>NW_004524643.1:5742118-5816670 GCF_000260255.1 Octodon degus
AAAAAAAAAAAGCAAAAAACTGAATGGAATTCTGAATTATTATTGGTATTTACTCCTCCAAATACAGTATTCACTATGCAACCTACGAGATGTGTGTTTTTCTCTTCAGTCTCTTTTACAAGTGTGAGTCCACCAGATTTAGAACCAGAGGATGTTAGCCGTGCATCTTCACTGAATGGTTCCCTTTGGGAAATGGTTGCTGAGGGCCTTGGGCTCAGGAACGAAAGCTGGAGCATCACGCTAATGGGCTTTGCTGCTGGTCAGCTCTGTATCCAGCGAGGCTTCGAGTGAGAAAGAAGGCAGTGATAGCTTTTTGGAGGCACTTGGCCATATGTGGAAGAACGCTTAAGGTGGCCTGTGCCTGGTGTACAGGAGAGGGTCTGTAGTTGGTCACTGGGATGTTCTGCTAGTGATAGGACACTGGCTTGTTGGACAGAGCGAGTACTTAAGGGCAGATAGCTGGTGTCCACGTGCTCCTGGGGAACCGTCCTGCTCAGGTTCTGCTGAGCAGCCATGTGCCAGTGGATCCTGCAGGCCTGCTGGCTGGAGTGGATTGGGCTTGGGGAAGGAGTCAGGCCCCTAGGAATGTGCACAATGCTAGGAGCTGGAACTGCATGGATAGGTGGGGTTGTGTGGAGGCTCCCAGAGTCCTGGAGTCGCCTTCTACAGTCTGGCTTGAGCTGGAGGGGTGCATGGGAAAGCTGGTAGGAGGTACTTTTCCCTGAATTTATGGAAATACTGCCCTTTAACCCACCATTGAGAGCTTCCCGTGAATCACATTCAGGGGAAAAAAGTGAGCGAAAAGTTGCTGAAGAGAAGAAAGCAGGCTGGGTTAGGCTGCCCTCCAGGTGCCCCATACCAATGTGGACCCCACACTTGGTTAGGGCAAATGTCATTTCCCATAGTCTGTGTGGGTGTGGGGTGGGTGTGTGGGTGTGTGCGTGTGCGTGTGCGTGTCCACATGCGTGCGTGCGTACGTGTGGGGGGTGTCATTTTCCTCAGAGGTGCTCTTGATAAAGATTGTATGATGAAAGCCAGGAATTGCATTTCTTTTCTGGAAATGAGCATTCTCTCTGTAAGAGAAGAGCCGTGTGACTTGGTGGGAGCTGCTTCGTAACTGCTCTGAGCCACTGTGTGCTACGTGGGGACTCAGCAAGGTGATGTCCACTGGCTACCTGGTTCAGAGCAAATGGGAGGGAAAGGGAGACAGACCGACCAACCGACTGACCTTGTGACTCCAGGAGTAGGGGTGTCTGTGCGCACAGCATACCAGGTTCCAGTACTTTGGGATTCCAAGCCCTTCTTAGATTCTGCCGGGTATGTGTCCCAGACTGCTTGCCATGTCCTTGAGTCACTGCTGAAGATGGTAGAGAGGGTGGGGTCGAGCCCAGGTTGGGCGGTCCTGGACGTGGGCAGAGGTACTGGCCACAGGGCTGGGACCCTGCACAAGTGCCACAAGGAGGGTGTTTCTTTCCCTGCTGGCGCTGCAGACAGGTTCTCCACAGTCACCACAAACAAACACACTGTTCAGAGAGCAGTTGCTCATTCCCCCTCACCTCCTGCTTGCTGCCTGCCCCCTCCTTGGCCACCAGGGTGGACATGTGGGAGGCGTGGAAAGTGGCCTCACTGACAGTGGAGGTCATTGTCCTCTCCATGGAAGGAGGGTGTCTGGCAGATGCCGGAGACCACACCCTGACTGTTGTGGCCACAATGGAGGTTGTGGGGGCCTTGGAAGTGCAGAGGAGCTTCTGCCATCAGAGATGTGTCCTGGGCCACAAGACTGTGTTTGAATGCTAGCCCCACTCTGGTGTCTGTCCATCTTTTCATGGCCTCATACATACTTGACGAGTACTCTACCCCCAGCTATCCAGTCTTGCTCTTGAAGGCAGTTTGTCCCATGCCCCCATCCCCATGTCCGCCCCCCCGCAAATGCTGTGTGAGTGGGAGACTTAGAAGGTCGTAGGAGCCAGTGAAAGTGTTCGAGGGTTTATCCTGTACTGAAGAGGCACAGTTGAGTCCTCAACCCCCAAGAGTCCATTCTAACATGGCTAGAGAAATTGGTATGGAAAGGACTTCTGGGGCTTGGCCAGGGTGGCTTCAGGGAGCCCATGGTGGATGCCAGGCTCTGTGCAGTGTCTCAGAGGGGGATAATGGATCAGAAGTGATTCAGAAATCAGGTCAAGGAAGCACAGCAACCTTGGAGAGTCTTTGCATAGGTTATCTCATTAAACCTTCCAGCAGCAGGAAGGAAGGGTTGAGAGGTTTAGACATGTTGAGAAACTTATGTAGTATTTGAGAGGAGCAGGAACTCCAGGCATTCTGAGGCCAGTCACTCTCACGCTCGACTGTCCCGAAGCTCTGTGTGTGTATGCGCGCATCTGTGACTTTCTTATGTGGGAATGCTACCTTCCTACAAGGCCTGTGCCTTTTTCTTTTCATTCCTCTCAAGAAGGCAAACTAGCCTAGTGCATAACTGGGCCCTCTAATGGCTCGCTCCTGACTAAGTGATTAATGAAGATGTTGTTACTGAAAAACGAAGATTGAAAATGGAGAGAAGCAGGGAAGCTGGCCAACATCAAAGCCTGTTTCCGTCTGTAGATTAGAATAGGCCTCAGTCTGTAGCTCCTGAGCCCCTTCACCCAGGTCCTCCAGAGGATGCATTGAGGCTGGAAGGTGTCTCTCTTTCAGGGGGCTAGGAGTGGAGCTTCCCTGCATGGGAAAGCCTTTCTCTTCCTTAAGGCCCCTGGAGAAGTGGAAGGCCCCTAGCTGCCTCTGGAATCAAAGCTGTCCCTGCTCCAGTGGTTTCCTTTTGGTTTTTGTTCTTCAAAGAGTTTCATTCCAACTTGACTGTAGGACATTTAAAAAAATCCACAAAATAGAGTTATTAAGTACAGGACTCTGGAAGGAAAAAAAAAAGGAGATCCTAGAAATGGAATGGGCCATATATCACCTCCCTAGCACTGGCATGGACTTGGTGTGGTGGCTCTGTGATTAGGTTCCAGGTGCTCAATTTAGTGAGTGTAACAAAGTAATAAGTTGTCCTAATGGGTGTTGATGATTGAGCCAAATTATAATCTGCACATACGCTCATACTCATAGGATTTAGGCAGTTTTAGAGGGTATGTATGTTAATGTCTTTCTTACATGATTGTCAGAAGAATAAGGAGAAATGTGTCCTGTATTTTTAGCAGTGGACATGTAAGAGAGCAGGTGTCAGGCACATCAACACATTATGTTGTTGTCTTCTGTACTGAAAGCTTGATGAATTCCTGGTACTTCATTGGCTTGGAAAAGAAGAAAGACAGCAAGATCATAAGTATGACCTTAAATATCTTACTGCAGAAATTCATGTGTTGATTTTCCCCTGACAGAAGTCTTTTTAGCTTTTCAAACTGAGGGTGCTTATGAGCCCAGGTAGGGCCTCTCTTGAGTCTGAGCAGATTGGGGACCACCCTTCCTTTTTTGTTGGCAAAGGCCTGCCTGCCACATGTGTGTTGAGCTACTTCCTTTGCCAGCAGACCTGCCCCGGGCTGGTTTTACTCAGCTCAGCACTGGTGGCTCCATGTCCCCTTTGGGGCTGAATGGAGGATGACATGCCCGCCTTGCTACCACCCCCTTCATTCCAGTGTCTATGTGACCAGACTCCCACAAGGCTCTCTAGAAGTCCCTGTAGGCTTTTAAGAAGCATTCTGGGAAAGTTTGTCTTACATGTAGTACAGTTTTCAGGATACCTGCGTCGAGACTGTTGCTCTTTTGCCCCGGGATTCACTCCTCTTCTGCACATTTATTTTTTAGGGAGCCTCAGGATTACTCTAGCCATTAGCTTTCAGGCCTAGAGTCACTGAAAGCATTTGTTGGCTTACTGGGATATTTCTGTGTTGGGCTCCTGATCCTAAAGATCTCTTTAAGTGATTTAAAAAAAAAAGAAGTCCTCCTAATGATGCTGTTTCAGCACCCAAGCCTGGTGCAAGGCTTCTAGAGGACAGGCCCTGTGGCTACCCGTTTTCCACATCTGACTTCTTGACCAGCAAGACCCAGTTTCTGCTTTTGAAGTAGCTGTAGTTTAGTAAAGGAGAAGAACTGGATATATAGGTCAGGGCAGTATTGCAAAGCCAAGAGCTTAGACTTGTCACCCTGCCTGGCTTCCAGTGCCTCGTCTGCTCACCAGGCCAGCACCTGTTCCCACATCTGGTTCCTGCAAACCTAGCAAGTCTCACGCACACCATGGGATGAAAGGGAGCTGTGTCTCCTGGCCACAGGCTGCTCTTCAGCAGGCCCTGGGCTGGGCATTGCTTGGGTGCCCGCCAGCCAGGAGGTTCTTGTCCTTTTTGGGCTTTGTCTCACTTGGGCTGAGTTATATTCTCCGCCACATTGCCATTTTCTAACTTTTATGTTCTTTGTTGAAGGAAATGCAGAGCAGTGATAGCTGGAGATGTTTCTTCTGTTATCTAGAAGTTAGCAAAGTTTATTTTTGAAGAGTAAATAAATAGAACGGTGGTTGACCAGAATGAGAATAAGTAAGTTGCTAGGATTTGGGATTTTCCTATTGGTATTGGAGAGAAACTGCCATGTAATTAATTCCCACTTTGTGGCTGTGTTGTACTCTTATTTTAATTATTTTGCCAGCTGTAAACATTTTCTCTCCTGTGAGCTGTGTATTTACTCCATCTATCACACTTAATTTGTTCTGTGCTTGTGAGTGCCGACCTCTTCAAAACTGTTGACTTCATCATCCATGGGCCATCCAGAAAGGAGATCTTGATGCCCCCTTAATGAATTATGAAAAGCTTTTCACGCTAACATAATTGAGCCACTGTTAGCCATACTTATAAAAAAAAATCAACATATCACGTTAATATTTCATGAGTGCCCACGTCGCCAGCTCCTTGCAATAGAACTGAGTTATAAAGAATGAGAATTGTTTCCCAATAGCTTAGCATGTGGACAGAGTGCCAGGAAAGAGAGTTTGGGGTTGACTTTAAAGCTGGAAGTGCAGCAGGGCCATTGAGAAACAATCCTCTGACTCATGTCAGATTGTTATAATTATTTAATGCCCACAATGCAGCCTTGTCCCCACGGATTTATACTGGAGAGGTTTCTTACCCACACATTGTGGTTATTAGTTGCAAAGAAAGCAGCGTTTGTTTATGATGACATGGGTCTATCTGTATGGCAAAGAAAACACTGCAGATTTTGTCTTCTTATGAAGGAGGCAAGAATTTGGCAGGCAACCTATAGGAAATTAGAAGGCATGTTCTCATTACTTTTCATACATGTGGGTGGTTGCATCCAATAACCATTAAGCACCTTTTCTTTTAACCTTTGTCCCAAACTCTTGTTAAAATGAAATTACGTGCTTGCTTTTATCTATACCGTATGTGGCCAGTGTGCTCAGAGTGTACCTAGACTTTTAAATCTAAAATGTCCTTTAGAACTCCTTTTCCTAGGCTTTTTGCATCCTGCCTTTGTTATTGTGGTTTATCTTTTTTATATAAAATAGCTGTGATTTGGCGTATTTCACGTGGTCACATCTCGTTAAACTCTTTCAAAGTACTTGGAATCTTTTCAAGGACAGAATGTAAAGTTGAGGCAGGGAGGCCTTGGGGTCTGCCTGGGGACCTGGGAGCTTGGTGCAGGCACTAATAATCCACCCCAGCTTCTTGGGCTGGGAAAGCCCTCGGAAAGCTCTTCCATCTCTCTTCCATGGGGTCTGTCAAGTCCAGCCTGCAGAACTGTGCTTTTCCTGTGCCTTGCTTGGGTGCTGTCCCTTTGCCTTATAAGGAGGACTCTTAGTTGTCTGCATTGTCAAAGGAGATCCAGCATCCATGGGTTTCTCAGGCTAAGGGGGCAACAGGGAGACGCTGAGCCAGAGCAGTGTGAAGTGGTCCGGAGGCTTCGCAAGCTGGGGTATGCAGATGCAGTTTGTCATTGCCCCGGAAATACTTGTGCCCTTTATCATGCGTAGTGGTGGACCTGTGAGAACCTGTGTGAGTCAGGGCAGTACTGATCTGGGACGTAGACGAAGCGACTGAGTCCCTGTAGGCTTTGCAAGAGAACTAAAAATAGGAAGCAGATGAAGCATGTAGCCGGACTAGCAGCGATTATATTGTGAACTTCAGGTTAGGGCTCGCAGCATGTTTGAGGCTTTTATTGTTAATTTGCTTCACAAGAAGCCTGAGAAATAGGACTTTGAGATACCTTTGATGATTTATGGAAAACCAGAGTCTTGCACGCTTTGGGGTGTGTGTGTGTGTGTGTGTGTGTGTGTGTGTGTGTGTGTTGAAATACAGACAGTAGGATATTGAGTAGAGCTGATAAGTGACCAGTTAAAGGGAAGGTTTGTGTTTAGGCATCTTCTCCTGAACTGGGATGGCGTGACAGCATGGTGCTGTCATTCCTGGTGTTGGGTTGAGGTAGTGTTTTATAAAAGATCTTCTAAAAATTAGTTACCTGTGTGAGTAATCCCTCCATTTCAATGGTACACTTATGCCTTAGGCAATTTTTTTGTGTATATTATATTTTACAACTTAAAGAAAAATTAAAGCCAGTTTTATCATAAGTTGACCAATTTTAGACCATTTGAAACAATAGGCTAAGAAGGTGGTGTTATCCCATGGGTGAATTTGTTGGTTTTCAAATGATAACAGTGTACCTTCAGAACCTTTGTTCTTCCTATCCTGTGAGCAGCTTGAGGCCAAGCCCAGCTTCTCCTGCTTCCTGGCAGCTGGAGCTCAGGGCAGAAGGCACAGGGGAGCAACGGGCAGATCGTGAAGGGTTCTGTGTGCCAAGTGGTGGGTGCAAACTTTGCATTAGTCCAGAAGTACATGACAGAGCTCTCCCCCGGGAAGTGGGTATGGAGCTTGGGACACGATCCAGTTTGAAAGACATCTGCTCAGGGCTCTTCCTCCATAGTAATTCATTAAAGTCCATGGGACACTGGTACTCTAGGGGAGTGGAGAGCGGTTTCGTCCTAGCAGCAGTGTCAGGGCCACTTGTTGCCCCACCCTGCTCGCCCACAGGGCAGTCCACAGCTTAGTAGCACTTCATCTTCTGAGAAGAAAGGCATAGTTGTTTTTCTTCTCCTTCTCTTCCTCCTCCTCCTGCTCCCTCTCCTTTTCCCATTCCACCCCTTCTCTACCCAAAGCGTTCTCCTCACCTAAACCATGATCTCAGAATTACAAATCCGACATGTCACAGAGCCTGTTTGAGATCAGTTGTTTACACTAGTGATGAAATCCAAGCATCCTCAAGGAATGGACGGACTCGCTAGCATTTTTAGGCATGCTTGGGTTGAGAGGAGATGCAGTTACATGAGAAAAAGAATACAAAGTGCTGTCTATTCCTCTAGAAGAGACCCAGATAATGAGGGCCCTTGGTCTGTTTGGGCCGTGCGATCCTGAGTGCTGTTTTCCCAAAATAATTTATGATCATTATTACCATGACTTGTGCTGTTGGTGCGCATGATCTTGGAAAAATGACATTTGTACAGTTTCAGAATGAAAAGGGGAAGTGGAGATCCCCGGGGGCCATGGAAGGTATATTGGAAGTCGGCCTGACTTCAGGAGCTGCTGGCTGTTGGCAGGACAGGCTTGAGGCAGAGAGGGCGTGTGCAGCCCTGTGGGTACTCTGTTGCTCTCGGTATGCTTCGTTTGGTCTTTGCCTTGGCTTGTCCACTAGCTTGTGTGCCCAACTGGGGGGTGGTATGGCTCTGTTTGCCAGCCATGCCTTCTGGAAGCATGGCTCCTGCTGTCTCCTTTGTTTACTTCTTTGTTGCTGTCTCAAACTCTATTTTTTGGGGTCCGCTGTGTTCAGGGTCTGCTATGTTGAGCCACTGAGTAGAAGAGCCTGCAGTGATGCTTTTGTGGCCCTTGATTCTTCCACATAAGTGTTTTGCCATTCTTTCTATGGAGATCAGGAATCCTGGCCCCTGTTCTCTCATTTTCTTGCTCTTTACAAAATTCTTCTAAACCTTACTTTTTAGAATTCAGATCCTCAGTAAGTGGGAACATAACTTGAGGCCTTCGGGAACCTCCTGAGCGTGCGTTGGGAAATTGGTACCTGCCTCACCTGGCTTTGGGGAAGTTAGGTGATCTTCAGGGTAGAAATAGCTGTCTCCTGTTTGGGATGATGGCCATGAGCTAGTAATCACCAAGTGCTCCTGTTGCTGTGCTGTGCTGTGACAGGACTGCTTCCCTAAAGACATGAAGCTGGCAAAAAGTGTAAGCATCCCAGTAGGTGAGCCCGGGGCCCTGGTACCATAGGAAGTCTTGGCAGTGCGGAGCTAAGACTGCATACAGGAAACATCTGTTTACTGGGGAGCAGAAGTGACACAGTGCCAGGGAGAGGCCTGGGGGTCAGCGTGCTGGGTGTGTGATGTGACTAAGTTGTTCTGCTTCATCACATCATAGCTGGCTGTTTCACCCAGGAAGTTTATTATTTATTTATTTTGGTAGTACAGGGCCCTTGCACTAAGCTACCTCCCCAGCCTTTTATTTTTTTTTGACATAGGCTTTCTCCTTGTTCAGGCTAGCCTCAAGCTTAAAATTCTCCTGCTTGAGACACCCAGAGTATTGGAATTTTATGCATCTACCACTATACCCAGTTTTAGCTAGTGAATTTAATTACTAAATTATAGAAATAATGAAAGGCAAAATATAAGAAATTACTTTTGAATGAAAAAATATGTATAGGCCTAAGAATCTTCATGTTTTTGTGTACATGGGGGAGAAAATATACAGTTGACATACCATATATATGGGTTCCATATTCCATGATTCTGTCAACCACAAATAAAAAATATTGGGGAAAATAAAAGTTGTGCCTACCCTTTCCCCCTTGTCTCTATTTCCTATGCAGTATGGTAAGACCGCTATTTGTATAACATTTACAGTGTATCAAGTCTTGTAAAGAATCTGGGGATGATTTCAAGGATAGGAGAAGATGGCTGCTTTTAGAGACCTGAACATCAATGATTTCAGTGTCCACGAAGTTCTGGAAGCAATCCTTTGTGATTACTGGAGGGTGACTGTACATAATTTCCAGCCATGTACTTACAACATTTTTATGATTGTTACTTTATATGGAAGGATTCATTTTAATTTTTTCAGTTACCCCAGGAGATAGGCACTGTTGTTCCTGTTTAATAGTTTGGAGAAATTAAAGGGCACAGAAGTTTTTACCCAAATAAGTGGAAAAGTAAGATTTGAATCCAGGCAGTCCAACTCCAGAGCCCCTCCTCTTAGGCCCCACGTAAGCTGGTTTGATACTCCCCACAGTACAGTTTGTCTTTGGCACTGTACATGGCCTGTATGCTCTATCAGAGGAAATTCATCTGTGGTGCCTACGCCCAGAGTTTGGCATTGGTGTTAAGAGTTCCATGGTTAACAGAGTCTTGCGGTGTTCTGGGGACCTCATTGCGATCTCTCTCTCCTGAGCAGGATCCAAGTTTCATGTTGAGCCTTGTGGAGATGGGCTCTTCCAGTACATTCTCGGGGACGTTGTACTTTTTGGAGCTTGAGGGCCGGTCTTTCTGCACAGGGGATTGCACAGGTTGCACGTCACATTTAACCTTAATGCGTAAGTACTCTGTTACGTCCATCGGGTTTTCTCACGTGTGTTACCCATGTTTGTATACCTGTACATGCGCATGCATACCCGCAACACAATGCAACACAACATACTGTTCTTGATGATTATGGTAAATGTTTGGACTTTTAAACTATGAGCTCTTCTAGAAGATCATCACTTGTCTTTTGACTCCATTGTGCTAGGTACATCCTAGATGCTTGGTTAAAGATGGTGAGAAAGCTTGGCTTTATGGAAAGACTCAGATCAGTTTTTATGTGTATTTTTAATCTTTTGATCATCGTGGGTGTTACTACAGCCAGATATTGATTGCCTGAGTTTTGATAAAGGTATTTCAGGGAGCACACATGGGTGAGTCACTTTGCCTCCTGTCTTTCTCTGCTTCCCCTTCCTATTCCTTCTACTACCCACTTTCTTTATATTTCTTTCCTTTTTTTCCCCCTTTTCTTTTTCTTAACTGCTTTACTTCAAATGTAGAACACCAAGAGGTCTCATTTCTCACATCCTGGTCCTCTGTCAATTGAAATATGCACTGTCTCTTTCACAAGTGGAGAGAGCTATTGAATAGCTATTTTAAGGAGTTGTTATGTACTTGTACACCTGCTCTTGCCCATATAGTGAGTGGCACTGGGGGATCTGGGGGTGTATGTTGTGCCCTCCCTGTCACTACTGGCAGTGGGAGGGCTCAGACCATCTGTCCTAAGCTTCCTGTCTTGGCTTCTGTGTGGAAACAGAACTGAAGGTGGGGGGTAGAGGCCTTGCCTCCAACGTCTCAACTGGCCAAAGGACATGTTCTTCCAGAGACTGAGCCTGGGTGATGTCTTTATTTATTGGGACCCCACCAGCTCAGGGAAGCCTGAGAAGCCACCACCACCACCACCACCACCACCACCACCAAAAAAAGGAAAATCCCAAGACAAAACAACACTTGCTTTGGAGAAGGACTGGTAGAGCTCTGGCGAAAGAACTTTAATGTCAGGATCACCTTCATTCTGATGTCGGTGTGGGTGCACAAAGGAAATTAGCATGCATATTAGTAACCCCTAACTCCTAACCCATGCCATTACCTTACATTTGTATCTAATGACTGTGCTCTTTCACAGTTTATTGGGTTAATCTTCAGAGTATGTTCTGATTACATGTTGCACAGAGAAGTAAACTAAAACAGCAGTTCACAGCTTAACTCCAGTTTAATTCTTAGCTTTACATCTCAAGATAACGTTCTTACTTGGCAGTTGTACAGTTTTCTTTTAAAATATATCTTTTTTTCATTCTGTAGTTTTATTTCCCAGCACATCTGTTGATGATAACAATGAAGAAAAGAGTGCCACAGTCCCAGTTCTCCTCTACTTTGCTAATTAGGGCACATTCCTGAGCTCTTTAGGAAACGTTTAATGAAGCATAAGGCCTTGTAGGACTTTTATATGGCAGTGTGTGGGTCTTTTCTAAATGAGAAGCCAAAGTAGTAAGTGCTCTCTCTACTTGCTAGCTATGTTATCTCGTGCAAGTTACTTCCTGAGCCCAGTTTTTCTTGTCTAGAAAATGTTCCACTTCCTAGGCAAGGCCCTGTTCACGCGTCCCGAGGCCTCGGTACAGCCACTGCAGGGGAAGGGCCAGAATCTTCTGGAAAGCGTTTGGAAAGCTTCTCCAGCCAGGGCAGGTAAGAGACAGACTCCCTCGGCTGCTGCACAGCTAGCGGTGCTGGTGGCATTGTAGGTGGCCCTGACCTCTTTGACCTCTTTCTTTTTCCATCCAGAGGTGCTTTCCAGATACAGGGGAGCCTTTCTGATGGAACTAAGCTGTAGGTAGGCAGAGGCACAAGACGGGGACTGGCACCTGCATTGGATGATACAAGCTTGAGGTGTGGTGAGGAACGTCAGGGGTAAGCTTTTCTTGTACACAGTCCCATCAGCAGAGGAAAAGGAGGAAAAGGAAAACTTTAACTCCTGTCATGCCCCAGGAACAGGAGCTCTGGGGGCAACAGTGACACACACTGTGGAATGCGGAGGGGTGAGGCTGGGGATGGGAACTAAGGAGTTTCTATCCCTGAAATGTGGTGTGCGTGTTGTGTATGGAAGCGGGGAGCTCTCAGGGTCCCATGCCACACCCTCTTTCCCTCAGCAGACCTAAGCCCGACTGCCCTGCTCTGGCTGCATATCTGTCCAGGATTTGGGCAAACTAAGCAATGGGAGATGCATACTTCTCTGAGACACTGGAAAATGGGGATCCTGTAAAATTACGGGAGTGATGTCTAGTTCTGACCCCATTTCCAATGCTCCAGTTCTTTTTCTCTCTCTGCTAGGTTTTAAGTCCCTCGAAGGAGTTTTTGTATTTGCATTGTTGGCATCCCCCCGTAATGTCCAGTTCATGTTTCTGGTTGTCCTTCTCTGTGAGCTCTGTTGCACAGTACGGTGGAATATAAGCTTGAGTGTAGCTAACCACACACTGTGTGCCCTGGCTTGCTTGTATGGTGGGCATCCTGCCCTCACCCACAGCTTGGAGTCCTGCAGGGTGGTCGTCCCGTGCAGTACTGGCTCCTGTCCGTATACAGAACAGACTTCGGTCTTTTAGGGGAAACAGAGTCTTTAGAGTCAGTGTGTTCTTTCAAACAGTGCTGGATGCCTCCTGATTGTTTCCATCCGAGAACCCAACTTTAAAAAAGAAGTCTGGCTGCTTTGTTAAGATAAGAGACTGTTGTGTGAAAATTGCTGAGCTAGGGCTCTCTTGGTCCTCTAGACCTCTACCAGTTTGTCCCTCATGGCTGTCGGAAAGATGGGAAGAGACTTTGCGACCAGGCCTGAGCTCTGGGGCCAGTAGAGGTCAGGGGCTGTTGGTGCAGTCGGACCCTGGCCTAGCAAGAGCCGCCATGCCAGCCTGGTGCCCATTCGTTTGGAAGCTGGCCGTGGGCAGCAGCTCCCAGACTGTGACTGTCTTTTCTCAGCCTCCCTTGTATTGCCCTTTCTCCACTTCAAAACAGTTTTTACCGGGGGATGATGTCGCCTCTTCATATATTCAGTTCTGAGCAACTTCTGTTCTTTATCTACTGGATGATATTTTCAAATTTCTTGCTTCTTTTCCCCATTTGTTTGTGCTCATGGACTGTCAGTATATTTAAAAAAAAAAAATGATTCAGCTCTTTTACCTAAACCCTTCTGTGAAGATAAAAAGTAGACTTGGGGAGACTTCTGTATGCACACTATGAGTAGGCCTCCTCCTAAGATCCAGGAAAGCAGGCAGGGGTGTTCATTCTGACGCTGCTATTCAGACTTACACTGTAGGCTCAGAACGGAAGCTACCCAGATTGTAGAGTAAGAAGTGGAACTGTCACATGCAGACAAGTTGGGGTATGAGAAAGTGCTGAGGAGCACACACTGTGTGAACACAAGCCTATCAATAATTAGTTCAGCAAGGTGATAGAGACGGCAGTTGACAGAAGGTCAGTACACAGAAGTCATCTGTGTTTTTACATGCAAGCAGTGAATAATCTGAAAATAACTTGAACAGTTTCACAATAGCACTGAGGACAAATTCTTTGAAATAAATCTAACAAGATAAGTGTAAGACTTTTATAAAACACTACTGAGACAAATTAAAGATCTGAATAAATGGAGAGCTGTCATACTTTCATAGATTGTAAGCCTCAGTATTGTTAATTCTCCCCAAATTGATTTAAAGATCTAGGGCAATCCTTGTAACAGTTCCAGTGTGGTTTCTTTTATAGAAACTGACTAGTTTCTTAACACACGTACCAATGCAGAGGATTCAGAGTAAACAAACAGTTCTGACAAGGAAGAAAAAGTTAGAGGACTTACATGTGTTGATCTCAGAACTTGATACAGAGATACAGTTATGAGACTCTGTTACTGGTGTAGGTGTTGACACTGGAACAGCACGGAGTCTGGCAATACACTATTACATTATTGTTAGTTGACTTTTCCACAGAGTTGCCAAAGCAATTTGGTTCAGTTCTTTAGTCTTTAGCAAATAGTGCTAGGGCAGTTGGATATATACATGTGAAAAGATCATTTAAAATCTTTATCTAACATCATATACAGAGAACTAAAAATGGACCAGAGACTTGGGTGAATCACATGTTCTAGAAGACACAATAAAAATCTTCATGACCTTAAGTTAGGCAGAGACCATTCTAAAAAGTCTAGCATATCACATTAATTTCTGGAGGGTTTTGTACTATTAAATACTGTTTTTAAATTTTTTTTTCCTTCATTCATTGAATAAAAAGTGAACACAAGGAGCTAGGGAGATAGCTCAGTGGTCTAAGTGCCTTCCTGGCAACCACAGGGACCCAGGTTCAATCCCCAGGACTGCATGCCATGCTGACCCTGGAACCCTGGGCATGCCATTCCAGCCACTAAAACTGGTCGTGGTGGTGCATGCCCGTAGTCCCAGTGCTGGGGAGGCTGAGACAGGAAGATCACTGTGAGTCTGAGCTGCATAGTGAGACTCTACCAAATAAATAAAATTTTTTAAAAGTGAACACATTTAAATATACTCTTGTTCCTCTTAATGTTAACAAATTTTAGTGAATAATTCAAAGTTACTAAAACTCCCTGGGCTATTTTAGATCCTGCCACCATCTCCTAATCCACCCTGCATCTTGAGGGCACACTTTTTCCTGCAAAGCTGTATGCTTAAGGAGCCTCTGTGGAGCGGGTCCCCTAGTGTTTATGATCTTTCTGCAAAGACAATTTATGAGCAAGTAGTTTTGAAAAAAAAAGCAGAGTGGCAAATGACACAGACCCAACAAATGTAATGATCAGGTATGCTACCAATTGGGAAGGAATTTGAAATGAACCTGCTTGGGTTCAAATCATGGTTTGCCCCTTACTAGCTGTACAAAGCATCGTGCCATAACTTACTGTCATCCAAGTCCTTCATTTCCTCTGAAAAAGAGATAAAGAGGGTTGCTTTGAGTATCAATTTTAAAAAGGTGTTTAAAGGGCTGGCATGATACATGGCAGATAGGAACCCACTATTAATTAGTATTGTTATGGCTTGGTTTTCAGGCCTTAGGGCCTAGGCCCTGGAAATGCCATCCTGCTTGCAGTCATCTTCTTAAAATGCAGTTCAGTGTGAGGGCTGGAGGCAAGTTCTTTTTGTTATTCCAGACATGATTTCCTTTGGGGCTGCTATCCTCCCCGTGGTGTGAATTCATAGAGTAACTAAAGGGCAAGAGGGAGTTTCTCTCAACTCTCTGTCTCTGAGAATACCTCTGGGTATCGGTGAGATGCCACTCACCACTTCTGTTGTTACTGTTTTCAGGGCTGTAAGCCTCCTGGATAGAACCCAGTGGATTTTCTTGAGTATAGAAGAATTAAGCGAGGTGAAGGGAAAGCATTTAGACTTACTATCTCTAGTGAACCGTGCCTGATCTTGCCTCAGCCCTGAACTTCCATAATCTGGCTCTAGTTTATGAGTTCTTCGCAAACAGGAACTGTACATCTCCCCGGAGCCTTTTCCAGTGCTATGCAAATAATGAGCCCTCCTGTGATGCTTGGATTGACACTTTAGATGGAATTGTAGAAATCACATTCATGTCAGAGTTCACAGGCATAATCTCACTTTGTTCTCGACAACCCTGGGAAGAAGGTGGGTGTGTGAGAGAAGCAGGCTTATCATCTCTATTTTACAAATAGGAAGTGCAAGGACTAGGGCATTTAATGATTTCCCAAAAATGAAACAGTTCTTGAAGGGGAGGGTACAGATTTGAACTCAGCTGTGCTAAGTCTGTGTTCGGTGCATGTTCTGTTGCTGTGTTTGCTTACATTGCATGCATTTTGCTAACTTACAGATTTCTGGGACAAGGTAAAAAAGGTTTTTTTCATATTGAGTATGTTGGATAATGAGAAAGATCCTAGCAGCCAAGACGTTTTTCCTTCACTCTCTTTTCTCCTAAACTCCCTGGACCAGCTTTTATGGATTTGATACTGTGTTGTGGCCTGCCTTGTGTCACTTCCACTCTACTTTGGCAGGGGTTGCTGTATCCTCACTCAGTGGAAAAAATAAATGAGAGAAAATGGCATTTTCCAGTAATGGAAAGTAGCAGTTGGTGAAACTTAGAAGTATGTGTTTTAGCAGAAGAGAGGGGGCCCCAGTGGAGCAAATTACTGGCTCATTTGGCTGAAGAATGTGTTTGCGTGAATCACAATTGTCAGTAATGATCTTTACAGCCCCAGCTTGACTCTGGGGCGGGGGGAGCACGGAGCCACTACTGGGGATGGGGACCTCTTCCTGGTGGACACTCGATTCACAAGGGCACGGATTATCTATTCTTCCTCTGTGGAGCCACTGAAACAATTGGCCCACTTGTTTGGTGCGCGACATGGCATCGGACAGTCAGGCCTCTTTATAGCCAGTGGTGGTGTGTATGTCATATTGTTCTCTGTGCACTTACTTTATAGCTTATGCAGCAGACATTCAAGTCAATTAGCTTCTTGTCCCGCAAGCCGGGCGCTGCTGGTCTCCTTTCTTTTCTGCTCTGTGGGTTGGTATCAAGTTACCGCATTTTTATTGGTTCTTCTCTGCCTAACCTTGGTTTCAGAAGCTGGTGTTTGTTAGTGGAAGTTCTTAAAGGCATAGGTTTTTTTTCCACCCCCCTGCAAAATTGTAGCATGTATGCCTTGTGTGGACTCGTGTTTTGTTTTTTAAATTTCTAAATATTGCCAAGAAAATTCCCAGTTTCCTTTTCCAGGACTGTATCCTTGGCGCCTTTGAGCTATCAGGTTTGCCTCCTGGCTAAGGCCATTGTTGTGCAGACAGAGGTGTCCACCTCAGAGGAGCTCCCAGTGGGCAGGGTTTCATCCCATGTGTTTCGGTGTGGTTGGCCCTAAGATTATGCATGGCAGGCTCCAGTTTACCTCAGTCTTGTCCAGGCTTCCCTTGTGCTGGCTAAGGCAGTTACTCGGAAAATGTAAGAGAGAATGACAGGTTAGTCCCACTCGGGAGGAGCACCCTTTACCTAGTTTTCTCCACTCTGCCCTCTTCTTGGCTTGTTGGGCCTGCCCTGTGTGTACCAGGCCTAGGGAAGCAGTGAGATTGTTCTGAATAGTCACCGTCAACTGTGATCAACACATAAGGCATTGCTTAACTTAGAAGTGACATCAAAACCAAAGGGTTCTTGCTGGCTTTGAATGGTGAGTGATACTGCTCACATAGATCCTTAGCTGAATACTTGTTCTCCTTTATCCATGCATCATGGAGCTCCACTCTGTAGTGTGAGCGGTGGGTAAGCACGAACATGTGCTGTGCTTCGTGAAGTAACCATCAAAGCTGCAAGGACTGGTGCATGCTGGTGCATGCCCTGCATAGTAGGCTGTTCCTCAGACCTTGCTTTTACATAGTCTCCACATAGGAGCACGTGTGTTGGAGTCCTGAGACTCCTGGGCCCATCTTTGCTTCTTAACACCCAGCACAAAGCATTTACAAGCTTTTCAATGGGTGGGTTGGGCAGGGTGAGGGTTTTTAGCTGTCCATAGAAGGGGGGCATTTCTGATGTCACAGGTGTCGTAATATGATTTTGCTGAGCTGGGCCTTTGCAGTTTGGGGTGGGGTCATTGAAGGAAACCAGGCACAAGAACAGGGAGGCCAGACGGCCACTGGAGAAGGGCGGGGTACATGTGGAAAAGTCCCCTGTGCCACTGAGGAATACAGACAGTGGAACTTCTCAAGATTGGAAGAGATGGTTGGGGGTGACAGCATCTGGGGACTGAACAGTAGTTTCCTTTCTGGGCAGATGAAGGCAATACAGCCTGCCCTACAGAGCTCCACAAAGGCCTTGGTAGGAATCAGCAGGGAGCCAGGAGGAGCCAGCTCAGCCAGGCGTTTCTCTGCACATTCCAATATGCTTCATTCTTCTCATGAATTTCTTAGTATTTCTTTCTTGCTTACTGTGAATTCTGTTTTTTTCTGAAGTCCTTGGTGAAGTTAGTGCTACCACCTTGTTTCTGAGTTTATGTTGAATTTTTCTTGGTAGGAAGTTAGGTACCCTTAACCCACTGTCCTACCCCTCTCCCATGTCACCTAGGTTGTCTTACATTGTTCACTGGGCACCTGGGTACTTTGCCACTGCTCTCTAGGTTTGGGCCAGCTCCTGAGTCCTGGGGCCCAGGAGGAGTCCAGCCAGACCTGGCCATCCCTTAACAGCCTAGGGGTTGGGCTGTCTTCTTCATATAAAGAGGCTGGTGGTGGTGCCCCTGGTGCCAGTGTCACATCTCAGTCTGGGACAAGGCTGTTTGCCTTAGCCCAGCTACTTTTGTTCTTTGGTCCCTGTAGCTTGTCTGTATTTTTTAATTTAAAAAAGAATATTTTTTGCATATGTAGGATATGCATACGCATATGCACATATTTGTTCTGTATAAACTACATATATGTATTAATTTTGTATTAGTTATAAATATCATGTACACATTTCATATGCACACATTTTAGTTTCCATTTGTGGCTAGTTCACATGGGAAAACCATGCAGCAGGAAAGGGGAGAGTTGAGTTCCTCCCTGCACCATCCTCTCAGGTCCCTTCCTTTCTCTGGCTGAGCGTGACCGCTGTGCACCTTCTCCCCTTTCTCTGTCCCCCAACCCAGTGCTGTGCTGAGAAGCAGTGGCCTTCCTTCTCTTCCTGGAATTCCCCCACCTTCCTTCTTGGGCTCCCAGCAACCGCTGCTAGTCCTTGCTCCAGGAAGCCTGCCTTGACTCTCCTCCTCCTACCCCTTCCCAGGCCTGTTTGGACCTTAGCTTCAGAGTTCATCCCAATTATGATGGCTTCTGAATTCTTTCCTGGGGAGCTACCCCTCCCTTACCCCACTTCTTGAATTCCCCCAGTGGCCGCATCTTAGACCTGCCTTGTTTCTCATTAATTGGTTAGTGTTCTCCTCCAGCTCCTCCAGGGCTGATGCGCCGCCTCATTATCTTTGTGTTTCTGAAATACTGCTCTTGCATAGTCAAGAAATCCTTGTTTGAATTCGTTTTGTTTTGTTTTTTTTTAAAAATAGGTTCTAGAGAGTTTTTTTTTTTTTTAATATAAAAATCTCATAGAGTCTTGGTTTGCTTTTTAGTACTTATATTAGCCTTAAGCTTCATAGGTCACACATGCATTTACTTGCTGAAATTTGCCACTTTCTTTTAAATAGAAAGCAAAATGAAACCTTTGCTCTTCTAATTGATATGCCTGGCAGGAAACTTACTGCTCTCAACAGGTGTGACAGGTAGGACACCTGCCCTGGTTTTAGTGCTGGGTGATAACTCAGCACTAGTGATTGAGAGGCCAGGCCCAGATTTATACCACAACTCTCTGCTCCTTTCTCGTGCCCATGCTGTCTTGTCCTGTCTAGTGATTTAGCTAACTAATGTATGAACATAAATTCGTTAGATTACAAATTCAATTTGTTCACAGATCCAAGCCCTTTTCTTGTGTGCTTCAACTTCATAATTTTTGATCCTATGTAGGATTTCCTGTCTCCAAATTCAAAAACACACAAGCTAACAGAAGATGCAGTGGAACATTGTTTGAAATAATAGCCTAATTAATCCAGATGTCCAGCAAGTATTGTAAATACAGTACAAGAGATGAAGGTGAAAAAAATCAGCACTTTTGGTAAATAGTATTCAAAGCTGGCTGTCTTAGTGCACACATTCTTGCTGAGACTTATTTCCCCCTTTCCGTTGAGTTTGACGCTTTCTTCTGCTTCTTGCCCTAATCATTAATAACTATAGTGTTGTCACAGCTCAAAACTTTCTTATTGACACTTCAATCATTTTTTAAAGATCTTGAATGTTCAGCCTTTATAAAGCTAACCTTTTGCACTCTATTAAAATTTAAGAACTGCTTGATTCTCTGTGAATGCCCCAGCGACTGGATCATGAAAGCGTTACCTTGTGCCAAGGGCATGATGCAGGACTCTCATTCCTTTTTAACAAATAATAAGAAGTTTGACTTTTCATTTACACATCCTGCCAATTGCTAACAAGTTTCCATCTCGTTCAAACACCAGATTGATTCTAAGAAATTGAAAATATTGATTTAACCCTCTGTCTGATTTGTACTGCAGGCACCTGCTAGTGCAGTCTTAGCACATTACAATTGCTTGGCTGTAATTCCTCAGGGGACCACTAATAACTACCACATCTGTCTTTTCATCTTCCGAAATTATGCTAGCAGTTGTCCAAGTCAATTGTGATTCATTTGATACTGCTCTCCTTCAAGACATACTGCAACCAAATAGACTTGCTCACCAGTAATATATCTGATGACATAGTTAGTTCTCATTAATTGACAGAATGATTCAGGCTTTTATGGATGGCATTAATTGGTCCCTTGTGTCCGTGCCATAATTGACCAGACAGGAGAGACAGCATTAGCTTGCACACAGTCAGGAGAGTTTGGAGATGAGGTCAATGTGAGAAGAATGACAAAATGTCTGCATTTTTAATCAAGACTTTATCAATGAATTAAAAAAGAGATTTTGGGGGGAATTCAGATCATCCTAACAATGAGTGTCATGTTCAGCCTGCAAGAGATGTGCT
The DNA here is from genome assembly GCF_000260255.1 of Octodon degus. Classification (NCBI taxonomy): domain Eukaryota; kingdom Metazoa; phylum Chordata; class Mammalia; order Rodentia; family Octodontidae; genus Octodon; species Octodon degus. Next base: position 5,762,243 of record NW_004524643.1, read on the forward strand.
GACTGACAGCCAAGCCTGGCTGTTGTGTGCTGTAATGTTTCAAAATGGGACCACTTGATTGAACAGAAGCAGAGCTGGAGAGTGTCATCCCCAAATAAGATGATGAAGAAAGAGAGATATTTGTGTGTGATTTTTTTTCTTCTTTTTTTCTTTTTTAAACATTTGTTCTTAGCCACTCAACAGGCTGGGCATGTAAAACATGCAGATGTGCAGTTTATCTTGCCAAATGTTTGGGTAAGTTGTCTCACCTTCCACGAAGGGAAATGTACTCCTGTCAACATGCTATTGGGGAAAACTTTTCTCGCTTTTTCCTACATGATAAAGTTTTTTCATACACAAAACTTGTTTACAGATACTTGGTATTTCCGGATGTTAATGGCAACATGTCCTGTTTTTGTCCTGGTGTGTTCTCTCTTTCCATTGGCCATTTTAGAAATTCCCGTTCTAGAAAGTCTTGCGTGCTTGCTCTGGATTTTTCAAACCAGTCAGCTCTCTGCTCCTTGTGTTTTCTCATTGGGTTACTCCTTTCCCCAAATAGCCCTTAAGTTGGCCCTGGGCAGAGGCTGCATCAGAATGCTTGATGCATGTAATTATATAAGGATTTAATACATGTTTATTGGATTGAATTGCACTTGTTGCATTTTCACAAATATGAATTTAGGGTTTGAATCCAAGTAGATGACTTGGATCAAATTGGATATCATGCAATGCGTATCATAGCTAGTGTGGATAAGTGGCTGACAACCAGCCCTGGGGAACAGTGACAGTTGGTGTAAAACCAGCCATTTGAGGTATGTGAGATAAATTACTTAGTTCAGTTTTGGGCGGAATAGATTTGCTGGCAGGACTTCATTTCCTTAGGCTGTTTACCCCTTCGGGGCATAGCCAGTTGGGACTCTGAACATCTGACATGGGCAGTGTGATTGGATAGAGCCGGCCGAAACCCTGGCTCTGCCATTGATTTGATGTGTGCTTTGAGTGAGCTCCTCCGCTCTTCGCAGTCTCTGCTTCCTTGTCTGTAAAATGAGTTAGTAATAGTAGTCCCAGTCTTCGGTTTTGGAAATGTGTTACATGGTGTCTGCGGTGTATACAGTCGGCACTCGGTGAACGGAGCTTGGTTCTGATTACATACAGATTTAGAGAAGCAGAGAGTGACTGCAACTTCATATAGAGAAGATCCTTTGAGGATTTTTATTTTATTTTTTAATCCTGCCTCTAGTTGCATGAGGCTATATCTCTGAGATTGTTACTTCCGTAGAAGTGAGCTGCTGTTAGAGCTTAGGGTCGCCGAGAGATGGTGGAAGCTGATATGGCAGCACCACAGTGAATATGTGTATTTAAACCCTGTTTTTGTTTTTCCAGCTAGAAAGCAGCAGATCTGCCTTGGTGATAGATGTAATTGGATTGTCACCGCTTTGGGAGGTAAATTCCAGTGATGACAATAATTCATTATCCCATGTACATCTAAAATACAGACTTTCAGAGCATTTTCATGTTTTGTAAGAGAATAAATGCATTTGGCAGTGAGATTTTAAATGGTGCAATTAAGCCACCAAACCTTGGCTTCTACATTACCACCAGCCTAGAGCGTGGCACTGTTCTGTAACCTGTAGGTTGAGAAATGGAGAAAGAGAGCTCTACTTGGTTAGGCAGACCAGGATGGCTTCCTGCTGCTATTTTGGTTTTTATCTCAAAGTGATAGCCTTCTTTGGGAGGAGGGTTGGAGAAGGGGAGATGTGGATCAGAGGGTACACATCAAACGGGGGAACAGTAAGTTCTAATGGTCTGTTGCTTAGCTTGATGACGGTGGCTAATAATTCATGTTTCCAAATACTATAAGAGATGTTAAATGAGGTGGCACGTGCTTGGAATCCCAGCGCTTAGGAGGCTGAGGCAGGTGGATCACTGTGAGTCTGAGGCCAACCTTGGCTATGTAAGTGAGTTGAAGACCAGCTTTTGCAATATGTAATGAGACCCTGCCTTAAAAAAAAGGTGCACTGATAGATGTTAATTAACCTGACTTACTCATTATGCGGATATGAGCATGTGCCATGCCATCAGCTTATACTTCACAAACACGTGTTAAATTTATCTGTTAAAAAACAAAATTACTTTCTAAAGAAAAAGTAACTTTAAGAGGTAGTTTTCTCTTCTTGCAGTGATGAGGAAAGGTGATTTTGACCATTGTGTGAATGTGTTCAATTAGCATCTTTGTTCCTAATCTAGACCTGAGATAGTTGACACAATTGAACATGGAGCAAAAAGAGAGTTGAGTGATTTTGAAACCTAGCCAACCTTTGATTGTGGAGAAAGAGGTTTTAAGGGTGTTATGGTTTGTGTCTAGTTGTTCCCCCAAAGCCTCATGCAGTCATGGGGTGAGGACTTCTAGAGTTTGTGTTAACTCAACTCATGATCCACTGGGATTATGTGTGATCCAAGGCTGGGATTATGGGTCTTGGTACTGCTGGGATTACCCAGAGGTGGGTAAATACTGGGAAGTACCCATAGGTGTGAGTACTTCCCCTACCCTGGGGCAGGTAATTTGCCTTACAATGTAAGGTGGGAAGAGAAGCTAGCTGCTTGAGCTGCTGCTACCCCTCCCTTGCACTCTTGCTCTTTGCCGCCACCATGAAAGGTTGCCCTCTGCTATGTGCTGCTCTGCATTGGACCCAGCTGAGTATGGACTGAAACCTCCAGTAACTGTGAGCTAAATAAACCTTTCCTTCCTTCATTTTGAGTGTCGGGTATTTGTCCCAGCAACGAGAGAAGAGTAACTAAGACAAAGGGTAAGGAAGAGAATAGAAGAAAGTCCTTCCCTTCTAATAGGTTAGGAGCAAAGTGGGTGAAGTTTCCTTCAAGCCTAGGTAGCTGCTGAATAATCCTGCTTTTATGGGCTGGGTAGGATTTTGTGGACTGGCCTTGCACCTAGAAACTTTGCAAGATTTTGCGGACAGCTAGAAACCAAAGTCTGCACTTTGTTCTTTCAGGGGAAGTCCTATGTGTCACCTCCCATCCCTTCTTCCTTCTTTTACTTTCTCCTGTCTACCTCTCAGTCACTCCTTGATTTTTTTTTTTTTTTTTTTGTGGAACCCGGGATTGAACTCAGGCCCTTGCACTAGCCAGGCAAGCACTTATTCTACTGAGCCATCTTCCCAGCCCAGTCCCTTGATCTTTTCCTTTTCCTGTCCCTTTCTCTTTCTCTTTCCCTTCCTCTCTCTTTACCTTTCCTTCCCCCAGCTTTACTGGGGCCACATGGACAAATAAAAACAGTATATTTCTATTATATAGTTAACCTGACATATTCATTATGCAAATATAAGTTAAGTCACTGTCTCTTTTATGGTGGCCACCTCCCTTCTGCGGATTTCAAATGTACAGTGCAGTGTTGCTGTTAGTACTCGCTGTGCTGCGTTAGGTCTCCAGAACCTAGCCATATGGGTGCCACCTTTTGAATTTCTGACTTCAAGCCATGGAGTGCATTCCCATTTATGTATTTGTTCTGCAGTTAGTTTTGCATGTCTTAAAAGTTATTTTTATGAATCCTCACCATATTGTGGACATAATGGGGTGAAAGGTGGAGCAAAATGTTCCATTCATTATAAGAAGAAAAAATGGTTCTATTCTTCTTTAGCGGAGATCACCTTTGAAAAGCATTGTATTGTGAATGCAGGATTTCCCTTAACACAGCTTACACAGCCTCAGTCTGTACTTTACTCTTAGCCTCTAGGTACATGTTAATTAACAGCACATTTCCGTGTGTGTGTGTGTGTGTGTGTGTGTGTGTGTGTGTGTGTCTTTCTTTCTCTCCAGCCACAGTAGCATGTACCCCTAGTGCATAAAGGCAAACAAGTTAATTAACTTACTGTGTATTCATAATTATCTTGAAAATTAACTATTCATAAAGTCTGGGACTTTATACTACAAGCATATTTTAGAACTCTTTAGAGTAGAACAAAGCAGTAGAGTTGGTTTCCCCCTCATTTCTCTATTATTTAGTTTACCTAGAAAGTGGCCACTCCCATCATGCTCTTGGGCTCTGTACTTAACGTTGAGTTCCTGAGCTGTGGCAGGTATTAGATTCCCAGAAGTGGACAAGGCTGGTTTGAACACTGATACTGCGTATTAGTCTGCCACCACAGAAGACTGTGTACTGAGTAGTTCAAACCTTAGGTTCTTATTTTCTCACAGCTCTGGAGGCTGTAAGTCCGAGATCAAGGTATCAGTAGGTCTGATTTTTCTTTGGTGGTCTCCCTATTGGCCTAGAGACAGTTACCCTCGTGCTAGTCCTGATGTGGCCTTTCCTCTGTACACATGCATCCCTGGTGCCACTTACTCTTTGGTCACCAGTCCTGTCCTGTCTCGTCCCTACCCTCAGACCTCATTTTAGTACCTCCTTCATGGCATTGTCTCAGAATACACTAGGGGTACGGGCTCCAGCATGCCCTGCAGACCGTAACACACGTTAGTGGACAGTGATGTGTACGGAAGTTGGCTCCTTGTGCATTTGTTCTCACATACACACAAGCACAAACACAAGACCAGGTTTACTGGATACAAAGTCTGTCATAAGATGATAATTGGTGTAGTAAATACCTGACTTACAAACAGATGCTGCTCTGGAAGAATGTTTGTAATCCAACGTAATGAGTCTTACACGCCTTCAATACAAATCAACAGTGTATATTGCTTTGTACTTCCCAGCAGTCCCTCTGCGTCACCACTGCTTTTCCTGGTGCTTCCTAACATCCTCAGCGCTGCTTGAGCACTGTGCTACTGTGCACCGCACGTACAGTGAGCCCGAGGTGCAGCTGTGGCCGTGTCCAGCAGACATGCATGCTCCCTCTGCGGTTGGTTTGCGTGGATGAATGTTTGTAATGTAAGGTCCATTGTGTCTGTTGAAGTTCACAGCTCAGATGTTCACAAGCTGGGGGAGTACTGTATAGAAATAGAAGCTGGCCAGGCAACGAGCAGATGGAGAGGTTTCCTGGGCTATATGTGTCTGACACCCCACAGGACATGAGATGATGTGCTGCAACTAGATTTAGAAATACCTTTCTCTTCTAGGGTCTTGATGTATGACATGACTTGCAGTCTTACAGTCTTACTATCGACTCTGTAGAACTCAGCGGTTCCTTGTCCTTGGATTTGTGAGGGATGTTGAATGTGCGAATGAGGTGAAATGCAGTCACCTTTTATCAGCAAAAGGGGAAAAGTACAGATGGAGTTGGCTGCCCTCCGATGGCAGGACCTGTGTCACCCCACACACCTTTGCATCTCTGTGGGTTGCTTGCCTGCCTCTCCTTCCCCACCTGTGTGTTCAGCAGGTGAATGCACAATTCAGGCAGACAGATCCGAACAAAAAGTAGGCAGATAGCATGGCATGGTGATGCGTGCTAATAATAATCCCAGCATTTGGGATGCAGAAGCAGGAGGAATCCGAGTTTCAGGCCAGTGTAGGCCTCATGAGGAGACTCTTTGTCTTGGAAAACAGAAATATGCCCAAGAAAGAGATGATACCGGAGAACCTAGAGCCCAGCCATGCACTTGCACCCAGAGATAACAGTGTTAGTGTGTTGGTGTATTTTCTTCATAGGACCACATCATCTTAATCATTTGTGTGATTCAGTTTGCTTTCTGAATTTAAATCTCTATTCTTAAATTAATGTGGGTTTATTAATTATTTTCTCTTTTTCCACCCAGATAACTATCTCAGCATAACTTTCCTCCCAGATCTCGAGTTATATTCTAAATTGCATTATCTGGGAACCAAGATTATTATGATTACTATTATGAAAGATTATTTTTAAGCCTTGTTTGATACATAAAATCAAATTACTATTAAGAAAGCACCGCTGGCAGCAGTGCATGCCTTGGGAGCTCAGGGCTGTTGCAGAGGTCGGTTATAGAGAGCCCTGCGCATTTAGTTGCTTTACAGCTCATTGACTGTGTGTACGAGGAACTTCCCCGCGTTTTGTCAGCCACCTCTGTGTGTTCCTGTATAAATGAGCCCTTGGTGTCCTGGGGCTGCTCCTTTTCAGGTGGTGCCTTGAGGGAAATTGGAGGTTCCTTGGGAACTGGCCTCCCTTCCCCCTTCACCAGCTGCCGGGAGGGATGTGGGCCTGTTGGAGCCATTGCATTAAAATTGCAATTTAAACTATTGATTGAGAAATTGTAATGATGGGGCCGGGGAGATGACTCAGTAGAATAAGCGCTTGGGCCTGAGTTCAAACCCCAGTTCCGCCAAAAAAACCCAAAACAAAACCAAAAGAGAAGTTGTAATGATGATGAAAATTAAATTCATTCACATCTAATTGGGAGTTCAGCTAATTTTTACAGTGTAGCTGCAGTGTGCCAAGTACTGTGTTAGGTGGTAACCCTAGAAAGTGTTCTTTATTGATTGGCCCTCTTACTAATTTTATACGGGGATTTCAGACCCTTTTTATAAATTGGAAGCCTGACGTTTAGATGAATATAAGCTGGACTTTGAACTAAACTCCCCAGCCTTCAAGCCAGGGCCTCTCCCAAACTGTTGAACCGTCTCTTTAGGTAAGCTGCTCTGAGTGGATCTTTAGAGGGGTCTGGGCCAGCACCAGGCACGGGCCTTAGAATAGTGTGTCCTGTTTTCTGCAGTTCCTGAGGAACAGGCACACAGGCCAGCAGTGACCATGGCCCAGGGAAGGAGTGGGGCAAAGATGTCAGAAGCAAGGTAGCTCAAATGCTGGATGGTAAAGGCAGCTTTATTTATTATTTTCCGAATGACTTCAATGTAGATTTGACTGGAAATTAGATAAAATTTTTACCACAACTAAAGGTTGCATGTTATTACCCTGTATATGTTAACAGCTAAAGTAAGATTCAGACGTATTTATGAACACAGCAAGGATTCATAGAGGAGTGTGGGAAGCAGCTAGTTGGAGAGCGGATTCCATGACTATGAGGTTGAAATCATGGATGGACAACCAGAGCACCTGTCCTCCAGGGCCTTGTGGGCACTTGCTGCAGAACAGGAACTGTGTGCTGTCACCTCCTTAGCTAACGGAGGATCCTGTTTCAGGCAGGGTAAAGCAGGGACTTAAACAACAATGGCTGTCATCCTTCATGTTTGAGGATGCCCGTGGCATTTGCTCAAAATTAGTCTTTCCCCTCCTTTTACCCGTGTTCTACATCATCAGGCCAGTTAAAAGAAAGATCTTCATTTTCCTCTTCAAAGGATTTTTTGGACCCAAGGATATTGGAAATATACATATTACCAAGAATCACAGGACAAGTGTGTTTGAAGTTATGGGGAGGATTTTGACTTCTCTGAAGTTGATTAATAGAAATGGGTCATTTACTGTAAGAAATTTAAAACAAATTTTAAATGTTCATTGTATTTTTATCATACTGCATATAATTTTTACCCAATAATAAACCTTTAACAATCAATGTTTAAAAAAGAAAATGTAGTCACTTCATGACATACCACATACTGTGTGCATCCTAGTGACAACTCTGGGTTCTGTGTTAATTCAGCATTTCTCTCTGAAGCGTTTGGGAGAAACGTGACGGACAGCGTTGTGCTGTTCGGGGCACTGGAGCACTGTGTTGTCCACGGGCCCTAAGGGTGGGCTGTGCTGCTGCGCTACTTTCAGCTGAGACTCAGGTTTTTTGTTTTTTTAAAAACTTTTGATTATGTAGTGATTCGGGTAGTTTCTGGAACACAATTCCAAATCTGCCTGTGTTGGCTTTCTCTTAAGAATTTTGGATTTGGATTATGTTGACAAGTTAACATGCTTCATCTGTTTACTGTTAATAATGAGATGCATATCAAAGATTGATTTTGCCTTTTTAAGTAAAAAGGACTTTCAGGATACAGGTTTTATTATAGGCTGTCTAAAGTGAGTGTTCTTTTGTCTCACAGAGTTCAGTTTTTCCTGTTTGCAGACTCCCCAGTGTTGGGACCTTGGATAGGTCTTTGGGTTGTCTTTGCTTTTAATTTTCTTACCTATAAAATTAAAATTTTTAGTTGAAGTTCTCCCTAAAAGGTATGTCTTTGAGAGCTAAATACTTCTGATTATGTGATGTTACTGTCACCAGAGAATTCTTCTCATTGCAAGCAGTGCAAGTGCGGATATTTTCATTGTTTGCTTGTTGATTTTAGGACGATAACATTCTGTAACAGGAGACTGGAAGAGACACAAACCACACATGTGGAATTAGAGGGTTTCTCAACAGAAAATGTGTGTGGTTGAAACTGGGGAAATGGGCTAATAAATTTCTTTTGACAGAAAACATGTCACTGCACAAGCAACTCATAAAAGAACTACGAATTGCTTTTTAGACACTTGGGAAATTTCCCAAATAATTTTTTCCAAAGTAATATTTTCATTAGTTGAAAAATGTTTTTGAATATCTTAGACATCAAAAGTGCATTTTTCTCATCTATTCTTCTTGTCAGTGATTATTGAGCCCATGCTGTGGACTAGGTAGCGTGCTGGGGGATTGGGATCACAGAAATTAGAAAGCACCCTTGCCATGTAGTGCTTCAGAGACCAGCAGAGAAGGTGGCTGCTGTGGAAGCAACTGAGACTGGAAGGCAGTGAGGTGATGTGGTTCTCAGGAATGTTACCTGAGTCCCTAACTTTCTGACTGTGTGGCTGGTGGCAGCTTTGTTTCTTCTGAGTATGGAGAAATAAAGAGAGCTTTGCAAGCAGAGATCAGAGTTGGCATTTAGGTAGAAGGCACTGTGAGAGGGACAGCCAAAGAAGGGAAGGCCTTGAAGGAGGTGATGTGATTAAACTTTTGAGAAACATCAGTCGGCCATTCTAATGAATGATAGTAATAGAAGGAAGAGGGAGATAAGGAAAATGGTTGTGAGGTTGCTTCAAAAAACTAGAAGGAAATTGTGAAGGCTAAGAAGGAGCCGGGCTGGATGTGGCAGAGGTGGGGCTTCTGCCTATGGGAGTGGGTTGGCTTGTCCTTGGACCTCACTAGCAAGAGTGACCTTTGCTTAATCATTGTGACATCATTTGCTGCACTGGGCATCTGCTTCCCCAGTGGTTGGACTTTTAGAAGCAATGATTAGAATAACAGCCTATATAGCCAGTGTTGTGTTAATGGATATTTTGTTGTATGTCAGTGAATACTATATACTGGTTAAAGCTTCATTAAAAGATGCATTTGTGGCAAACAATTTACAAATGATAAAATATACAATGATTTTTTCAAACTATAAAATCTAACTGAATCTCATAGAATATTTTTATCCATCTTTCTCCTACACTTTTATATCCGTAGTCCATTGTTAATATACTTGACAAGAGAGTCTGATCGCCTGCTGCCCCAGCCTTTGCGCAGATTTGGGGAAGTGGGTCCCTTTGCCCCTCCCCTTTCCTCTGCCAAAGGCCCTGCTCTGTGAGCACTACCTGTGCCTGATCACACACATGGAGCCACTGCTCTTGGATTTCGTTTCCATTCATCCTTCTGTACCCTTGGCCAGTGACTGGAGTCAAGGCGTACAAGACTGACTTAGTAATAAATCTCAAACCAATTCTTGATTCTTGTAACTCTACCTGAATACTCTTATCTCCAGGCAAGATTAGTTGAAGCTGATAGGTGCACAGCACATACAGCTACAACTCCTGTTGTACAAGGGTGCTTATTGTTAGTGTTTAGGAGATGTGACTTAATGTGTACCACAATGTAGCTTCATACCTCTCATCCTGCTTGACCTCTCTCTGGCATTTTAAACTGTGGACTTTTTGAGCTCTCTCTGTAAAGCTGTGTGCTGTTGATATAGGGGGGAAATGATCTGGATACATGACCTCCAAATGATATAGGGGAAAAACGAAACTCCCAACCTGAAAGGTACCTGGGGTGAGTACGTGTTCTCTAACACCTAAGAATGAATTTCAGGAACAAAGGAGGTTAAGAGCAGAATGAATGAATATATATATATATATATATATATATATATATATATATATGAGCAGAATATATTTATTGGGGGAAGCAAGCTCCTGTCCAAGAGAGGGATAGAAGGGTGTCCCAAGTGGGTGGTCCCCGGGAAGCTGTCTCTTCTAGGAATTTTTATAGTGTAAAACCGTGCGGTGAGGTGGGTCCACGCTGATGAAGAACATGGGAACTCCCTTAGGTGGGCATGAGGTGGGACAAAACTATGGTCAACCAGTGAGATTGCAATCACCATTGTTCAGGGAAAATTGATTAAATCCAGTACCAAATGGGGAAGCAAGTCATGTAGCAAGTGGGTATGAATATGGGACAGGGTCTCTTCCTGTTGTGGGTTGAATTAATGACTCATTTGGGCTCTTTCAAGGTGATTGATACCTACTTAGAATATCAATCACTGATGCCTATCCCTGGGGAAGTATGTAGCTATATTTGTTTCTTTTGTCGTGAGGTCTGGCCTACGTGAGAGCTCTCTTCCAAGTTGCGAAGTCATCTTGTCTTCCATATTGTTTCCTCGAGGGCCTGGCCCTGTCTGACTACCTATGATATTTCTGTCTAATCCAGCTGTCTACAACACTGTTGTCTGTCATGATATTATTCTATCAAGTATATATTTTTCTTTTCTGATTCTCAGCCTTTATTGCTAAAGCCTTTTCCCACTTTTCAAACCTCTGTCGTCAGTTCTCTTTTCCTTCTGCATTCTTTGGCGGGTGTAACTCTGGATTCTCAAGGGTTTGTGTGTTGGTAGCATGCACTTGACAGCCAGACCCTGTCTCCTGGTCAGCTAGACTCTGAACATCCCACTGTGTATCAGAGATGGCCACACTTTCACTTTCTCAAAGCCATGTGACCCTAAATGGATCTCCCTCTCCCTCTTGCTCTTGTCTCTTGCTTTTCCTGTCATATTCTTTGTTTCCAAGAGGTTGACACCTTCTAGGAACTAAAAAGGTCCAGTGGCCATTGAAATCCTTATGACCATTCATTACCAAGAACAGTGGTACCTCAGTTCATGAACTTAATGTGTTCTACAATTTGGGCAGAGATGGCCACGTTTGTGTTTGTATGGGAAGGATGACTGTGGTCATCCTTGTGAACTCACTGCAGAGTTTGCAGACAAAAACAAAACTTTGCCAAATGCTTCTGTTTGTGAACCAAATTGTTTGCAAACAAAGACTTTTTTGAACTGAAGTCACACTGTGTGTTAGGAAGAGCTACAAGCTCTGACCTTGGATTCCATTTCCTTTCTCTAGGGTTGCCTCTCAAATTCAGGCTTGCGTTACTTCCCAGTGAACTGTTGGCTTTGCTCTCTTTGCCTGTCTCCCTGTTTCCAGGTCATTAGTTCTCTCCAATTGGTCCAGCTGTCCATAGCTGTAGGCTTATGTTTTGTAATAATCAGTAAGATGTTGAAATATCCTATTTTTGAGTGCATCTCCTAGTACCTTCCATCATTCGCAGGACACAGCCTGAACTCTTGGCATAGTGTTCTCCCTGTAACAAAATTTTCTTGGCTCACCTTCTAGTCCTTTGTCACATGCAGTTGAGTTAGATGCACCATGAGTGGCATAAACACTGTGGTAATCTACTTGTTCCTCAAACCAAGCTAACTAAATTCTCCTACCTGTTCTCAGGTAAAGTTCTATAATTAAATTGTAAAGCAGTTGCTCAGCATTGATAGGCTGGGATGGTGGTTCCTGTGTACTAGTTTGCTCACTGAATTTTTACAGAATTTCATTTTCATGAAATAAATGACATTTATTGGCCCCTGATGCCTAGGTCTAGCGTTTGGCTGTGCACTCTTCATCAGTGTTGGCATCCTGTCTATATGAGGTATACAGAGCTCTCTGCAGGTCTTTTGGGGTGGGAGAGGGAGAGGACCCCATTCACATCACCTTTTTCTCTGAGGTAGAAGATGTGACACATAGATTTTAAATTGAGGAAGTTGGTCTGAAATAGTGGCTTCCTGCATGTGACCTCATGAGTAGAATGGGATTAGACATGCAGTGGCCTTCAGAGTTGTGGCAGAGGTTTGGTCACTTCCCCTTCACAATAGCTTTATGGCTTTTATGGGAGAAAGTTGTGCTGGTGATGTCCCTCTATGTCCTTCAACAGGTGTGTTCCTGCGCTAGACCTGTCTGAAAACTGAAATGGAATATCTCTTCTCTTAGATTATCAGCTGTAGCGGTCAGGAATGTGTTGGTGTATGCTACAGCCCTTCTGTACACATAAAAACAAGCTGAAGACAGGTGCCTTGTGGCCTAGTGCATTATTTTGAGGGTGCACTATGGGCATGCAGAGAAAGGACCTCAATCTGGATTATTCAGAGGTAAAAGGAGGAGGAGGAAGAGCAGAATCAAACAAGAAAGGGCTTGTAGATACTTGGCCAGAGTATCTCTGCCTTGTTTCCCACCAGCGCCTCTCTCCACCGGGGCATCCCTAAATTGTGTCTCGGTGGGACAGAGGTGCTCCCATTTCATCCCTCTCAGTTTGTTAGCTGCTTCCCCCAAGTCATGGCTATAACCTGTGTGCAGTGACCCCTGGCTGTAGAGCTCTTGAGATGGTGGGGATGGATGCTGGGTGAGAAGCTCAGGTCTTCTGCCTTAATGTAAGGCCAGGCGTGCGCACTCCCCTCCTTCACCTTTGAAGCCCCAAGGGAAATTCTGTGGCAAACATTGGCTTTCCTGTTCTTGGAGGGGCTGGCTTTGTACTGCAGTGTCCTGGCCTTTTGTGGACTCCCTCCCTGTCCTTCTTCTGGCTGCCTTCATGGTCACCTGTCTTCTTTCATTTGCATGTATATCTGAGGAAGTAAGTCACCTTCCTTTGGTTTGCACCCTGAAGAGCCAGTCTCAGGGCTCAGAGGGAAGTGGTAACAGAGGGTCGGAAAACGCCGATGCTTCCCAGTGTTCCCCCTTGTGTTCAGAAGGAATGGTAATAGCTAGAGTTCATTGTAGTATCAGCATTGTAGGATGTTAGATATTTGGGGAAACCGAGTCTCACAAAGGCTGATAACTTTCCTTAAAGCCAATGGCTGTTCATGGCAGAGTTGTAGCCCACACTTTCCTGTGCTTCTCTGTTCATATGGAGCCATCTGGAAAGTTCTCTTTGAAATTGTGTCACGACCTCATGAAGTATAAACGTCATGGCTATGTATGTTAAAATTGCAGTCAAATTTCCTGAGGTGTCAAATTCTGCCTGGTAATCAAGCAGATCCTAACTCCCAAATCACTTGTGGAGAGCCGAGAGAAAAGCAAACTAACGTTAATCGTGGGAGCCTATTATAATGATGTATAGCTTGTCATAACACATTATAATATTACCGCAAATATCTTGAGCTCACTGCACATTCTCTGGGGACTTTTAAAATCTTTTACAATTGTTATCCAGACCTCTGCAGTAAGGTCCAGATGCAGTTTGGCGATACTGCTGGGTCACTTTTGATAAAACCAAGGTTATGAGAATCCCTTTTGGAAATCCCTGCATTGTTTGCCTGGCTTAAAAGTATGTTTGGTTTTGTCAGCACCTGCAGACAGGAAGTTGAGATTTGAGGCGAAACCTTTGGCAGTTCTGCGCTAAGCTTCTGGAGAGCCAGAGTCTCTGTTGCCACGGAAACCACACTGCTGCCACCCGTATTAATGAAGGCTTGGTGAACTTCCGGGAGTACTGCTACCCAGCCCAGTAAATCATTCCAGAGAAATGCAGTTTAACTTTCTAAATATCTTAGTGTCCTTTCTTAAAAATTCCCTCCTAGGTATTCATCAGTTTAAGAACTGCTCCTATGCAGTTTCAGATCCGCCCAGACTTTTATCTGGCCACTATGGCTAAGAGTCTCCCTTCTTTCATGCTTACATCTCGCCTCTGCCTGGCTGCCTTGTTTCATAAGTGAATTCTTTTATTTTCCTGCCTTTTAGATTTGTATGCATTGAAAAGGAAAAAGGGATGGGGGAAACAAATACACTAAAAAACTTCTGACATACTAACTTTAAGAGACTTACGAGTTTCTAAGCCTTTCGCAACTTTCCAATTTCTAAACTTTGCTTTTTATCTAATTCAAATGGTTTGGGTCTTATTCCAGTGAGATAACTTTAAGAAAGAAAATGCTTCTAGTAAATGATCATAGCCCAAGTCTGATTTCACTAAATTCCCTATCCCAGCCAGGCAGACTAACAGCATTGGAAGTTGCTTCTAGAAAAAAATTATTGTAAAAAACCTTTCTTTCTTTTTTTTGTCTTTTTTTCTAGCTAATTGTTTATCTGGCAGGATGCAAATGGTGGCTTTAAATCCTTTAAGTCATCCATTATGCCTGGCAGCATCTATTGTCTGATTTTTGGGTCTGAGCCAAGCCAGACTCTTTCTATTGGTCTTGGGAAGAAACACCCAGATCTGACTCTGCCAAATCAGTGTTCTTGGGGAGCCCAAGTCTGAGCTCTGATTTAAGAGAAGGGAACGTGGATGGAGCCCGGCGTCGCCTTGGGTTGGGAGGGCAAGGGGGTCTGGTCATCTTCTCAGGTCACAGTGAAGCAGGAAGCAGCTTTCAGTTCAAAGTCGAAGGGATGGAACTTGTTCCTTCCGTTCTTCCAGTGTCTGTGAATTACTGTGAGCTTTTAAATGCTTTTTTGTAGATGTAATAAAATACTGTTTATAGTCAGCTACAAAGTAAGTAATTACAATGTGGCAAATGAAATTCAATATAGCTTTGTCGTGGTTTTTTGAATTTTAATTAAACTAGTCTTAGAGAAAATTATAAATGCTGCTTTTGTTGTGACAAGTGACATTGACAAAATATTAATCTAATGAGTTGTTATTCACAGAAGCAAAATGTCTTCTACGCTGAAGGCTTTGGGTGTTTTATTTTAGTTTTTAGCTTATGCCTTAGAAAAATCCACAGAAAAGAATAAAGTTTTAAAACCACATGAAATAAAAAAACCCTCAAAAACCTCCATGTATGGAATATTCCATCGTTGATATCTTGCCAGCCACAATTGCATGTGTGTCATTTAAGGCACTGAAAACTTTTTTCTTTTTTTTGAACCAGATGTCTCTGTGGCCACTTTTTTAGTATCATTAAAAGTATAGCTGGGATAAATAACCAGCCGTTGACTGCAAAGCCCAATATTAAAGGAATAATCATCCCATGGTCCTATTAGGTCATTTCCTTTTCATTTTACTTTATAAATTACCTTGTGGCTTAAAAAATGACATTTTGTTGGTTGTGAATTCCTTTTATGGCTAAATTATCTAAGTTACTTTCTTTAGAGATTCTTTAAACTTGAATTTACATAATTATCAGTTAAGAATATATATTAAACATTCAAAAATGAATTTTTCTTTATGTCAGTTTCTTGCTTTCCTTTATCGGGAATTAAAAGTTTTTCATAAGTCCTTTAACATTTGTGGTTTAAAATGAATGGAAAAATTTAATTATAGGGAATTGTATTTTTTACGTAAGTTTTTAATAAGATAGTTTAAAATAAGGATAAAACCTTCATATTTGACTTTATTTTTTAGAACTGTCCTGAAGTCAGAAGATTAAGAATAAAATCACCTTCCTCTTCTAGCATTTTTCATTCCGTGTCCTAGAAATTCCTGGAAGTACAGCCAGTTACGCCCCTTTTGTGTGTTTGCAGGAGGTGATGGCAAAGTTGCACTATTCAGTTTCCGCTTTTGGTTATTGCCTGCAGTTTTTCCAGAGATTAAATTGCTTCCTCTGCCGTCCCCAACGTTGGCTTCTGGGGGACTAAGGCTGTAGCACGGCGAGACGGCCACAGCAGAGACTTGTCTGCGGCCACATGGCAGGGGAGCGTCCGCTGCCTTCAGAGGGCCAGATCAACCCCAATATTTTTTTCAGGGATGCTAAACCTCTTGTAACTGCTAAATTGGATTTGTCACTGAATGAACTATCAGCTGCTGTTGGACAAGGCCATAAAAGCCAGCCGGCTGGTCCTTTGTAGGCAAGGCTTACCCAACGATTGATATGTTTTAGCACTTTTGGGATTATTGTGATTAAGAGGAAACTGTTCTGAATGAGAAAGAAAAGGGGGTGAGGACACACAGCCACAGCTGGTGAGCAGCCTGTGTTTGTTCCAAGGAAGTCACCATTATGGCTGTCTGCTTGTTCCTGCCCTGATTGACGGGTGTGAAATCTTTATAGGAGGAAGCCATGTCCTTACTTCCTCCACTTACAACTCTCCCTGCAGCAGGGCACGAGTGATGGGGAGTGTGGTGAACTTGAGCATTGGCAGCGTTTTTGAAGCACACTCTGTACCCCTGCGCAGACACAGGACAGTGACTACCTGAATTTGTCCTCGCACGCGAGTTCATCGAGTTAACGTGTAGGGATTTTGGCAGTAACAACGGAGCATCCCCTTTCATTTCCCAGACCCGATGCCCTGTGACCTGCATTAAACACACACTTCCTGGTTTTATGTCTGCCTCTGCTTTAGCCATCTGAACAGAAACTGCACAGCAAGTGGATTTGTAAACTGGAGCGCTTGGCCGAGGCTTTATTGAATATAGGAACTTTCTAGGCTTTTTAGAACAAGTTTGTTTTTAAGAACCACCTATCACCATGAGCAGTGTGGGCTTTTGCGTACATCTAGCACTACTTGCAAGTGTACTTGGAATTGGTGGCTTCTCTGGTTGTCCTCAGAGACACCACTGTCCGTGGTCAGAGTTTGCTCAGCATACCGCACAGGAAACAGGCCGGCTTGCCAGCTCCCGTGGTGTGTCTTTCCAAGCCTGTGAAAAGCACGAATCATCCGGCAGCCGAGCATGCTTACAGCTGGCCCTTCGCTAGCTTTGATCTACGAATCAGGCCGCACCATGAATGCCCTTATTGTCATGTTATGTGTACACAGTGTGTGAATTATTGAAAATAGGGAGGCCTGAGCCTCATCTGGTAGAGATTACAGTGCAGGCATGCTGGGCGAAGGTCTGTAATTGAAAATCCCCAGATGCTGTTTATTTGGCCTTTGTCACATGACCTGCTGCAGGAAGATTGTCTGAACAAAGTGTTGCCTGCATGGAGAGCAGAGCCCGCCCTCCCACCCCAGGCCTCCACAGGCTCAGTCTGTACACAGCTTAAACACCTGCCCAAAAGGGTTTTTAAGGGCTTAAAATAGATTCGCTCATAGCATTTAAATAGAGGGCATCTTGCTTGTTGATTTAAACTGCTTAAGCGGTTGTTGACTCGTGGAACCTTCTATCCACCCAAGGGTTTGCCGGATAATTTCACTGTGAGATATCTTTTACAAAGCAACATTCAGCGATGGGGCCACATAGGGATAAGGAGTTTGGGCTCTGTCTTTAAAGGAAAAAAAGCTAGTTTTTTGTAGTCCTGAGCTTGCAGAGAAAGCCACATTGGAAGTGTGTAGCCCTAAGGCTGGCTAGAGAGCTCAGCAGACTAAGCGCTGCTCAGGCAAGCGCAGGGACCGAGTTCAATCCCTGGCACCACATGCTGCTCCAGCCCCACCCCTGGGCGCGCTGAGCAGGCCACGGAGACCAGGTGTGCTCATGGGTGCCTGTAATCCCAGTGCTGAGGAGGCTGAAAACGGGGATCACTGCAAGTCCAAGCTGCATAGTGAGACCCTGTCCCAAAACATTGAAAAAGAAGAATAAGAACGTGTGTGGTCTTTCTGCCTTTAGAAAATGTCAGGGCAGTTCGTTCTTGTTTCTTTTACCTAGAATGAAGGAGAGATGTTGTTTGGAAATGTGTTTTTCTCAATTAATGCTGAATGCTGCCCTCCACATCAGCAGTGGCCTGAGGCAGGGTGGTGCGTCTGAGATCGGCGTAGATGAAGAATCAGTAACAGGGAAGCCCAGCGGAGTGAGGCAGGCAAGTGGCCCAGCTCCTCGGGAGGCTGAGGCAGGAGGATCGCTTGAGCCTATGAGTTGAAGATCTGCGTATGTAACAACAAGACTACTAACTAACTGGCCAACAAAACTAAAAGGCAGGGAAGACTGAGAAAATTTTAAAGAAAGAATGGTTTAAGTTTTCGCGCTTCATTCAGAATGTACTCCCTGCTTTTTGCCCCCTTCTCATCTGTGATTGTGAACATTTCTGCTTTTTCTGGTAGCTCAGGGACAGGAGAGTTCCAGGGCCCTTCCGTGTTTCACGCATTCCCTACCAGCACCGGACCCTCCTCCGCCTTCATTCACCTGTGCCTCCCTCCCTCTCTAATAGCCTTTTTTCTTTTCTTGGGAGGTAGCTACAATCAGCAGTAGTGCAGTCATTAAGTAGCTTGTTCTCAGTGCATTGCCAGAGGTTGGAAGGACAGAGCTCTTTGGGACCAGAATGTGGGGCCTGCTTTCGCCAAGCTCGTAAGTTGTCAAGGGAGATGGGCAGAACCGCCACAGGCAGACCTGAGCACCGAAAGCCCCTCAAGCCAGCTCCCTGCTGGGGCATTGCGGATGTGCTGGCCAAGGGTCTTAGCAACTCAGAGGAAACACAGCAGCAGATTTGAGCCAGGACCGTGGGGGCAGGGAGACACAGGGACAGATCATTTCACCCAGGGGGGTAAGTAGCACCCACCGAGCACAACGACTATGCGTGCTCTGGAGGCACAGAGCAGTATATGTGCTGAGCGGCAGGAGAAAAGAAAGAGTGGTCTGTAGGTGTAACATTTTAGCATTGTTAACGGAATGTGTGTTTGTGTAATTGGTCAGTAATTACAATTTTAAAGGAAAATAAAAATGGCTTGGCGGTCCCAAATCTAAACTCCCCAGGCAGGGGTGATTGATGTAGTTTGGTTGGTTGTCATCTAGACAAGAAGGCATCTTACAAGCTCCTATAGTGTCACCTTGGGTCATTCCTGCGTTTGAGACCAGTTGAAAATGGCTAGGGCACTTGGGTCCTATGACCTAGAGCACGAAGTCATGGGAGGAAACACCTCTGGAGCGGAAGTGCTTCTGTTGCCTTCACCGGCATTTTGGTTTTTCTCTCCACTGAGGCAGTCAGCTGCACGAAGGCAGACAGTCTGTCTTCTCCTGGGCACAGCACAGTCCCTCCTAGGCAGTGTGTGTTCTGTACTGGGGAGGGGAGTGTACGGGCCGAGACTGTGAAGGTCTTGGGTGAATGAAGAGCAGTTGTGAAGCCGAATGTGGTGGCGCACACTTGTTGTTCCTGCAGTCAGAAGGCTGAGTCAGGAAGATTGTAAAATTGAGCCCAGTGTGAACAGCTTAGCAATGTAAAATCCTGTCTGGGAAAGAAAAATAAAAATGAAACTGCCCTTGATGTAGCCCAGTGGAAAGCCCTGGGTGTAATCCTTGGGGCCATGCTCATTCCATTTCATGGTTCAACTCTGCCTCTAAAATTTTGTTCTCATCAAGGACTTCGTAATGATTTGGTAAGAAGCTAACTTATTTCACAGGCTATTTTCAAGGCTTCTGGTGTAAAGTTAAGGAATAGTAATCCAGGAAGACTAACCTGGGCTTGCACCCCAGCTCTGCCTGTTAACCAATTTGGGAACTTGGGGCAGATTTCTTCCCTTTGAACCTTAGTTTCAGCCTTTAAAAAATGAAACCCTTGTGGGTATAGAGGTAAAAGGCGTACATACATACATAAGCACCATGCTTGGGGGCTGGGGTGATAGCTCTGCGGCAAAGCACCTGTTTGGCAAGCGCAAGGTCATGAGTTTGATTTCTGATACTAAAGGAGGAGGCAAAGCACAATATTTGGTCTTGTGCCCACACATAGTAGGTACAGACTCATCCAGCTTCCTCGCACCCCACAGCGTTTCTGCTTCCACATGGTCAGATTTCAGTCCCTTAAAAAAAAAAAATCATTTATTTATTTATTTGGCAGAGGGTCTCCTTTGCAGTTCAGATTCATAGTGATCCTCCAGCCTCCCCAATACTGGGGTTATAGGCTTGCACCACCACACCCGGTTTTGGTGGCTGGCACAGCATGCAGTACCGAGGATCAAACTCCCTTGTGCTTGCCAGGCAGGTGCTTAGATCACTGAGCTATCTCCCTGGCCAAACTGTTAGTTTGTTCTTGCTTTCTTTTTTCTGGTGGAATTGGGGATTGAACTCAGGCCCTTGTGCTTGCCAGGCAGGTGCTTATTCTACTGAGCCATCTCCCTAGCCCCCCAACTGTTATTTCTTAAAGTGCGAGTTATACTTTTGTACTCAGAATTAAATTCTGGAAATCCAGTGAGGGACATGCCTATCCATAGAGATGAGTTTACAGTTTGTCACAAAATATGACACATTTGGTTGTACTTTTAGCCCCTTGTTATAAACCTAATTGCTGCTACTTTATTTAATAAAGAATCTATTTCAAACTAAAAGATTATTATATCAAATAAATAGCTTTGTAATATACTCTTAATGTTGAAAATATGACAATAAAGGGCAACTTTTACAAGGGAACAGTTTTCTGGCTAAGTCATTTTGAAAATTGAGGGTGATAAAAAGATGCTGTAAACATATTCAGTGTACCATGGAAAAGATGTTCAGTTCCAGTAGCACTGGAAGTAGAAGCGCTGTAGGAAGCGTGCTAGATGCCAGGCGGGTGGTGTTCCGACCAAAAGTCCTGATCGTGCTCCTTAGGACTTTACATACCAGGTCAGGCAGTGAAGACCTCCAAGCCTACTGCAGTACATTACTATGCAGAGGCCCCTGAGGATGGCAGAACCTTCACACTGGTGTTGCTAGCACCTCCAAGGACTCTGCACAGTTGGTGCTATCACCCCAGGTTGACAAGGACGACACGAAGGCCAGAAGTTCTGCCGCCCAAGTTCACTCTCCTGGTCAGCCCAGCTCCCTAGAGAGACCCAGCTGTCAAACATTTATTTAAAAAACCAGTAGTCTGTCTGGGTCTAGCTTAGTGGGTGTGTGCTTGCCTAACTGCTAGAAGCTCTGAATTCTATACCCAGCACAGCTGAAAGCCCAGGAACACACACATATACATGCACGTGCACACACACAGTCACTAAATCCCCACAAGGCACCAGTAAAGGTACTCTGTTAAACACCAACAGCTTATGCACTTCTAACGTGTAGATTTCACACTTTTCTAAGGCCAAATAATTAATAAATAAACAGAGTGTTTTGAGTTAAGTTTTTCATTAACAAGACTTCCCTGGCTTAATGTGGAGATTAACTTTGCTTGGACCAGGTCTCTATTACTGGCCTAGGAGAGGGCCAGGGGTAGGAGTGGGGCATGAAGAAGGAAAGAATATGGTGTTGGTCACCCACACCTGTGCCAAGCTGAGGCCAGCAGGAAGAAGGTCTGGGTCATTGTTGCGTGTCCCCCAGAAATAGTTGTAATGAGAAGGACTCACCGATTTTAGGTGATATTGGCAGTGCCGACCATTATTCACTATCTTTGTGTAGATCATTTCTTTTTATATTCTTCATCTGGAAGAGGCAAGCTCATCCCTTCATTAGAAACGTGTATTGAGCACCTGTTTAGTGGGTGCCAGAGCCAAGACAGAGAAATTCAGAGGGGTGCTTTCCACAGAGTGGACAGCATTTCCAGGGGCTGAACGGTCGGGTGAATATGTAACACCAGTGTAGCAAGGCAGCAACAGCTGCGGGGTATGTGCTGGTGTTTGAAGGTATAAAGGAAGTCAGCTAACTCAGTTTACGAGGCTCCCAGAAGCCTTCATGGCGTTAGTAGTCCAGTTGGGACTTAGAGGATAAATAGGAGCTTGCAGCCAAAGGAGGAAGGAAAGCCCATTTAAAGACAGATGGCTACGTGAAGGTGTAGAGGTATAGAAAAGATGATGGTGGCTTGGGGAACTGTTTTGAAGCGCTTTCTCCTAACCTCGAACAACCTCTGCAGGGTCGTGCGGAGGAGTTTATGTTCTCTACTGAGTGGGGCCTATTGATGTAGAAAAGCGACAGGATCAGATGTAGGTGCAAAGATGAGTCCCAGGAACCATCCAGATTGAAGGCTGCCCCTAGGGGCCAAGGGTGTGGGTCTGTTGAGAACAGTTGGTGGCAGCAAACTCAGGTTCCATTAAACCCCAGACACTCCATGAGGATGTGGGAACCAAGATGCCAAAGACGTGCACCGTGCCTTTGAGCTGACAGTCTGCCGATCGAGACACCCTCGTAGGGTGGGACTGTGAGTCATGCTGGCCCATGAGGAAGTAAAGGACAATTCCAAGCTGAGACCGAGTGGTGACTCCCAGGCTACTTTCTTCCCCAGAGTGAAGCCACCATTCCTCTCATACACTAAGTGATTCGTTTTTAGCCCACAGCATCTTTTGTTCCACTGGTTCTGCAGTCTTTCCTCCCACTGGCCTCCTAAAGTGAGCTCTGGGCACCGGGCTCTGTGCCTCACACTTTCTTCCCCCACATGCACTACGCTTAATGCATTTTTCTGGGCACATTTAAGGTAAGGTCTCATGTGGGAGACACCATCTGAGCCAGACCTGGAAGGATTTTGATTGCTCATCTTCACTGAACTTTAGGTGACAGGTAGCCATTGAAGGTCTTGGGGCCATTGTGGCTAACCCACTAAAACAAGCTCTGTGTTTTGCATATTAGGTGCAAAGAAAGACAATGACGGGTGTAGTTGGAAGTATGAAGGCTAGTTAACCTGTTCATTTGGGGGATTAAAAAGGTGACTGGCATATCTTCATAGCGAATGAACCTTTAGACATTTTTTCTATTTTTCTTCTAGAAATAATAACAGCAAAAAATTTTCTACATAACATTAGAGGTGTAATATTCAATCTGTGGCTTTAGTTTTTTTTAATCTCTTTTTAACACTTGCAGTCCGAAGCAAATGCGTAGTTTGCAGTAAGTTGGCCCACAGTGATGAAGAAAAACTGTATTTAGGGAGACTGTCACTTGATAACGTTATCAGTTGCTGTCCAATAGAAACTCCAGAGAAGGTGGATTGAGGCATTTTATTGGGATTGGAGGTAGAAATCCTTGTTCACCGGGCAGGGCTTCATGCAGCCCTCTTCTAAAGCCGATCCTTAACCACTCTTGGGTAAATGTGGAGCCAAGTGGTCTCTGCAAATCGCCACTGTTCATTTTGCCAAGTCTATCAGTGCTGTCTGTAGATCTTTAGTTCTAGAACATGCAGTACTAGCCTGTGATGAGCAGGATGGGCCACCTGGACTCTGGTGATTTTCCACGCTGGCACTGATTTTGAGTCAGTGACTTCCATTGAGACTTGCCTGTGACACTGGCTGCGCAGCTTCCTCGCTGACCACACTCAGGACCTGATTGCACTGCTGTTTTCCATGAGTTTTCCCTTGCCCTCTCTGCCTAGTGGCCCTCTGATTGTCCATTGCTCATAGGTAGTCAGCTCCCTGCATTGCCTGAGCTTAATGAGGACCTGCTGTGTTCTCAGCACTGAGTTTGCGCCATGTACCTCGGGAACAACCTGTCTGATGGTCGTGGGGGAGATAGGCATGTATCCTGTCATTCTTCAGATAAGTGGAACATGGAGTGGGGTGGCATGTTATGCACAGGGGACAGGTGGTTCTGAGAGCACACAGTGAGACCCCCTGATTCTGCTCACCCGGGTGAGCTCCTCAGACAGTGTCAGCTCCCAGAGCTGGCGTCCCTGTGCCCCCACCACCCTTCCATGTCTCTTGCACTGCATGCACGCACAGTGACTAGCCAGCTCTGGCAGACCTCCCTTCCTTCCCTAATGTGTCTGGGAGAAGTTACAGGGGCAGCAGTGAGGAGGACATGGCTGCTGTTGACTCCTCACATGTCCGGTCATGAATAGCAGCCCCACCTCCTCTGGCCAGGTCCACAGACCTGCACCATCAGATCTTCAGGAGGGTAGATGGCATCATTAAGCTCGTCCATTCTGTCCACCTCACGTGAGCTGGTGACACTTGGTTCCTGCAGTGTCCCCGTACCTGTGCCCTTTCATTGTTGGCTTTCATAACTAAGGATTTTTCCCCCCTTTAGATGCACTCCAGCTGATGAAAATGCATCCTGTGGCTAAAAACTGTTTTCATGCCATCTTGTAGTATCTTGCCTGACAAAGAACTTCCGAAAGGACTCTCTCTGTGCTTTGCCCTATGGCTGGCATCGGAGGACAGAGCGCCAGGGTCTCTGTATCCTGGGAGCCACATCTTGTGGTAGTGTCACCCGGAAGAAGCTTCTTTCTTGGCTTCTTCCCACTGGGTCACTATTTTCTTGTTTTACCTTATGGTGATGATGTTATCAAAGTGGCTGTTAGGGATGGAGGAGCCTCTTTTCTGCCTCACACATGGATGCATTTGATAAATACTGAACTGTCAGGGAAGAGCAGACAGAGGAGAGATGCGTGCTGTTGTCACCTGGAGGGCCAGTGGTGCTTAGGGAACGGGGTGGCCAGGGGCCTTCGCAGCCCAAAGGCTCAGGGTGCTCGAGGCGTTTGCAAGGCAGGTAGAATCCAGGTGTGCACAAATGCACCAGGACGCTGTGGCCATGAGCACCAGTGTTGACACAGGTGCAGAGTTCAGAATGCTGCTGGTGTTGGAAAGGAACCTTCTGGTAGTTTCCTGGGCTGTGTCAGGGTTTGGGGGAGGAGTCGGGAGACCCTATAGCTGCAGCCTGTTTGATGCAGTTTCCCTCTAGCAGTGTGGAGAAGCTTCATTTTGCTCCTTGGTTCTCATTTTTTTAACGTAGACGGATGGGCTGGGGACGCCTCACGGTGTGTCACTCCCTGTGAGGGGAGCAGAAGTGTCTTGGACCAAAGCAGGTACAGCGCCATCCCACGCCCAAGCAGGTCAGCCCTGGCCTGATGTGGGTTTGCCTCAGGACTGGCTGCAGTCAGGGAAGAGGAATATTCCACTTGTCACTTTTTCTTTGTGGCTCCCAGACTCCATTCAATTACAAAGTAGCTCTTACACTGTTAAAGCCGAGTGTCTCTGGGCTACAATTTCTAGCCACAGACCCTGCATTTGCTGTGCCTCAAACATGACCCTGAGGCCACATCCCATTACATACACAGCCCACAACAACGTGAACCAGTCTTCTATCTGGGTAAAGCCAGCCCAGCACAATTTCAGTGTCCTTTTGCTGTAGTCTCTCTCTTTGTATTGTCCACTTATCAGAAAATGTCATGGAAACCCAGGATGCAGGGGAGGCCAGCGATGGGCTCACTTTCAGTCGTGTCATGCAGTGGAAGAGAAAGGAAAAATCAAGTCAGTGATACCACAGTGCCTGAAGAGGTGGCGGCTAAGGCTGTGTTATGCTTTGCAGCTGGCTGTGGGGGAAGCCAGGGCAGGTGTGGCAGGGTTGCTCAGCCTCAGGGGAGGGCTGTTCCGTGTACGTCTGCTGGGTTTTGTGCTCAGGGAGAAGCTGTAGTGTGGTGACAGTAAGTGGTGAAGTACCACATGGCCCTCAGCTCGAGAAGCTGCCCCGTTCTTTTTGGAGAATGAGCTGGGCCAGGCTTGGAGGCCTCAAGTGTGTCTGGGAGACTCCTGGGTTCTGAAGGAAAGCCTGCCAAGTGGGGCAGGGGTCGGGAGGTCATCACCCTACCCGCATTCTAGTCTTCTGGTCAGATCAGGCTTTCACTCTGATCAGGAACCTGCACCTGGAGGATTTGGCAAGTGTGTTACCATGCCAGCAGCTTACTCTGAAATTCAACAGCAACAGTGAAGGTGGCTCGGTGGGTGTGTAGAGATGTGAGATGGAATGAAAGGTAGTAAAGTAAGAATAAAAGACATGCTTACACATTGCCACCCCTACTGGAAAATCTAAAATGCTCCAAAATCCAAAATATTTTGAGTGCTGACAGACACCATAAGTGGAAAATTCCCTGCCTGGCCCATGTGACAAGTCACAGGTAAAAGAAGAGTGCCCTAAAAATACCGTATAAAATTGCGTCAGGCTCCACGGCCAAAGGTGCATGTGAGACGTACATGAATCCATGTTTAGACCTAGGTTCTGTCCCCAGGATCTTTATTACATTTATTGAAATTTTCCAGAATGAAACAGAAGCACAAATTATGTCTAGTTTCACACATTTTGGATAAGGCTATTTCAACCTGTAGTAGCATTTAGGTAGGAATTGTAGTGTTCACTATAAAATTAGTTTTCTTCCGTCCTTCTTTTTTTTTTTTTTTTTTGGTAGTACTGGGGATTGAACTCAAGACCTTGCGTTTGTCAGGCAAGTGCTTATTCTACTGAGCTATATCCCTGGCCCTAAAATTCTTTCTGTAAGAAACTTCTGTATGTCTAAAATGCTTCACAATAAAATGTTAAGAGGAAATGTCTCATCGTTAAGGATCTGGGTACCTTAGGGGGAAACCTTTGTAGATTTCCTGCACTTTGGCAGTCTGTTTTCTCAGTTACTTGAGCAATGGTTAGTGTTATTGAGCTCTTGGCCCTTGCTTAGGTAATTCTGTGCTTCAGTACCAAAAGTCAAAACCTGGGGGCTGTGGAGTATCTGGACTGATCTCAGAGAACTGGGCTGTAAATAGACATCTGAGTTCAGGGTGTCTTAGAGAGATTGCAAACAAAAGCGCTGAGCAGAACCTATTCGCTAGCCCTAATTTATACAGAGCCTCTAGAAGTCAAAAGATACTCCGAATTATTTGGAGCGGTATACTTGTTTACCTAATGGGAAAATATATTTTAATTCTAGGAAAATAAAAATTAAATGTAGAAAATTTTAATAGAACTAAAGCTATTTCCTTGATGTTTTTGACTTTAAGATTTCTATACATTTGATATTGCAAATAATTATTTTAAACCAGTTCTGTTTAGGTAACACATTAGCCTGTGTTTTTAAATCATGATATGCAGTGAAGCAATTGATTTAGATTAGGAGAATTGAAATCTTGCTAGATTTATTTCCTTACTAGGAATATTTGTGAGCATATTAAAGCATTTAAGAGGATTTATTAGGTTCCTATGAGTTGTTTAAGTTGAGGCAGACAATTCTAACATTTAGAATAATGAAATAATTACTATTCCTGGCTTGAAACATGGCACAAAAGAAAAAATACATGCTTTCCAGAGAACAGGGATAGTGGCTGGGCCCATGGTGGTAGAAGCAGTGGTCTTTAGAAGTGCTGTAACGGAGCAGGATTAGATTCATAGTGCTCACCTGCAGCTTCTCCCTTGACTTAGATGGTAGGGGCCACCACCCTGTGTGGCTGTCCTGGACCCTGGCTGCCTTCGTTTAACCAAGTGCTGGCAGAAATTTAAAATTTGCTCTAGGCTCTGTGTCCTTCTCTCAAGCGGTTCTGTCTACATTTGCAGAAAATGAGCTTGGGGCAGGAGACTTTTATTTTGCTGGCTGGACAAGTTGGGTGAAATCGCATGTCATCCAGAGCCCTGGATTTATTTTGCCCTGGCCATTGAGACAGCCGCCCCGCATAGGGAGCGCAGAGCAGCCCTGAGCTGGAGGATGCTTGGCTGGGCTGCAGACATTGTCTTTTAGCTCTGGCTTCTGGTAATTAGGCACTCGTGGCTGGGCTGTGCTGTCAGCTGCCCTTTGAGACAAATTGCAAAATCTGTACAGCCATCTGAGAAATGGACAAGTAGACCCGAGGGCACTACAGGGGATATTGGTGGTGCTTAGGAGCTTGAAAGAGAATACTTAGGGAAGCAATCTTCAAAACTGAATTTAAAGGTCCTTTTCTGTGCCCTTAACAGGGACATTCAGTTTCAGGATCAGGAGCTGAGGTTTTTGATGAGTTGGAATGATGGTCCGAATTTAACAGGATGAAATGCACTGGAAGTAAATGTCAGGTTCTGTACTTGGGTCTAAGAATCCCAGCTGTGCTTGGGAAGACTGGGACAAGGCAAGATGGGACCCACCCCCATGCAGAAAAAGCAAAATAGGCCTAGTTCTATTTCGGATAAAGGATTTTCAGCACATAGTAGAATTTAAGTAGGGAGTAGAGGCCCAGAGGTTCACATTTCTAAGGTCCAGCATTCTGATTACGGCCACAAAATAAGACTGTGTTGTGTGCCTAGAGATGCCCTCACTCTCAGTTACAACAGGGCTGGCTGGTGTCACTGAGATCAAGCGCCAGAGCTGTATGTGAGGGAAACCCTGAGTGAATAAGAACTAGAAGTCCAAGTTGGTGAAACTTTACAGTTTGGTGAGGTCCTCAAAAAAAAAACCAACCTAGTGCACTATTTGGTTGCATTAATAGAAGTAGAGTATTTAGGATGAGGAGGTGATGAACGTATTCTGCTGTTATAACAAGATTATTCCTACCATTCTGGATTCCAGGCTCCGAAAGGCTGATCACAGGATGGTGTCCAGGACTGTTCCAAAGCCTGTCCCACAGAAAACGAAAGAACAGAGGAGGCTTAGCTTATGTGTGACTCCAGGGGGACCTGAAAGCTGAGGCTGATATCAGAAAGGCAGGGCCTCTCCACCCCCATGAGCATGAGGGACCAGCCTTGTTCTGGTTGAGGGGAGCAAGTAGGATCCGAGGATGGAAGTTACCTAAAGCCCTGAATCAACAGGATCTTTTTTGTTGTTGTTGTTTTAATTTGTGTGTGTGTGTGTGTGTGTGTGTGTGTGTGTGTGTGTGGCCAGCTCAGCCCACCAGGGGGCGGGGCGGGCTGGCATGTGGTGCTGGGGGATTGAACCGCGGTCCCTGTGCTTTGCTAAGCTTGTTCTAAGTAGGTGCTTTAGATCACTGAGCCATCTCACCAGCCCCAACAGGATCTTTTTACCCTTGAGTTTATTTCAGTGTGTAGTGGGCTGCTGCTTCAGGTCGCAAAGGCTGGCTTAGGCTTGGGAGGACTTAGAATTGCAGTGGTGGAAATAAATGACTCAGAGCCGCCTCCCAGCCTCCAGAGTCCCTGGTTCCTGGTGCCTTCTGGCGTCCCCTTTGAGACTGGGGTTACAAGACAAAATTCTTACCAGGTTCAGTTGTGCCTGGAAACTCGCAACGCGGGCACCAGTCAGAGCGAGCTCCACCATGGCTGGTGCATGTAGGGGGAAGGTGGTGTGCCGGCTGTGCTGCATTTGGCTTCTGTGTTGTGGGAAGGGAGCCCAGCCCTAGCGGCATGGTTCCAAAAGCCTTCCTGAGATTGTGAGCTTGAAGTGGCTTTGAAGGAGAGGGGACCTGGCCAGTGTCAGGGTGTCCAGACAGGGAGTGACTGCACCTACAGCAGACCTGAAGCTTGTTCCTGATCAAGAGAGGCCCCCATTAGGATGGAGCTGGCTTCAGCTGCTGTAGGGCGTATTAGGAAATGGAGGTGTCACTTACTATACAGGATGTTTCAAAAATATTTTCAGTTCCTGGTGTTAGAGAAGGAATCAAGTCGTAGCTCTGACTGCCTCAGAAGGACCCAGGGCTTGTGAAGTTTGTGTCTGCTTCATGTGCTATCTCGGCAGTCCATCTCCTCACATAGCTCCTGGGGATTCCTATCATATCATAGTTCTTCAAAGTCAGGTTACCCGTCAAGGCCTCTGGGGCCTGCCCTTTCTCTTGGGCTTCTGCAGACTCCTGTGGGTTGAGAAGCGAGGACAGGGAGGAAAATGACTGAAAAATTAAAAACTGGAAAAGAACCAAGTTTTCCTTATTCCTAGTAGAATCCATCCTTATGTAGTACAGGCACGCAAACAAAAAGGCAGATTTTAAAAGATACATTTGTTTTCAGTGGATAGATACAGTTTTTCAAGAAACTGTACTGTTTATGATTCCTATCATGAATAAATGAGTAGCCACAATTTAAAAATTCTTGGTCTGATTTTTTTTTTTTTAATCCATCTTATCTTAAATTCTTCTTTCTTTCAGGTAGGAATGAATTGATAGCCAGATACATCAAACTCAGGACAGGGAAGACGAGGACCAGGAAGCAGGTACAGTAACCCGCTTGGGTGGTGTGCATGTCAGCGAATGGCCCAAGAGGCATTTGGCTGCAGTGGCTGCTGTGCTTTGGCTCCGAGGAGCCCCCAGTTCCAGTCCCCTCTCAGGACGTCAGCGTTGGAGGTGTTCCAGATTGGCTCTGTTTCTACTGTTCATCATTTCAGTGACCCTGCAGTCTGTGGTCTCCCAAGTTCTGTTCATCCAGTGTGGGAAAGGCTGCCTGCTAAGGACAGTGTCTGAACTGGCCTTGCGCTGTGTTTCAAAGCTAGTACTTCTTTCCCAAAATATGCATCTGCCAGCACTCACTGCAAAAGCTGCGAGGTGTAACTACGCCTGTAAGCGTGTGCTCGCTGCTGAAGTGAGTGTTTATTTCATGTGGTACCCTGGCAGTACATTTTCCCAGCTAGCTCCTGGAGATATAGACTTTGGAGATTTGTGCTTTGTAACAGCCTGGAACATTAATCATATTAATCATCCTTTCAATGAAAAAGTAATGCCGGAAGCCTTGAGTCTTGGCCTGAATATAAATCCTGAATGATATGCATTCAGTACACTGTCCGTTCTTAAATGATGGCTTTTTGTTGGCTACTGGGATTGAAATTAAGTTACGACTTAAATACTTCTGCAGGGCAGGGGCAGGCTGCTCCTGCACCCTTCTCCAGGGTTCTGCCTGCATCGCATCTGTAAGATACAAAACAAGTCAACTCTGATCACCCAGTTCAGAACTGAAAGGGTTAAAACAAATCGGTGCTTAGCCAGGCTGAGTAGAGCACATCTAGAATTCCAGCACTTGGGAGACTGAGGCAGGAGGATGGCCAGGAGTTGAAGGCCAACCTGAACCACAGAGTGAGACTCTGTCTCCAAATACAAACAAACAAAAACCCAAACAATAAAATAATGTTTGAGAACAGAAAAAGAAAACTAAAACACCTCCTGCCCTGCGTGAGTTAACAGATAAAAAGTAGTCTGAAAGTTGACTTACTCTGAATGATATACGACATGGACCTTAATAGCTGTAACCAGCCAGGCGTGGTGGTGCGTGCCTTTAATCCCAGCTACTTGGGAGGCTGAGGCTGGAGGCCATGCATTGGAGGCCAGTGTGGGGCAACTTAGTTTTAAAACAAAAGACCTAGGACCAAACAGAAAGCTCACCAGTGGTCTCTTTAAGACTGGCGGCATTGGGCTGACCTCCCTGGAGGCGTGGCTCCTTTGAGCCTGGATCAGGGGCCAGGGCCGGGGACCTGGTGCTGAGTCAGCACGAGTGGGGTGGCCTCCCGCCATCCCAGGGCATTGTCTGCTCAGGGGATGCTCCCCGACAGTGGCCCACATCCACTCACAGATGAACAAAATTCGGGTGAAAATAGCAACAGCAGGAGTGACATGGAGGGGTGAAGAGAATGGGGGAGTCCCCGCTTCTCTGTACTTGAAAAAAGTACAAAAGCAAAATGAAAAAATTGAATAATTGAAACACAGAGACCAATTGAAAGATCAAAGGCTCTTTTGTTCTCATCAGTCTTCTTTTTAGAGTCACTAGAGTTTGAAATGAGGGAATCCCCTGCAAAGTTGTCAACTTGTGAATGGAAGGTTCTGCGCCTGGGAAGCAGACACAGTGGACTCCCTACCTACTGCAGGTGCTGGACCAGGCTGTCTGCTGGCCTCTGGGCTCCGGTCACTTGCTCATGACTCCTGTCCCGGGGGAGTCTTTAAATTTAACCAAGTTCCTCCAAAAGAGATGCAAATTTGTCTGTTGCTGCAGTCCTTGTGTTTCCAAAGCTGGGCTTGGCTGTGTTTCCACACCCCAGCATCCTGGGGGTTTTCTAGGCAGCAGTTGGTGATACCGCTCTTGTGTGAATTTGTTGTTCAGCAAATCCATGTGGTTTTCGACCCAGATTTTTAACAGGATGGCTGGCTGGCTGTATTCACACATTTTGCTTTGTAATAATATGCAAATCTATTGGCACCCAGTCCATAACCAAAAGAGTGGAAGGATTAAAGATATTTTATAAGATGGGGGAACCCCACTCTGCTAACTGGGTCTTTCCATTTCTCCTTGAGATCTAATTTACATGTCAGTATTATTTTAACATTTGCTACAGAATCCAGAGCTCTTAATGAGATTGGAATACAACCGACAGCTTCAGCTATTTGATTCTACACAATGTGCTAATTTATGGATATTCTCCCCTAAATTAAGGAAAGGGGATTTTCCCATCTGATACTGAGATGCTATAAATATTTTCATCTACTTCCACTCCCATCTTAATTTTATAAAGCAAACAGCCCTATTCTCCCCCTCACCCCTCCCCAAGCTAGCTTTTCCAGTGCCCGTGATTTCTCCCGGATGGGAAAGTAAA
Source organism: Octodon degus (assembly GCF_000260255.1). Taxonomy (NCBI): domain Eukaryota; kingdom Metazoa; phylum Chordata; class Mammalia; order Rodentia; family Octodontidae; genus Octodon; species Octodon degus. The sequence continues at coordinate 5,794,290 of NW_004524643.1, forward strand.
AATGAGCCCAATTTTCATCCTGAATCAAGTCACTGCAGTGATGACCCAATCTAACGAGCTTAGAGCAGTGCTGGGGGCTTGGTGTCTGGCCGGGACTGTGTGTTCCTAACTGCACAGCTTTGTTGAGACGCAAATAACCTCCCCTCCCCGACCCTCCCAAGGAGTAGCGATTTTATATTTGATTTCCTTTTTTTGTTTTGTTTTGTTTTGTTTTTGTTTTTGTTTTGTTTTGTTTCCCTTCATAAACCCGAACAATGTAGGTGTCTAGTCATATACAGGTCTTAGCAAGAAAGAAAGTTCGAGAAATTCAAGCCGCCATTAAGGTACGTCTGGCTTGCCCAGTTGTAGGGGGCTTTTCATCTCCATGGTTACAGGCTTTTCCTTTGTTTTCCTCCCTTCCCCTACCCTGCAGGTGTCTAGTCACATTCAGGTTCTTGCCAGAAGGAAATCTCGTGATTTTCATTCCAAGCTAAAGGTATGCGCTTTTCTGCTTTTTGGCTTGTGGTTGCTATGCACCTCACTTCCTGTTTTCCATGGTGACTGGTGAATGCCTGGTGCTGGGATTCTCGTAACCTAGTTTCCTTGCATGTTAGAGCTGTTTACATTTCTTTGTGTCTAATCCCTCTGTTTCTGTACTAGCCTCACATTAAACTCTGTGTGCGCGTGTGCGTGGGTGTGTGTATGTGTGTGTGTGTGTGTTCCTAATAACAATGCAAATGCAGCAGAGAGCTGGTCTTGTAACTTTTCAGCATAGAAACAAGATTTTTTTTTTGTTTTTAACCCCTTCAAATGGCCACCAAGCAGTCCTGGGCTAGGAGAGCTTTTTCTCATCCTTGTTAAAAAGACAGTCCCGAGATGCAAAGTTAATAGAGACAATACTTTTTAAAAACCATTTCTAGTGGTCATGAAATTACTCTTAAAAATATTTAGTAATTTTAACTTATGCTTTTAATATAAATTTTCAAGAATATTTATTAAAACTATGCCTTTTTTCACATTACTTTCAACACAGAATTTTTTTGTCTGTGTTCTTCCACATAGCTTAATATTGTTTAAATAAATGGCCCTCTTATTAAGAGAAATTTTAAATGTGACCATAAACAAGAAAAAAAATGGATCTTAGAGACAAAAAAGGCTCTTGATCCATTTCATTCTTCCCATTCCTTTTACACTCAGTTTATTTAATTGTTTAAAAATATAGGCCTCAAATTCAACACTTTTAAAATGTATTTCATACGAAAAAATGAAGGCTTTGATTTTTTTCTTTTTTCTTTTTTTTTTTTGAGAACAGGGGATTGAACTCAGGCCCTTGCACTTGCCAGGGAAGTGCTTATTCTACTGAGCCATCTCCCTGGCCCTGATCACTCTTATTTTTTTTGTGTGATACTGAGAATTGAACCAGGCCTTACACTTGCTCTGTAAGCATTCTGCCACTTAGGTTCATTCACATCCCTTTAATGTTTGGGGGAAAAATTGCTACGGAGGGTTGCTAAGTGGCCCAGGCTAGCCTTGTACTTGCAATCTTTCTACCTCAACCTCCTGAGTAGCCGGGATTGTAGCTATATGCTACTGCCCCAGGCTGATAATTTTATAATACGTGTTCTTCTAAGATTTACAGTAGAATTGCCAGGTGCTTATTTGTCCATATTTCTTGACTTTAATAATATAGGAGGGCTTGTGATTTGCCTGGAGAAGGTTTAGTCTAGAGTTAAAAAACCTAATTTTTAGACCATATTGTGGCCTTTCCCACATGTCCCTCCCCTGATATAGTAATTAAATCAGTATTTTTGTTCCACATTAAGCAACAGTGTCATTTCTTAGTGTGGAACATAGGGCTGGCCTCCAGTTCTTTTTTACCTGCCAGCAGACTGGGGCTAGGGCGCAGGACTAGCAGCAGGAAGGAGCGCTGGGTGTGCCCCGCAATGGGCAGCATGCTGGCTCGCTCGCTCGCTCGCTCGCTCGCACGTGTGGCTGATGGTGGCTGGCTCGAGCGGCACTGGCTGAGCAGTGGGAGACCACGCTAACTCCCTAGACCCTGCTTTTTAACCAGAGGGCCGGCACTTTCTCTGTGGATGCAGCTACCCCTGTGTTTGCTCAAGTTCTGACTCTGTTTCTAGTTTCTCTGAGCTAATGAATTAATGATGTACCAAGAAGTATTTAGATACCAATTTTGTTTTGCCATCTATGATGTGAATTGCTCTGTTTCTGTATTGCTTGTGTATTTCCTATCAACTCGGCAGGGCATACAGCCCTGGATCAGAAGCCGTAGAAGTCATAAAGAATGCTTTTCTGTTCAGGAGAGAACACCGTGGAATACAGGAAAATTGCTTAGAGGTTTTAAGAATTTTTTTCCATAGAAATAATAAAAACTGACATAGCTCTATGTTTATTCTCAAAAAAATAAATAAATAAATAAAAAAGATTCTTTGCCCCCTCCTTCCGGACCTGCCCCACTCTCTGTTGGAGGAGACAGAAAGAAGAATGGGAACAGACTGTCAGATAGCAGCTGCCTCAGCACGCACACTCCAGAACCACCTTATTTTAGCTGTGCTTCTTTCCTTTCTCCCTACCAGTCCTTTTTGGAAAACCAGACCCTTTTGTTTTTGATCAGCTGATATGAACTGAGTGTGCTGGATTTGGCATTCACTGGGGTGGGTGGTTGGTAGCCCACTTCCCATCCCAGAGCTGGCCATGTAAGTGGAAATGGGAGAAGTGGGTGCACCCCGTGGCCCCCATGTTCTGCCAATTCCAAGGAACAACTTAGAAGAACCTGGGGCTCTGAGCCTGTTGACTTTGGTGAACATTCCCAGGCCTACTAAGGGGCAGAGGCTCCATTTGAATTTGGATGTTTTTAATCTTAAGCCACTACTCTTTCAGAGAGGATTTCATGAAGTGGAGGTAGGAGAATGCTTTCAGCCAGGAAGCGTCATGCCAGGACACCGTGCCTGACCTGTGAGCTATGGCTCGCACCACCCTTGCGGCCAGCCTTCCATACACCCACTACATGTTACCTTAAAGTGCTGGGTCACACTGTAGACCTCACTTGTCTGCGTGATTCATTTCGCTTCAATGTGAGTGATACTGTTGGCCATCAGTAATTTGGCTGCTAATGTCCTGGCTGCAGAGCTGCTTGGTCACCACGCTACGGGCATCTAGTGGTTGAGGAGAGTTGTCTGGCCATTGAGTACTTGCTTCTGACATTGCTGCCTTACGCCTCCTCTGGACATCTTGTCCTTTACTTCTCGGTGAGCCAAAGCAGGTACCTGCTCAACACCTGGAGGGCAGAGGTGATGGCTACTTCCCTGCTGTTCAGCCTGCACACCCTGTTCCTCGAAGAAACAGGCTCCCGAGACGGTGGCTGTGTTCAGGGCACAACCACAGATGAATCACCCTAGCTGCAGAGCCTCTCTGCTGAAAACCTGATAGACCAAGTCCCAAAGGCCAGCTTTGTGCTTCTGCTAATTGCAGCCCTTCTCAGAGAGTTTTGTGGTGGCCCAAATCACTCCCAATGTCTGGGGACTTCACTTTAGCTTTGAACAAAATGTTACTCTAGCAAACGTGTAAGTTTGTCCACATAGATCTAAATCTTAAAAGTACAAGATGAATGAGTACTAACTGAGCCCACTTGGGTCTCATTGAGAACCCAGTGTACACTAGGCCCCATAGATGTTGTGCACACAAAATTGAGTATGCAGTCTGCATGCTTAGGGAACCCTAAGTCTCTGTTACTCTTCCCAGTAGGTTGTCCATAGCTGGAGCCTCTGCAGTAGAAATTAAACTGGGTCATACAAAGGCCAGTCAGGGGAGAGAATGATCAGTTCCGATAGTGGAAAACTTGCAGAAAGCTTCACAGAGGAGGTGACTACGAACCAAGCACAGAGGAAGGCTTTTAATTTCTAGAGATGAGGTGTTTGGGGGACCCTGGGACAGGCAGAGGGAGATACGAAGTGTGCAATAGGAAGGTCTAGCATCGCCCCACTGAAGGACGCTCACCTGTGGGCACTGGGTAGCACATGCAGTAGCTCAGGCACATACCCTGGGATGACCCCTCCATCTGGGTTTTGGAGAAGAGCTTAATAAGGAGGCCAAGCTGAAGGCAGAGGATGATTCCTGGACTGTTCCATTGTGGAAAAGAGGAGATGGGGACTAGGCCAATGACAGCTCTGGAGCCTCACTCTGTGACTCTCAGCCATCCTTGGGTGGCTTCCCATGCCATTATTTAATTATTTTTATGTGTTTGGTACAGGGTCTCACTATGCAGCTTGGACTTGTAGTGATCCTCCTGTTTTCAGCCTCCTTAGCGCTGGGATCACAGACGTGTGCCACCAAGCTGGGTCTTGGTGGTTGGCTCAGTGCACCCTGTGGCAGGGCCAGCACAGCATGTGCTGTCGGGGATCAAACCTTAGTTCCTGTGCTTTTCTAACTAGGCACTTAGTTTGCTGAGCTGTGTCACTGGCCCTGACTACTCTGTGTGCTTTCTTCCTTTCTGTTTTTAAAAAATTAATTATGTTTATAGATTCTATCCTTGTTAAGTTTACAAGTTGTATATCAGAATATTTTAGAAAAATATTTTTAGTAGCAACTTTTAAATCTTAGCTTAGAGCTGGTGAGATAGCTCAGCAGATTAAGCACCTGTTTAGTTCAGGTACTGGATTTCAATCCCTGGCACCACATGCTGCGCTGGACCTGCCTCTGGTGTGCAGTGTGCTGGCGACCGAGTCTAGGTGTGGTGGCACACACCTGTAATCCCTGTGCTGGGGAGACTGAAACAGGAGGATCACTACAGGTCTGAGCTGTGTAGTGAAACTGTGCACAAAAAAAAATAAATAAAATAAAACTTAGCAAAGGTTGAGTTCTTGAAGGATAATGGCAATTAAGCGTGTGCACCAAAATTATTTGTGAAGGGCTGGGGAGATAGCTCAGTAGAATAAGCACTTCTCTGGCAAGCTCAAGGGCCTGAGTTCAATCCCTGGTTCCACCCAAAAAAAAAATGTGAATTATTTATTGTTGCAAAATTTTAAATACATGAAAGTTAGTACAGAGAACATACTGGACACTCAGATTTATAGGATTCTAAAAGAATGATTTTCCTTCTGGCATAATACAGTTAAGTTTTTCAGCGTGAAGTCAAATGGTAGAACATCATTCTGTACCTCACCCAATTTTTTCTACCCTCCTTCTCCACCCACCGTCAGTTGCCCTATGTGTCCCTGAGAAAAAAGATCAAATGAAGACTCTTCACCTTTGGCCTCTTTCCTGAAATTACCTACACGTTCAGCCCTTGTCAGCCACAAATTTGTGCTCCAGCCTTCGACACCAAAGTGAGACTTAGCACTAGCAGTTTATAGCACCCCAGCTCAGTGTAGAGCTGGCAGCATTGTGGACTGGCCTGAGATGCATGTCGCGACCGCATGGGACAGAGGCAGGGGCAACACAGTGCAGAGGATGATTGAAAAGCATCAAAGGGGTGGGAAGGTAGCTCAGTGCTACACTCACCTAGTATGTGCAAGGCCTCAAGACTGAGCCCCCAGGAAAGGAGAAAAAGAAAATGAGAGAGTGATTCCAGGAGACAGTGGACCGGAGCAGATAACCTTGTAAGAGCAGGAAGGAAGTGCCAGCTCATTACAGTTGAGACTCATAGGTATTTGTGCCCAGAGGACCAGAATATTAGAAATTAAACATATACATCAGGGTTTGATATTTGTCTCTGGCTAATGTGTTTAAGAGAGGAAAAAGCTTGTTAATTAGAAAGAGGTAAGAAGACAGCTTACGTGAAAATATCTCCTAGGCCCCTGCGTAGATGAAGTGCTGTGACCCACTGATTCTCCGGTAGTAGGTGTGTTTTGGATGACCCACAGCTTTATGGCTTGGCGTGGTTCCAGTTATATGATAGATGATGAGCCTGTGCAATTAAAACAGACCAGTGGTTTATCGATGGATGGACTGTTCCTTTGGGAATGCCACCTGTGCCATCTGGGCACTCTCCCTCAGGTTTCATGTCATCAGCTGTATTAACAGCAGTGTCACCCACACTGGATTCAGTTACTGTCCTCCATCTTTCCCTTTCTTCTCATTAACCTCCGACTGGCATCTGTGATGGAGTTGTGAGAAGCAGTGGAATGGTATTGAGGAATAGCGTGCAGTGTTAGAGATTATTTGGAATTAGTTCACTCGCCATTGATTTCTTAAAAAGCCTTTGACTGTTTTTGTTTTTGTTCTTTTAAGCTCCAGGGATTTTTTAACCCAGTGTGTGGAAGGAGTACAGAACTATTCTCCATGCACCCAGTGCTCTTGCTTCCCCTCAGAGTTCTTATGTAGTTTCCTGCCCTGAGTCTGTCTGTTCTAAGAGATTGTCCCACCTCTGCCCAGATGTCGCCTTCCCCATCAGCAACAGGAAAGTAATGATTTATTTGCCAGTGCCAGCGGCTTGTGGAGCCACAGCCAGACTGTGACACACCAGTGCAGCGCTCCTACCTTCATGGGAAGGTGGAGCAGCCCACTTAGGGCTCGCGGGCTGAGCGCACATGGGTGAGTGCATGGCGCGTGGGCAGGAAGCTTGTGCTTGGCCGGCATGGACGGGTGTTGCTGAAGGGCCTGTGCTTGCTGACCTTGCACCATCTCAGCAGAGCAGAAAAAGACCTGAGCCTCTCTAACTGTGTCCAGTTGCCATGGCTAATTGGGCTGGGGAGATGGCTCAGTGATATAAGTGCTTCCCTGACAAGCACAAGGGCCTGAGTTCAATCCCCAGTTCCACCAAAAAAAAAAAAAAAGCTAATTCATGAGCTACATATGCTCCCCCAGGGCCGTTTTCTTCATTTTTGCCCTGATGGCCTTTGTGATTTGATTACCGAACAGGCCTCTTCTTTTTAGTCTGCCATTCCTTGCAATCAGCAGAGGTCTTACAGTTTACATTACTAATGCCTATCCTGCTGTGTCCCCTCTAAGGCCACCAGGAGTAGTAGGCCTGCCCCAGGGGAGGTAGACGTGCTTCACTTTCCCCGTGAAGCTCCCTCTGGGACCCTGGACCACTCTGCTCCTCAAGAGTGGGTCCTGCACAGGCCACGAGTGGAAAAACCAGAGACGCATCCCAGAAACACTAACCATGGCCTTTGCCGGTGTTCCTGTACTTTGCCAAGTCTTTGTTCATTTGCAACATCCAGCCTATCTCCTAGAGATAATTCCTGTACTGTGTTTTTAATGTAGCTACATTAAAAGTATATTTGGAGGCTGGGGAGATGGCTCAGTGGAATAAGTTCTTCCCTGACAAGTGCAAGGGCCTGAGTTCAATCCCCTGTTCCGCCAGAAAAAAAGTATATTTGAGACAATGTCTTGTTTAGCTAGGCATGATTGCATTCAGCTTTTTCCTTCACGATGTGGTCGTGCAGGACCAACGGTGTAGGCCTGGGCACTGAGTACCCTTACTTATCTGTGAGGACTGTACTAGGCTTGGATTTCTTTCTTAACGAAATATCCTTATTCTACCTTTTTACATTCCTAAGTAGATAAACCCCATTGCTGGTCAACTTCAGTGTTGGAATTGTCTCAGAATAGCACTGGCTTCCCCAGGCTGTGTAGAGTGCTGAAGCTCCTGGGAGTTGGAGCTCCTGAACAGGATGGAGTCTGGGTGATTCATCCGTGGGTCACATGGCCCTCACGCTGCAGAGAACATCACATGATAGAGCTGAGGGTGCTGTGTAGAATACTTGAAGCCATCTCGAAAATGGGTGGTCTTGTCCTTACTTGGTCAAAGAGGAAGGCGAGGCCCAGAATGTCTGTGAGACTTGCCAAGGGTGAGAAATTTGAATCTGATCCTGGGCTGTGTGGGACCAAAGCCCAGTCCCTTTACGTAGTGTTGTTCTCTCCCCCCCCCCCCCCAGGGTGCTGGTCAGAGCAGGGAAGAAGATTCATATCCCCCTAACCCTTCTGCTTGTGTCCTTGCATTTAAAGGAGACTGGGGCAGGGAAGCAAGGAAGGGCATATGTTTTTTCTGGAGCACACGTCTATCTAGGCAGGGACCTATGGCCTCCCAGGGCCAGCTACCTCGTGCCTTTTGCTCTTAGCTCCTGGGTGGAAAGAGACTAAGGTCCTAGTGTGCCCTTTGCGAACACCCAGATGAGGCTCGGAGCTGCCCTGCAGGGCGGGCTGCCCGGGAGCCATGGGAACGCTTACCAGGCTCTCCATCTCCACTCCTTTATGATGCTGGGCCCACATCAGAATTAAAGGAAGCGCTGTGGACAATTATAAAATGCTAAATATAGCTTGATACATTTAAAAATGAACAATGGTAAAAGCCTTGAAAATTTTTTCTTTGATGTGAATGGAGTCTTTGGCATTTGGAAATACAATGAGATGAATTAATTGCTACTCATTAAGCGGCAAGTCAGAAGAAGTATGAATGTGCCTTCTCTCCCCCACAGTAGCTGCTGCCTGGCCAGAATAGCCCTCTTTTGTATTTACTCCTGCCTTCTCTAATCATAAGCAAATGAGAGATCATGGCTAGAAAAAATTCAAGTGCCCTCCGTCCTTTCTCCAGAGCCATCATATAGTTCAGTGATGTTTATCCGTTCAAGGGCTATGGCTAATAATTGCAGAGATCATGTGAATTCAGATAGTGCAAGATTAGAAATAACATCTGCAAAATTACTTCTTAAGGGGATATTTTGTGTTTTATTTTTCTCTGAAAAAGTAATCTTCAAGCCAATTGCCATCTTTCCAACCTTGCGTCATAGTTTTATATTGCTGTAGTAAGTATATTTTGGGGGAAAACATGAAAAGCATCAAGAGTTTTTGAATTCATGGTCTTTGTATTTTTCCTGATATATTGGTAGACATCTAATGAGTAAATTAAATTGGACTCTAACTTCTAGAATGATGACCCATGAATAAACTGGGTTATGTTGATTTTTGTGTGCTGTTCATTGACATCCTGTATATGGAAGCTATAATGTGTTATATATTTGTAAGCATGTGACTTTTATATGTTACCTTTGTCATTTGTCTGTGTTTCATGCCTAACGAGTATGCAATGATTGATTTCACAGAATAATTGAAAGCGAGGGAAGCAGTGGGGGAGAAAGGAGGATAAGGTCCTTGTGATATCCGGAGTCTGATCCTTAAGATATTCCAGAATTCTGAAAGCACCCTGTTCCTGCCGTGTATCTTTGCGGTGCTACTGTCATACACAGACATTTTCCAGACATCGTGTCTGTTTTCAGTCATAAAGAGAAGGCAGTCAGCAGAACGGAGTTGTAGTAGCATCCTTGCCTACTTCATGAAATATGAAAGCCTGTTTACTTAGTAACGATAGCAATTTGAAAGGCTCCGGGCGGAGGAGTTTGTGCCTGACACAGCCTGCTGGACCGCGGCAGTGGGGCTGCTGCTGGTATGGTGTGCCACAAATTGGATTGTGAGGAAGGCAGAGCAGGTAATAAGCCAGGCAGTGCAAGTCAGGCGCTGTGTCTGCGCACGTTTGTTCTTAGCACCCGCCCACGTCCCCAACCACAGTCTCAGGACTCACGGTTCCTCCTCCACACTCATGTTCCTTATTGCAGGTCAAGGGCTTAAGTTAAGGTCCAGTCAGGAGGGAGAGACTTGCCCTCTATCTCTGCCCCCCTGCCACTTCGTTCTCTAAAACATTCAGTCTTTTCCGGCTTCATTCTAATTTTAGATACAGCAGTTTAAAGTCGGTGAGAAGGAGGCAGTGTGAACTTGTCCACGCTTTCTTCTCAAGCACGTTTTTCTTCCGCTGCTCATATGTCTGTGTACCTACCTCCCTCTTTTTCTCCTGTAATATAAGACATTGTAGAGCATAACTCAATATTGACTTAATAGCAGTTTTTCAAGATAAAACAACATACTCATCCTTTGTAAATTTCATCCACTCAGACATGCTGGTGTACCTTAAAATTAAACTGGTGTGCAGAGATGCGCTTAGGATCAGTCCCCTCCCCTTCAGCATGGGGTAAGAGGAAAGAATGGAGTAGAATGTGTGAGAGGCCAGGATATTAGGCCAGAGTGAAACAGAGCAGCAATTTACTCCAGTCTGACACTTAGAGTTCTAATTTTTCCAAACCCAGGTATGTGTCTCGGGGCTGAAAGTGACAGTTGAGAGATCTAGCCATTGAAATCTCTTAACTCTGCATTCTTTCTAGCTCCCATTTCAGGGTAAGTGGGTCTGTGGATAGGCTCTCAGTTCTGATTTCCAGGTGGACCTGGAGGTGCTTATGATCTCCCTTCAAGGTTGCTTTAGATTTTAAACAATACCCTCCCCAAAATTAATCTTCTTAATGTTCCCATGTATATCATAGCTGAAGGGCCACACTATAAAATTGAGTAGAGTGGTTCTACTACAAAAGGTGCGAAATCATTGGTATAGACGTTTTAGTCCATTTGCAGAAAATTGCCTATACTCAGATAGGTAGGTCAAGTGCAGAAAGAGCCACTACTTGAGATAAAATTTTCTTTCCACACTTGGCTTTGTCTTTTATCAGGACAGGCGTCTAAGAGCTGCCCACACTTTTAACATCCTGCTGTCTTCCCACTAGTAATTTTCTTGGCTGTGTATTAAGGCACGTTTGCTTTATAATGGACCTCACCCTCATAGCTACAAATACCTTTCACACCAGAAGGACATTAGAGAATAAGCTGTGCCTCCTTATTTGGCAGATGAAAGAAATTAGGGGGTGGTAAAGTCGCCTGCCCACAGTGCGGGGATCACAGCGCGTGGCCGTCAGCCTGGGCAGGTTGGCGCCCAGGCCTCTTGCCCCCATGGCAGGTGTGCCTGTTGCAGTCAGGCACAGTCAGCACCCTAGAGGCATGGATCTCCCCTTACACTTTTCGTGCATTCTTGTTTTCATTTAGGTACCTAATTGAATGCTGGGTAATAAGGGTCAAACATTAAACAGAAGAAAGAGATCGTGTTCTGAGACTGACATAGAGAACCAGAGCTCCTTTTCTCTTCCCACGTTGGCTGATGTCTCTTTTCCAAACAGAAATGTCAAGCTTTTATGAAATTTTGAGGAACTTTTCAATAAGCTTGGCAAAGAGCCACATTCCAGGCAACACTTAACAGAAAATGGGTGATGGAAGTGCAGGGGACTGTCCGTTTGGAGCTGCACTTTGTACTCTCGGCTTGCCCCACCCTTTGTGCCCAGCAGGCCTGTACCTGGGCAAGCAGAATCACCTGTTGTCAGCATTGCATAACCTAGAGGTGCAGGGCTGCAAGCAGCCCCACCATGTTCTGGAACAGACCCATGCCCATGAGTTCTTTTGTAGCTGTTCAGAATTCACACCACCAGGCCTTCCAGGTCTCCTAGGCCGCCTAGCCCAGCCCCAAAGGAGTCGCAGGGCTGGTGGAGGGAGGCGCCTGTGGTCACACCTATGTCATTACCTCAGTTTTTAGAATTGTTTTGAGCAGCTTTATAACCTCTTATAAGGGGTTAAGTGGCTTCAGGGCTCGAGTCCAGTGAGACTAGTCCAAAGAGAAGCCAAGTTGGCATTGAGGTCGAGGTAGTCGTGAGCTCGGGGTAGAGGTGTGACAGCTGTGTTTTCTGTCCGTAGATGACCCTCTGGGGGGTGGGCCAGGCAGGGGCTGGGAAACCCCAGGACCATCTCCAGGTGCACTGGCTGGCACGCCCACCTGTGCTCATGGGGCTCAGTTCAGCTCAGGGGATGTCCCACTCCCATTGATTTACTGTCAGATCCTGTCTACTGAAAGATTTTATTTTTATATTTAATGTTACCTGAAGAAGCTGGCTTCAGATTAGAACATTTAACAGGGTAGAAAACGGAGCCTCACCTGGGAAAATGTCATACAATAAAAAGGAGACAACAGCACCGAGTTACCTGAGGCCATTCCCACTGGGACCAGGATCAGAGATCCCAGTGTCCCTCAGCTCCAGCATGTCAGACGGTCACAGTGTCCTTGGGTGCCAACAGAGAGCTGTACTCGGGGCTCATTCATTTTTCAGTTATGAGCCATAGAACTGTACAGAATAACAATTTATGCAGGTCTTGAGTCCACTCTGCTCCTCCCTTTTTTCCTCCCCAGTGCGTGCGTGCGTGTGTGTGTGTGCGTGCGTGTGTCAGGGGGGCTATAAAGCTTCTTGAGAAATTCACAGGGTGGTTCTGACAAGTGACGGGGAAGCGCGGTGCCCCTGCCTCCGAGTAGAACCCCGTGTCTTTCTCTGAAGCCCCACACCGTCTACAGGCCAAGGTTGTTTCTCATTCCTCCTGGCCTTGCCTTTGGCGCCTCAGTGTGTTTATGTCTCACCTTGGTTGGCTCAGTAAGCGAGGTTGCTGCCCCTCAGCTGGTGTCCAGTGTCTGAGCCTGCAGCTGCCTTTCACTGTCCCCTACTGTGAGTTCTGATGACGGCAGCCGCGGAGGCCCTGTGTTATTGGGACTTCAGCATTTTTTTCTTCCCATGATGGTGCTCCCTCAGTCCTGGGGCAGCATCTGGCCGGGCGGGGGGGGGGGAGGCAGTTTTTAACTGTGGCTGTTACTGGGTGACATTGATAGTTGGCTTTCTAAATACCACGTAGGGCACACATTCCTAAAATGTTGAAGAAGGAAGATTAAGACTTACTCCATTTTATTGTACCCAAGTATTGTGTTTGTGTACATATATATGTATTTTTTTAACTGAAGAAGAAAAGTAATCCTTTTTTATTCAATCTTTTTAATAATTGTTTATTATTGCATCCAGGTAACAAGCATGGTAAGTATTTTCATTCAACTGAGAATTCTATATTTTAGCTGTGCTTGGCAGACTTTTTTGGCTAGCTTTGTGTTACTAGTCTTGGCTTTTCTAGAGAAGGCCCATTTAGTGAAAGGAGAGACTACCCCTGCACTGTGCCCTGCGCCCTTGGCTCTTGCTAAGAGGCCTCAGCCCTAGACCACGGTGGGGCCGCGTGGGGAGAACGCATGCGCCTGCTGGCATGCTGCTTGGCCCACCCCCTACCCGCCACTTCTGAGCCACCCTGCCCGGTGTCTGCCGGGGCTGGGCCCCCAGCACTCCAGGGACTACAGCCTCGTGCCAGCCGGAGCGCACACTGAGCTCCACACACTATCCGCAGTCCACAAACGTGTCTCCCCTGCTATAAGCATGGCCTCATCCAGCCCATTCCCCTAGTGTGCTAAGTAATTGGGTAAATCTTTGGGAAGCTGAAAAAATAAATTCATTGTCACCTCTTCAGAGGCTTCCCTATTCTGTTGGAAAATGGAATAAGATTTAAAAAAAATCCTCGCCGCTGGGTGTTCTTAGCAAACGTGCAGCGTTTCGGTAGGTTGAGTGTGTTTTAGCCTCTGGCCGTGTTTATTTATCCACGCATGTTTGCTTTTTTGGCCTCTTTTGTGGTTCTGTATTTTAGTCCATGTGCTTGTGGCTGTGGCTGTTTAATCTGCCTGGTAGCCATGCATTCTCCATTAAGTCAGTGTCACTGTCACCTTCAAGGATCAGACTGCAAAGGATAAGGCCCTCCAGCACATGGCCGCCATGTCATCAGCCCAGATTGTCTCGGCCACTGCCATCCACAACAAGCTGGGGCTGCCTGGAATCCCACGCCCCACTTTCCCAGGGGCTCCGGGGGTAAGTAGAAAGCAGACCCAGGAATGAGGATGGCTGAGTGGGGTGTGGCTGTGGCTGCCAGCCAGCACCAAGCCTGGCACTTCCATCAGTTGGGTCAGGGGTAGGAAAGGTTAGAAAAGAAACAGAAGAGAGAGAGGAAGAGGGAGAAGTCCTCAGTCCATGAAGGCAGAAATTAAGTATCACTTCTCTGGTTAGCTTTTAGATTGTAGGCTCTTCTCTCTCAAACTTTTCTTTTTCCTGGCCCCTAATCTCTGTTCCAGCATCCCCGGGTCATTTTATGGCACATAGCCCCTAAAGAGAGAAAGCATTCTGTTAGTGTTTTCACTTAGTCATTTCACTTGGAGCTACGAAGCATTGTCCTGTAGTCTTTCATCCTCACTGCCATCTTAGATGCCTTTTACTGTTGTGGCCGTTTTACAGATGAGAGAACTGAGGTTGCTTAGGAGCAAAATGACAGCTTGGGCAGTGTGGCCAAAGGCTGACATAGAGCGCTGTCAGGATTTAGCTGTAGGTCTGCGTGACTGAAAGCAGCCATTCCCCTGTGGGCAGTCTCTGGCGGGAAACAGCAGATACCAGAGGACTCAGAGGCACTCACAGAAAAGAGGGGGCTATGTTGCCTCTCTGAGCTCCTCCCCTTCTTGTTCTGGGCTGTGTCCACTGTTCCCCTGGGCCTTGGGCGCGCCAAGCCAGTGGAGCAGAATATTCTTCAGAGAGCACTTAAGAATGAAGGGAGAGGGTTGAGGAGATAGCTTAGTGGTGTAAGCACCTGCCTGGCAAGTGCTAGGTCATGAGTTCAATCCCCAGTACCACAAGAAAGAAAGAGAGGGAGGGAGGGAAGGAGGGGGGAGGAGAGAGAGACAGAGAGGAGAGAAGAGGAAGAGAGGCACACTCTCAGAGGAAGCAGCACTCCAAGCACCCATTCTTTGTTAGGTGAAATGAGAGCTAAATATGAGCCACCTGGCTTCCTGCCTGGCAAGGATTTTCAGGGCAGATGGGCTAAGAGAGCCCTCGGTTGCTAGGCCAGGGGTAGGTTGTGATTTTGTGCAGTGTGTGGTGACCACATCACTGATTAAGGAGGATGCTACTGCACCTGGTAAGAAATGGCAGCCTGCTGTCTTTCAACAGGGGTTGTAGTGTGTACACATCCTCAACTGTGCTTAAGATACTTTTGCTTTTACCTTCTAGTTCTGGCCTGGAATGATACAAACAGGGCAGCCAGGATCCTCACAAGAGTAAGTCTGAGGCTCGTGACAGCCTATCCTGGGGGAAAATCCTCCCTGCACCAAACTTTCAGGGCTTAGGGGACAAAGGAGGGTTAAACAGATTCCTGCAGCAGCCTTCTCAGATCCAGCAAAAGTGTGAATACCTCACTCCCCCCTTTGCTGCTGATGGTCATCCTGCTGGAAAGAGGAAGTCGATCCCTTTTGCTCTGTGGCTTGGGCGGGCAGAGCCTGCAGTCTTCCTCACCTGACAGGGCAGCAGAGGGAATCCTGTGGAGCTTTCCTTTCTGCCTTTCCTTCAGGTGGAGCTGGCTAATAAAATATCTGCAGATGCTTTGGGGCAAGGACAACTGGCTCAGGCCACCAAAAGAAGGAGCAGTTCAAGAATAAAAGCAGAAAGGAATCCCTATTAAAAGAATCTGAACTAAATGCCCCAGAGCCGGAGAGGCTCAAGCATGTTCTAGACCTTGCATACACATGGTATCTGCCGACTCTTCACCATGAAAATCAGGCTGCTCTTTGTCCACCTTGACCTGCTCCTGGCCTGAGGTGTGGTGGTTTGACCCCAGAAGCCTGCTGGTCTCTGTTAGTTGGAGGGAGCGACCACCTCTGTCCACAGAGCCCTGCCTGGGATGTGCGTCCCCCTGTAGGCAGGGAACAGTGCAATGCAGGGTCCTCAGTGCAAGGCCAGGCAGGCCTGGACATGTGTGCCCGTGACTTATGACTCTTATCTCCTGTTCGTCCCTAGTGTCAAGCCCTTCGTGCAGCAGGCCTACCCCATCCAGCCTGCAGTCACAGCCCCCATTCCAGGTGAGTCTTCTTCGCTTTCTTGTGGGGCTGGAGGAGGTGCATGGTGCCATCTTTGCCATAGCCACATGTCTCCTCACACTTGGGAACCGTAGCTACCACTTTCACCTCTGTTCTCCTGAGGGGTGGCAGGGGCCTGGCACTCAAGAGGGGGTGTCCTCCTGGAGGTGTCCCCTACCCGAGGCCTAAGCCCCATACTCATCTCGCAAGTGCTCTTCAGAAACATTTGCAGGGAAACAGGAAGGCGGGTCATTTCCACTGGGTGCAGTGGTCACAGTGGTCACACTCAGGAGGGGAAGCTGCGGTTCCTTCCTCATCATAAACTGGCTGAATTAGGCAATATGAGTCGAGAGCCCAAATGTGGTTGTACTCTCACTTTCCTAGAGGCCCCTTCCTAGGGCCTTTTCTGCAAAGCAGGGCTTATGTGGAAGCCAAAATAAAAATTAAGAGTTGGGAGGACCCACCTGTCTCCTGCCTCCCCGGGCCACCCCATCCCCACCCCCAGCACCTGTTCCACGCATCTATAGTCTCTCAGTTGATCTGCTCAGAGTGCAGCACAAAAGTCATTGCTGTCCCCTCTAGAGGCCTCAAGTGAAAAACACCCTCATAGGTTACTCCGTGCTCCAAGGTCTGGAGCTCCCAAGAGAATACTGGGTAGTTTGGTGCCCACAGTCTTAAGGTGGATGAGCATCAGAAGTGCCTGCCATGCCTGGTCTCACAGGTGTTGGGAAGCTTCTCTCTGGCTCTTGAGCCATTCTTGGCTTGGCCCTTAACTGGGGCTCTTTGTTGGGCGTTAAATGACCCCCGCACCACGCCCTTAAATCTTGGACACAGTTGGCTTCACAAGGAGCTTGTGTACTACACCTGTCCACCTGGTGCCTGTCGCACGGAGCCTCGGCTAGATGTTACCACTGCCTGGTTGAGTTCTCCTTGGATCTGCTGGGGGCTCTTTGGTCTTCCCTTTGAGGTCATCCATTGTAAACAAAACCCCTCCCCCCAGTACTGGGCCAAGTCTGGGGACAACAAATGCCAGTTTTGAAGGTGACATTGGTTTTTCAGGGTTTGAGCCTACATCAGCCCCGGCTCCCTCCGTCCCTGCCTGGCAGGGCCGCTCTATTGGCACAACCAAGCTTCGCCTGGTGGAGTTCTCAGCTTTTCTCGAGCAGCAGCGAGACCCAGACTCGGTGAGTGTGCCCAGAGGTGTGTGCTCCTTCAGGCTCTGCTTCCTGCTCTGTTCACCCTCTCACACCCATCTTCCATCGTGGCCCTGCCCTGGTGCCTGACAGAAGCCCTGTGTAAAAGCAGCCCTTTACTCCCTAGAAGGAAGGGTGTCTGTGGACTCCCCAGCCCCACCCCACCACCCGGCTGTACGGTCATTGCTGCCCACCACGCACTCCAAGGGTGCTGACACCGGGGAGGGCCTTGAGCTTCACTTGCCTGGCAGGTGTGAGGCCTCAGGCTCCGTCCCCAGCACTGCAGGGACAAGTGAACAGCAGGTAACGCTGAGTAAGCCCTGCTCTGTGGCTGGTGCTGAGAAGCAGCTTCCCGTATGTGACCCCATGTTGTCTTCACGGAGAGTCTATGGGAGGAGGAGGTGAGGACACGGAGGCCGTGTGATTTGCCCAGAGTCGCACACTTAAATCTATGGATTAAAGATTCAGACTCACATCTTTAAACCTCTAAAGTCAAAACAGGGAGCTATTACTCTATTCCGCTTTTCCAAATCTGTGTTTTTCTCAAAATAGCAAGTTGTTACCTTAAGAGAAGTATCAAGGTGGTACTTGAACAGCTTACCGTAGAACGTAGCGCACCTCCATGTCATAAGCTCCAGTGCCGTTGTCATCTGGGCTGTGTTTGTCGTTTTCCTCCTCCCCCACCCCATCTTGCGATTTGCTGTCCCGGTGTTCCCTGTGCATCTGTGGTCCTCCCTTCCTCCCACCCGCAAGCCCCGTACCCTTTCTGCACGCCCACTTATTGGCTGTGTGTGTGAGCCTTGCATCTGTGTGTGGGTGAGCCTCAAGGAAGATGCACGGAGTCATGCGCGTGTCTTTGGGATCCTCACCAGCTTCTTTCTGCCTTCATCCCTCCCCATTGGCTGTCAGGAGCAGGCGTCGCGTACATGCTCACAGGCTGTGGGAAATAACCTAGATAGGGAGCAAGTAGAGGTGACCTCTGCGGGGCTGTTGTGCTCGGGCTCTGTGGGCAGCCTCCCGTGGCCGTGGGGAGGAGAGGCCTGGCCAGGGGGCTTGGCCGCCATCGCTGCCGAGGAGACAGAGCACCCTCATGGGGCTCACTGACCTCCATGCCTTGAGGTGTGAAATCTGGGAAAGTAGGAGCTGCTTCTAAGTCAGGGGTGAAGGAAGGCAACGTGTGCATAGCGCGTTGGACCATCAGGGCAGTAGAGGAGCGTGAAGTTGTGGAGCCCGAGGTGCTTCGGCCTGCTCCAGAGCTGGCTGCTCTACCAGCGAGTGAACCTGTTAGGACCCATACTGCAGGAGCATTGCAGGACCCACTAGAGCCTGCAAGTCTGCGTGCTTCTGCTCTTTCTGAGATGTGCTCAGGACTCTTGGGTGGAGGCTGCAAGTCCTGCTCGTAGCGCCCTGCGGCTGCAGAGTGCTTTAGTGCCAGTTACACCACGGTGCCCTCTGCATTGTGAAGGAGGTCCTGCTCTCCTCACTTTACAGATGCGGTAAGCAGAGGAGCCAGGGGTCTCCGTCTCCCTCCTTTCCATTTTTTCCTTTTATTTTCCCTTTTCTTTTTCCTTACTCCTTCCTTATTTGCTGGGACTGGACTCAGGGCTTTAATGCGCACTGGGGTAGCACTGAGCCACACCCCCGTCCCAAGTCTTTGTTTCATTTTACTCTCTTCACTGCTTCTAAACACTGCGCTCCAACTTCTGCGGGCTCTCACACTGCCCGTTCTGTCTCCTGTGCAAGTGAACTTGTCCTCCGAATGTGGCCACTTTACAGGGTCATATCTTCGCAGTGCAAGGAAAGGAACCCCCCATTACTTTTTTTGTTTCCCTGATTTAAAAGTTAAGACTGTTGTGTCACCATCTGCAGTAGTTTCCTTCTCCTTTTTGCTATGCATTCCCTTATGCATCCATCAGAAGCCAGAATGCTGCTCTTCCGCTGTCCCTATTTTTTGCTGGGCTTCACTTTTAGTCAGTAGCAGATTCGTTCGGCCCATTCTGTATTCACTGAAGTGTTTGCACGCACTGGCCACAGGGGAGAGAGCAGGCCTGCTGTTCCCTGACAGAGTGTGGCCTCCAGAAAGCGGGAGACAGGTGTTAGCGGAAGTCACTGTGAGGCATGTGGCCAGTTGGAAGGAGGGGCCTGGAGTGCCTGGAACGTGGGGACAGCAACCAGGACAGGCTTGCGGGAGGAGGGAAGGGACGGGGAAGGACCCTGCATAGCCCGTGAGCAGTAAGTGAAATCGGCGGCTCCTCAGCCAAGGCAGAGCCTACCGGTGCCCCAGGAGACCCAGCAATACCGTCTCTCGTGTGCTCAGGATGACACCTGTGAGAGCTGAATGATCTGGCCGATTTGCGTCCCACTATGGAAACCGAAGCTGGGCTCTGTCCATAGACCCAGCACTCGAGTTAAAGGTCCTTACATGGAAGTCAGCACCCCTGAGCCCTTTGAGGAAAGAAGGTTCTATTTTCGGATCTCTCATTTGGGATCTGAGCAGCACAGGAACCTTCTGAACACTATTGTGTGCCAGCCACAGCTTCAGATGTCAGCGACTCAGCAGCAGGCAGACCAGATCCTCCTTCTGTAACTCCCACTTTTGGAGAAGACCAAACAGCCACAGAGCTAGGAAGACATATACACAAATGCAGCATGTAGTCGAGCACATGCGCAACTGTACCCCATACGTATATGCAGAGGTCCCTGCTTGCATAGGTACCCAGGTCCCTTATGTGAAAGGAGCAGGAACAATTACTGTTCTTTTCTCCTGCGTACACTGAATCATCTCTGAGGTGTGAGAGAAAAACAAAGTGAATGTGTGAATTTTTAAAAAAACGTCCTCAGTAAAAGAGACACTGCCATTAACCTCCCTCAACATACTCCCCCTCGCCTCAGATAAGCTCATCCCATGGTTCTCGCCACTTTCCGAAGCAGTTCTAAGTCTTCTCTCTTGAGTCTCTTCAGCTGCATCATCGTGGTTTCCATGCTGTTCTGTGTCAGTTCAAAGTGTTTACGGATCATTCTGACTTTGAGAAAGAGCCAGAAGTTGCCAGGTGCCTTATGGACAGACTGTGCTGCCCTTCCCTGCTTCATTCTTAACCATACCTGTGAAGACACTTGCGTGAGAGGACTGCTAGCGAAGAGTGTTTTGAAGGGAATTAATTGCAGTGTATCTTTTACTGTAATAAATTTTGATTTAGATATTCACCATATATTTTAATCAGACCTCTTCTATGACTTACAATACCATATGTATATATATACATATATATATGCATGTATGCTGTGTATGTAGTTACTGTACTACTGTTTAGAGAATTAAGACAAAAGTCTGCATGTGTAATGCAGAGGAAACCAGGGTGGTGGTATTTTTGAGCCACAGTTGGTTAAATGAAAGCCATAGAATCCATGGATAGAATCACTACCGCTCTACCAAAGGGTGCTGTGAGGGGCTGTGGAATATGTTAATATTTCTGACTTGTATTATAGTGATTAATTATATCAGATATTGTCATCCAGTGCTGCCTGTTAAGTTACATTACTAAAACTCAGTCTCGATTTTTTATATTGCTTCTAAAGTTCTTATGTTGGGCTGGGAAGATAGCTCAGTGATCTAAGTGCCTGCCTGGCAAGCACAAGGACCTGGGTTTGATCCCCGGTCCCACATACCATGCCACCCCAAAACCGAGAGTGGTGACGCACACCTGTAATCCCGGCACTGGAGAGGCTGAGACAGGAGGATCACTACAAGACTGAGCTGCATAGGAGTCCCTGTGCCAAGTAAATAGATAAGAGATTTTTTAAAAGAAGTTCCTGTGTTATGAACCCTTGTACAAAAGAATACATAGCGGATTGGGAATACGATATATGTTTCAGTTTAGTACCCATGTGAGAATGAGAACCTGAAGGGTGAATCCTGTGCTACAGGGGAGCAGTTGTGGTTGACCAATTGAAAGGAGAGAAAATTAGCAGAATTATTTAAAGCACCTGACAGAGTCTCAAGCCCCAGTGTCTCATCACATAATGTGATCCTTACTGAACAGACCCCCCAGTGCTGTCACAGTAAAGGTGTGGCAGGGCTTCAGGCCCAAGCTCATGCTGAAAAATTTGAGACACATGGGTGACATGTGTTTTTTTAATTGTTGTTTTTATTTATTTGGTGACTTCTTGGATATTAATCTTACTATTATTTTTCTTCAGTAATGGATAAGTTAAAGCTCCCTAAAATATTCATGGGGTATATTTAAACACATTTGGCTATACTGTGGTTAAAATTTAACATTAAACATAAAAGACATTGATTTAATAAAGAAGTTAACAGAATAAGCAATAATTAAAGGACCGTAAACAAATTAGACTTGGCATTTGCATTCTCTGAACCTTGGCCCCACACAGACAAGCACCTACTTTCTACCCGTGTTCTCCATCGCAGCATAGGCTGATTGCAATCGTGGAGTGCTATGATATTTTTAGTACAAGAACCGAAGAGCAGGACAAGCACAAACAAACAAAGTGGCCAGGTGCAATGCTAGTTTCCTCCGTGACTGCTTTCATCCTTCCCTCCGCGGGGCTGAGGCCAGCGGTTGCATTGCTCGCTACAAGAGGCTTTGAGAGGCTTCGGACTCACACTGGTGGCCCAGCCAGCTTCGAACGCCCTGACCCTTTTCCAAGAGAAGAGGAACCCTGATTGCACACCCGAGTGCCTCCTGCGCCTCTGGGGCTGTGTCCCTAGTAGACCCAGCATTTCTTGGAGCTCACTCCGCCGTTCACTGTTGCCATCGCTGAACATTTCACATTCTTGTTTTTATCCCTGTCTGACTTCATTTATTTATTTTGAAGTTTTTCTTAGAACATGTTTGCTTCCCTAATGGTTATTTTCATCATGGAGAGTTGGTATGGGTGCATAACACGGCTTCAATCTTTCTTCACTCCCTTTCCCTTCTCTTCCCATGTCAGGGCTTCACAGTTCTGCAACTTGCAGCAGGAGTTATGCTAGTGTTAGTAGTTTTGGGAGGACTAGTGCTTTTTACCCATTTTCTGTGTGCCAACCCCTTGCATTGTCTTGGGTAATTGTTATGGGGGCCCATAGTTTGCCCAGCATGAGATGCCCAGCTGACACTGGAAATGGGATTCAGATCCGGGCAGCCGACTGCACATCCTGAGATTTGACCCAAAGCCCAATGGTCTGTTTGAATCTGAGCAGCCTGTTGCCCACCCAAGGTTGTGAGGGGCAGAAGAAGGCTCAAGGGGCTAAGCGCCCCCTGCTGGCCCAGTGTGCTGGGTGCACCAGGTGCTCCAGGTGGCAACACTGCTGTGAGCTGGTGGTATTTCTTTTCTGAAGGGAACCTGTCCCTCTGTTACCTTTGGCTCCACTCGAAAGCTAAGAGAAAAACAACAGAGGTTGAAGAAAGGAAGGCAGACTCAAAAACACAGACTCTTTTAGAAGTGGGGGGCTGGGGAGATGGCTCAGTAGACCTGAGTTCAATACCTGGTTCTGGAAAAAAAAAAGAAGTGGTTAGCGATGGTTGAAAATACACTCTACATGATTTCACTGTTGCATATCAAAGGACTCCAAGTG
>NW_004524643.1:5816770-5830821 GCF_000260255.1 Octodon degus
TTTTTTTTTTTGCGCTTCCAGGGATTGAACTCAGGACCTTGTACTTGTCAGGCAGGAGCTTATGCCACTGAGCTATCTCCTAGGACTTAAAGTGTTAAGGGCAAGATTCCCCAGCCTGGGGTGTGCTACCAAAAAGAACTTGCCCTGAATCGGGCTCGATATTCTGCAGGCCCAGCTGGGCAGCTGCTGCTTTATACACCCAGACGCTCGTCTTAGCAGGTGGCACGCCATATCCCGTGTAGGCCTGGAGAGTGGCTGGCTGGTTCCTGGCCCAGGCAGCAGCCCCGAGGCACGGTGGTCCTGCAACCTGGCTTTGCAGCCCTTCCTTCTCCCTGGCCTGCCCGCAGCCCCTGTCTGTTCACACTTCTAGGCGTCCACTGTGTGTTTACTACCTGCTGGGGCCTAGAGGCCAGCATGAGCAGGGCTGTGAGCAGGGCAGGAGAGCAGGATGGGTTTTAACTGAGGTAGAGGTGGCACAACCAGAGAGGAAGAGATCATCCTCTAGATTTTGCAGAAATGTTCATTTACTCCAGAAGAACAAAACTTTCATGACCCAGTACAGAAGCACCCTACCCCCCTCCCTGTGCTCAGCATAGAAATTCCTGTGTGGAATCGCCCCAGCCCTGGCCAGGCTGCTCAGGAGCACTGTCCGCCCAGCATTTGGACGCAGGTGGTCACTGTGTCCAGTCTATAAGCAAAGGCACAGTGGCTCGAGAGCACCAAGTAACTTGACCAAGAACGACCACCCCGACAGTGGCTGAGCCGAGCTGTGGCTCCACTGTGTTTCCTTCACTACATCTCTCCACTTATAGAGATTCAGAAATAAGGCGGCTGCCCCCAAGAATGTGCTTCATAAGAGAGGCGGGTGCTGCAAGTCCTTCGTGCTGAGCAGCGCTGGGCCAGACCTTCTCACTGACTCCTTTTCCATCCCGCAGTTCTGTGATTCTTCTCAGGGCTGAGGAGCGAAAGAAGCTGTGTGACTCCAGCCGTGCCCTAAAGCTTGCACTATGCTCCAGAACCATGTGTGCCCCCAGCCGTGCCCTAAAGCTTGCACTATGCTCCAGAACCATGTGTGCCCCTGCAGAGAGGGGCCCACGCTTGCGTTGTGCCCGCCGTGTGGCCGTGGGCAGATGACCCTGCAGCCCAGTCTCAACTGCCAGTCTGGACGTGGACGCAGCGTGGCTGTGGCGGTCCCATCCCAAGCACATGTTCTTTGAACCTGCCTTACAGCACTATAGTGGGAAGCTGAGCCAGAGATGTGTACGAACACCAGGCTTGGCACAGTGTGCGCATCGTGTAACTTGAACTCTATTGCAATTCAGGTGGGAGCCACAGTTTTTTTAAAATAATTTCTTTTTGTGTAAGTAGTAAATTTATGTAGTCAAAAGGCTGCAAGTATACAAGAGTGGGAGGGAGATTTCCCTTCCTTCCAACTCCTGTACCACCCCAGGAAGGTAACTGCTGCTCTCTTCAGAATCTTTCCAGAGATTCCCATTGCAGGAATAATATGTATTCTCCACCCCACCATCCTTTAAAACAGAGGCTGGTCCCTGTGTGCTTCACAGAGAGGTTGGCTTTAGCAGCTCAGAGGTGCAGGAGCCCGGAGGGAAGCTGCTGAGGGCCAGCGGGCTGCACACGAGAGGGCCGAGTAGGGTGACAGCCTCTAAAGCCGAGTGTGCTGGCACACGCGTCACAGAGCAGGGCAGGAACCAGGACTGCTTAGACCTGCCTCGGTGATAACGACATTGCTTCTCATTCTCAAAGTGTGATTGATTGTAGACCAGGCACACTGTGAATAAACAGCAGGTTGGCTCTTGGAACTTGATCTGAATCCAGAACCAGTAGCGTGCGGCATTTTAGGGAAGTGACAGCAGGCACCGTCACAGAGCAAGGTCCTATAATTTACAAGTACCTTCCCATGTGTTACCCACAGTGTGAGGAAGCACGGCTGGCCTTGCTGCCTGGTAAAGTGGGAGGGTGGGGTGTCTGTTTCATGGATATTTGGACAAACAGGAATACTGGGACACTGGACTTGGGCTCCTAGGGAGGAGAGAAAGCCTGATAGTGGCCTGGCGTGGGTGAGGGCAGCACCTCTGAGCAGAGGAAAATAATAGATTTGGCTCCTTATCTTCATTTCTAAGGCACCAAGGCAGCCTCTGGGATGTGGGTGTGGGAGCCAGCGGTGCTCAGAGCGCAGGGAGCCCAAGTGCTCTCCTCCAGAGCAGCAGGCGCCTGGCCAGCCCTGCTCTGGAGTTTTGCATCTACATCCTGCAGATAAGCTTGTTCTCTTCCATAAAGCACTTGGGCAGAGGGGAGCCAAGGGTGATTTAATTTTCATATCTTCATAGTTTCTTCTGAGGCCTAATTTTCAGATCCATTGAAATTCCTGTGTCAGGATACGGGTCTTGGCCCTGGTTTGGAACCTGTGACCAGAACACCTCAGGAAATGCAGCACCGATGTGGCCTGTTCCAGAGGGCGGCAGGGATTGGTGGCTCCTGTGGGGCAGATGGGATGGAGAGCTAAGGCAAGAGGCGAGGGCCGGGTCCACGATGCCGGAGGGCCTTGCCTGCGTCCTGGGCAGACTAGAGAGTGGCACATGTCACCGGCAAGCTCCTGAGCTGTCAGAGTGGGTCACTCCAGCCGTTGCTGCCTCTGAGCCTGGAGCTGCTGGCTGGGTAGTTCTAATTCCTGAACACTGCCTCTTTCTCTCCTTCAGTGCTGGGCTTGCACGTGGACTTCCAGCACCACCTGCACCAGGGCAGCTCCCAAGAGCCTGCCCGTAGCTTCCATGCTTCCATTTCATCTGATCTTCACACTTCACCCTACTGATGATCAGACCAGGAGCCATCCCTGTGTTCAGATGAAGAAGCCCAAAGCTAAGAAAGGCTTAGCAGCCTGCCCCAGGCCACTCAGCTCAGAAACAGCAGAACCTGGATTATGACATGTGTATCGTTAACATGTCCTTCTCATGCTTAGAATTATTGGTCAGAAAGTACACTGGACCTGCTGGCCTCCCTCAGGAAGGATGCAGCCCGTTGCAAGGGTGGCTGTGCTCAGCCTTGGGCACTCTCCGGGTTTTTCTCTGTGGTCTTGCAGGGGGATACAGAGGCAGTGTCTTCCAGGGTGGAGGCAGCGGTGGCTGTGTGGGGACCCTTGCCCTCTGCAGTCTTGCATGATGCTCAGCATGCCCCGCATACACCCTTCTGTGGCAGCAGCCACACTCGGTTTCCGAGCTGCTTGGGGAAGTCACCCTCTTCCTTAGCCTTTGGGGATGAAGCAGTTGAAAACGTCTGGAAACTCGGGTACTATGGACATTGCACAAAGGCCCCGCCAGGCTCCATTTGCTTTCCTTGGCAGGTCAGCTCCCCGCCCACCTTCCCAGTGGCCGTCCACACTCAGCCGGTGGCCCATTCCAGCTGCCCTTCCCTCCCAAAAAAGTGGCCACCTGTCACCTGTCGTTTGTCTCTGTGCAGTGATGGTGGTGGAGATGGGGGGATGCATCCTTGTGCGAGATGCCGGAAGCACTCTGGGCAGGAAAGGGCCATGCAGGGCCAGGTAGCCACACAGGGCCTGGTAGCCACGCAGGGCCAGGTAGCCGGGGAGGGCCAGGAGCCGTGCAGTGCCAGGTAGCCACGCAGGGCCAGTGAGCTGGGACGAGCTGGGGACAACTGGCTTCCCTCAGATGCACGCTGTCCCTGGTGAGAGCTCAGGCAGCACTCTGTTGCCCCCAGCCCTGAGCTGAATGTGCTGGTCCCCTTCTGAGATCCCTCAAGCCCCGCCCACTCTGCCACTTTCTTGGCTTGGCTCCAAGGTCATTCTCTGTCCCTGCAGGGCCTGGGGGCCCTCAAAGGCAACTCAAGCTGCCCTGGAGGTGTCTGCACGAGAGTCCAGGCAGAAACATGACAGGAGGCAAATGTGGGAGATTTGTCCTTGTTCAGTTCCAACTTGTACATTAGCATCCCTTGACATGAGTTATTTGTCTTGGTTTCTTTAAATTCCTAAATGGATTATAATTTTTATTTTGGTATTATTTGACAGCAGTCATTTTTCAAGGTTTTGCTGCGTGCTTTAAATACTTGGAATTTTTGGGACAAGTTTAGGAGAAGATCGCCATCTTCAGGTCAGGTTGTGAAATGCAGCTTTGTGGCTTTTGATCGGCACAGATTTATTTATAGCTTTGTGTTTCCCCAAAAAGAGGCCACTTCATCAGAGGTCTCTAGAATAGAACAGATTGTCACGGCTTTTTTTTTTTCTTTTCAAAGTTTTATTGATAAACATATAGCAATGAGACAGTTTCAAATCAAATCGAAAGTACAGTTTCAACAAATAATACACTGCATACATTCTTCTCAGTGGTTAATTGCTGTACAAGATGCAGACTTGTGATCCTACTTACAAACACCATTAGAAAAAATCATTCTATTCATTAAGAGAATGCAACTATATATCTATCCCAACCACTTTGAATACACAGATACAAAATGGACATTCATGTCACTGCTTTTAAAAATAGGGAAAAAGAAAGAAAATAAAGGCCCAGTTCAACTTTTGGAAGTTGAGCTGTTTTACTTCTCTCATCCTCATGATGGGCAGCTGCCCCGCCCCACTTCAAGGGGCAGACCTTGTTTGCTTCCCAGGAGCGGCTCAGGGCGAGGGATCTGGCAAAGGCCTTGCATTCCCGAGAGAAATGCAGGGGCAGACACAGCTCCCACCTCAGCTGTCTTGCAGTTCAGTAAAGCAGGTCCGTAGGAGTCACCCCTCACGTGTCTGAAACGTTTCTCCGCTGCTTTACATTTCAGCATTTCCATTTTGTATCTGTCTAAAGGACTGCGCTTATTTTAAGGGATCTCACCCTAAGAAGCAGCACAATTAATGCGGACTGATCATAGTGGGGAGCTGAGTGCCAGGTGCTGTGTCCCCTGTTTTGCCAGCAGTCTCCAGCAAGGTAGGGGCTCTGGTCCCCTGCAGTGTGGCTGTGGGGACTGCCGCAGGGAGGCTGAAATTGCCTGATGCAGTGATTGATTCAGTGACCCCAGTGCTTGGGGTTAGACCCAAATCCCAAGGGGCACAGATCGTCCAGGTCCCCTCCTCACGCCTGTCTGTACAACAGCTCCGAGGAGCAAGAAGCTACCCACCCCCCCCCACCCAAATCTAAGTAACCCCGTGGGTACACTTGGGTGAGATTTTAGAGTCTCAGCCATCCGTATCACCATTTGCGACCACTCTGAAGACTATCTGGAGGGATTATGGCTGCAGGAACAGAGCTTGTGCATTTCTGCAGGTCACAGTAGAAACCTGTTCTGTGATGTCAGTTGCTCCAAGCCACAGGGCCCTTTGCGCGACGTGGGATTTTGCTGACGTGGTGTCTGGTTTCCCGGTGAGCCTCTGGGCACCAGGCCCCCGCTGCTGTGCAGCACTCCTGAGTACTTGAGCCCAGAAGGCTTTGCAATCCGACCCAAGCTCCTTTGCAGTCCGGGGAACTTGTGGCCAACCTAGAGTAAACATCCTGAAGTCATATTTTTGTTTCCTTTTATAGTTTTTTCCCTTCCTCAAAATCCCCATGATGTTCCAAGTTAGTTTTTCACTGTTTATTTAAGTTAATAAAGTAATCCTCCTGCATTGTGTATCAGCCAAGTGGAGCCATATGACCCTTAGAGAAAAGCAGGCTGATGCCCTGTGTCTGCCCACTGTCCAGTCCAGGCTTTGTGGCAGCTGTGCACAGCTCCGCAGCCATTTCTGCCTGCGTGTATCTGCACGTGTGTCACTAACACACTTACGTGGCATGCCAGCCATCAGTTCTAGCCAGATACCCTGACTTCTGACTCTGGACGGCTAGGACTTACCTGTCTGTCGGCATGCCCCTGCTTTTCCTACCCACTGTTCCTGCCCCCTCCCCAGCATAGCTGTACCACAACTTTTGGGTTAATTGACATTTGGTAGTTACGTTACAAAGCCGTGCACAGTTGTCATGCACATTTTTCTGGACTGTGTCATTTTCTCCTTTATTTGCTTGTTCAATTTTTTAAAATATATACTTGTACAAGTGCATCCCCGCAGTTTCTACAGGACTCTGCGGGTGGCCACGTAAGTGGGAATCCCTTGGTGACATCCCTGTGGGAGCCCTGAGCCTCGGCCCCTCTGGACTTAGGACTGGCTGCGTCCGGGGTAGTGGCTAGCCTGGCTGATTCCGTTACATTTCTCCTATGCAGATCCCATCTTTTTTTATTTATGCTTTCACTTTTTAAGGAACATACCCTGTAGCTTCCTGAGTAAATTAGGAGAAAAGGTCAATTTTCTGGCCTTTCCTTAGCGTGGATTCTGCTCACCCATAATGGGTAACTGACTTAGTGGTCTTTGTGAGTTTTTTGACCTTAAGTGTGTGAATCCTTTTTCACATTTGCTGGATGGATTCTGCACTGTTAATGAATAATACTCTATGTATAATGTTCGAAAATGAGGTCATTCTTACAAAGGTGGCGGTGAATGCTGACGTACATTCTATGACGTGCAGGAGGGGTAGCTGGCTATCTTTAACACCCCCATCTTCTCTGTAGGAATATGCGAGAACACGTTCATCTGGGCAACTTGGTTCTGGCTAGAATAGGAGTAAAGAGCTAGTTCTGTTTAGTCACTTCGTAGAGCCAATGAAGACAAGCATCTTATAGCCCTCGCTCATGCGTTTCCTGTGCCTGGCATAAAGCAGATGGAGTTCCTGGTGCTAAAATCCTTCAGGGAAGCATGCAGTATGAGTCCTGTTTCGGTTGATGCCCTTGATGTGTTGGGGGGTAGGGGTGCCTCATCCAGGTGCCTGTGAGACTTGTTTAGTGTGGAAGGCAGAGTTACCCTCTGCTTTGAGATCACAGAAGCTAAGTCTTGGCCTTTGACTTTATGCGACTCGTTGGCATTTTCCCTGTTTTCTGTCCAGATAATTGTTTTCCTTTGAGAATGTTTTTCTACCCACTGGAATAGAATTGGCTTTTTTGGTCTTGTGTGCTACCTGTAGTTTGTGGAAAGTGCCATTGTCAGTGAGAACGTGGGATTTGTGTGGGAAGGAAGAAGGCCAGTGCCCCACTCTGGACTTCTTCACTTAAAGGAGAATGGGCGGGCCAAGAAGTGGTGACAGTCCTAGCGCTGGCTAGGCTGCAAACACATCACTACAAGTCCAGGTTGCATAGTGAGACCCTGCGTGCGTGCGCGCGCGCACACACACACACACACACACACACACACACACACAAGTTACAGCTTCACCGAGGGGATTTTAGGTTTTAATTTCATTAATACTTGAACCCCAGACATGAAGTAGATTTGTTCTTCTCAGCCTTTTGGGTGTGGGCACCACAGCGTTTCCGGCCTATGCGGGTTGAATTCAGGGGAGAACTGAGGTCTGTTTGTCACACGCTGTGGTCTCCAGGACACCTTCTGAAGTCTTTTGTATTCTTAGAAGCAGACTCACCTCTTGGCAGGAATGGAGCCTCTCAGAGGCCAGGGTTAGGGTCTGGTTTCACCTCACCAGCTCGGAAAGGCAGGGCCTGGCTTCCTGTGGCAGAGTTGGCTGCTCCATCTGTTCCCGTCACTCGGGCACAGAGGTAAGGGGCTCAAAGTCACCTGGGACTTGTTGGGTGCATCTGTGAATCATTTTGATTGTCCTGAATTCTAATTTACCTTCATAGGATTTTGGAAACTATCTATCTTTTTAATTTTTTTTTTTTTTTTTTCCTGAAATCAACTTTCACAAAAAGTTAATCAGAGTTGGAAAGGCTTCAGCAGCTTCTCCTGGGAGATGGTTTGGTTGATGTCTGCAACATGTGAAGGACCCCGGCCTTGGCAAACCCACATTTTATTGTTTTAATTTTAATATATGAGTCCTTGTTTGTAGCACACGGGGAGTGCGTTCCGTACGGGGCATCAGTACCTGATCTACGTTTTATTCTTTACTGCACAACTCTGGCTGGCTATGTGACCTCAGTCATCTCAGCTAGCTAGCTTGCTTGCTCCCTGCTTTTCCTTTTCCTTTTTTCCTTCCTTCCTTCCTTCCTTCCTTCCTTCCTTCCTTCCTTCCTTCCTTCTGGGGATCACACTCAGGACCTTGCACTTCCCAGGCAGACACTTCTGCTACAGAGCTATCTCTCTAGCCCTATTCAGCTCATTTCTAAGCTTTTATTTCCTCATTTGTAAAATAAGTTTTGAAAAATCCACTGTGGCATTCTAAGATCTGTGTCTGTCTGACTGTCTGACTGTCTGTCTGTCTGTCTGTCTGTCTGTCTGTGTCTCCCTCTTTCTCCTCCCCACCCCCTGCCCAGCACCCAACAGACACAGGTGCTTGCCTTTCCCTCAGCTCAGGCAAGAGGCTCCCGCCCCAGCAGCTGGTTACCAGGGGTATGCAGTCAAGGATCTGAACAGTCCTGTGGCTTCACGACTTGCTTCCACCTCTTGGCTTATTTGTGTTTATTTTTTGTTTTCTAATTTTAGTAGCTACAGCTTAATTCAGTGCCCCCTGTCCACCGGGGCCTGTGCTGGGCACCTTCTCTGTGTTTTGTCTTTAATCCTCACAGCAGTTCTCTTGCGCAGGCATGTGTTCCCATTATACCTGAGAGGACTGAGACTCCAGCTTCGGGTCTGGCTCCGGTTTGCATGCACTGTTTTAGCACCGTGCCTTTCAGCTACACCTTCGTGGGCTCCAGGGCTAGAATTTGCCCTCATTGACCTTTCTGACCTTGGGACATGGAGAACTGCAGAACTGTAGTCCCCAGGCTGCCACAGTAAGGGACAGGGGCACTTCAGTGGCTAGAGCAACAAGATCAAGTTTCACCGTGGCTCTCCTCCACCCTGCTCAGGCCTTGCTGGAGCTCACCTGGACACCTGGATATTCAGCTCGCTGGTGTCCTGAGGGCTCCGTTCTTGCTGTGGCCTCACCACCCGCAGGAGGCCGCAGGACTGGTGCCGAAGTGGGTCGGGCTGGCAGCTTGCACAAGCAAATGTTGCTAGTGAAAGGTGAATAGATAGACATGTTGACAGCCAGGTATCTGGTTAAAGAAAGCCTGTTTGCCCTCGACTGTCCAGGAGGCATCTCCATGTTCATCTTTTCGTCTCTGAGTGGATTGAACACCCCACCACCACCACCACCACCACCAGCGGCTTCTCCTGTTTTAGTTTCTCCTTTGGCCCCACTAGTAAGACTAGTAGCCCCTGAACCATAGCTTTGTCATACCTTTCATGGGCCTTTGTTGATGACTGAAAAGATGATCCGACGTGGAAGAACATGTGTGATGAGGCCAGGGTCATGCTCTAACAGCACCCCTGGGTCCCCAGCATGGAGGCTTGGACTCCATGTCTCTTGGTGTCTTTCCGTGTGGGCACCCTCTCTTCTTTCATTGTGGCTCACAGATTGTCACTTTCTGAGAGTGCTGGTGAGATAGCTCAGTAGACTAAGTGCCTGCCAGGCAAGTGCAGGGACCAGGTTTCAATTCCCCACACCACGTGCTACGTAGGCCCTGCCCCTGGGTGCTCTGAGCAGGCCACCAAGGTGTGGTGGCACAGGCCTGTAATCCCAGCACTGGGGAGGCTGAAAACAGGACAGTCACTACAAGTCTGAGCTGGGTAGTGAAACCCTGTACCAAATACATTAGAAAAGAAAAGATTGTCACTATTTCCTGAAAGATGCCAGGTGTCTAGTCCCTGCCCTGAGCCTGTCTGTTTCAGGGATGGACAGGTTCCCCCTTTGCATCTCACCTGGAACCTTCCGTCTTGGAAGCCTTGGTACAGACCATGCTGACGTTGCCTAGGATAGGACCTGGCCTTCCCCAGAGGTGCCAGCCAGGTGACACTGCCATATGTGGGACACTGGCCTCCAGTGTGATGCCCAGTCTCCTGCTTTACTGTGCGTGGCCTACATTTAATCTAGGCCTTTTCAGAATGTACTTACAGGGTTTTGTGATCAGTTGAGTTTGGTAAACTGTGGGTTATACAAAGCTGAAAAGGCTTCTTTATATCAGTGGACTTTTGGGGCTTGTTTATTTATTATTTATTTTCCTTTCTCTTTTTAAAGTGCTGGGGATTGAGCTTCAGACCATTATTTGTATGACACATGTGCTGTACCAGAAGGCTGTACTCCCTGCCCTGGTCAGTGCTCTTAATATGCTGATATTCACTGTGAACCTCAGAGATTGGGGAGGCGGTTATAAAACAGCTAGCATTTACTGCATGCTCACCTCTTTATTAGATCTGGGAGCCTTGGTGTTACCCTTATATGCAGTGTCTCATTTAAACCCCTCACAACCCCGAGATAGATGTCATCTCCACTTTGAGACTCTAGGGGGCACTTACCCACTGACATTGCTGTTGGCAGTGGGCACAAAATCCTGTGCTGCCCAGGGCAGGGGCTGAGTCCTTACCCCACAGCCTTCCTGGCCAGTGTCAGTGCTTCTCACGGACGAAGCCAGTATTTGAGGCTTCTTTCGCATTGGTACTCTGAAGAGCAGCCATCGGTGAGCTGCCAGTATGACTTGGAATGGGTGTGGGCACTGCTGGCTGGAGAAGGGAGAGAGGGCAGCTCTCAGTCCTGCAGGGCCTCGGAGCCCTGCGCCCTGGCTCCACTGGATCCTGCTGGCTGCTGTTGCTGTGGGCCTGGAGGGGCTGGAGCAGTGGCGTCACAGTGGACAGCTGCATGCTGGCATTCTCCCAGGGAGCTTGAAAGGTTATTTAGGCCTCCCCCATCCCAGGGCTTCTGGTTCTGTCTGGACGGGATCCAGGCCTTGGTGACGTAAGTGCTTGGGGGTTGGGAAGGACCCTGGGTTGAGAACTGGGGCCTGGAAATGTTCCTTGGTGGTCCAGTTATCATACGCCAAAGCAACGGATGAAAGTGTCATTAAACGATACCAGAGTTTCAAGGATATTTTTTGCTTTTGTATTTTTATTTTTATATTATTTTTTTCTGTTCCCTGTATTTTTATTAATGAATGACTTGTGTCCTTTTATGCTGGCATGTGTAGACCTGTGGATTGACTGTGCTTGTCGACAATCACATGCTGAATAGCTCTTAGGCAGAAGTCTTAGATGGGCTCCTAAGGGAACTGGTGACGCACAGGCCGAGTGCTTACTCTGGCTAGGAGAAGCGGGGGTGCCATTGCTCACGATCACGTCCGCATCGCTGCTTGGGGAAGTAGGGTGTGACAGGCACTCTGGGTGATGACAGAAACTAACTGCACATTGGGTTAGCTGCAGATGATGGCCATGAAAGAATGTCACTGTCATTTTCAGTTAGGTGAAACTGGGTCATAAAATTGTTTCTTGCATTTATGTAATTGTGTATTGCTGTGTCTTCAAAGAAAGCCTTTGAGGGCTTGTGGGAGAAATACATGACCTTGCCAGTAAAATCCAATGTTTGTTTTAACCCTAAGCTCTAATGGCTTTGCTTAACATATTCATCTTGCTGAAGGTGCAAGCACTAGGCGCCGGAGGCCTAATTCCAGAATTTGAACACTGCCGCCCTTACCCAGTTCAAGACGATGCACCCAGGTTGCTCGCAGGGTTTGTAATGGGAATGTTTCTGCTGGTTTCTTACAGTACAACAAACACCTCTTCGTGCACATTGGGCATGCCAACCATTCTTACAGTGACCCGTTGCTCGAATCAGTGGACATACGTCAGATTTATGACAAATTTCCCGAAAAGAAAGGTGGCTTAAAGGAACTGTTTGGAAAGGGCCCTCAAAATGCCTTCTTCCTCGTAAAATTCTGGGTGAGTACAACACTGCCATGATTCCTGGGGTTTGTGCCTAAAGCGCACATCCTGTGTGTGCGTGCCGCTCACGTTGGCAGCGGCCACGGTGGGTCCACTCACCAGGCAGCGTCTGGCGTTCCCGTGTGCACTTGCCGGGGGCTGTCCACATCCTGACCCTGTGCATCTGCAGGCCACGTCCTGTGGCACTTGCAGTTTCTGCCTCGCTGAGGGCAAGAGTGCCCGGCAGCCTGGTCAGGGCTCTGGTGGCTGCAGTTACTGTGGAAAACATGGGCCACTGTGACCTTTTTTGTTCTTCTCACTCCCATGAAGCAAAACAGTCTCTAAATGTTGCTGAAGTGGAAGACCTAAAGTCAGTGTGAAGAGCAAGTTCATTTTGTGCCTCAAGATTTTCTGAGTATCAGAGAGAGTCATCCCAGGGGTTCTGGTTCTCTCTAGAACCTTTGCCCAGAACGCCTTTGCCCAGTAAAGACTTCCTTCATGCTTGAGGAGAACCTAGGTAGAGTTCCCTTGCTTTAGGACTTTGCTGGCACACTGAGGCCTCAAAGGAAAGCCTTGCTGTCCCTCCTCGACTAGTCAGGTTTGCACCAGGGGTGAGAGTCTGAGAAGGCCTAGCTGTGGGGTTTAGAGGGGAGGCGGGGAGATCCGATAGCCTTCTAGCACTGAGAGCTTGTAGTTTCTCAGTCTTTCCACAGATATAAGCTTTACATGTTTGTGCCCCTTAGCATGGCATGAAAAGGGCTAAACGACCCAGTTGCAGACATTGTCCGGCCCTTTTGCCCCACCTGTCCGTCCTGTGCCCCACCCTGCACGTGTTACTACACACTTGTCTCTTTCCTTTTCCTCTTGCCACCCTCAGTTAAGCAGACCATTGATTTTTCTTTTAGTCCCATTGTAGTGCGTAGTTAATCAGTCCCCAGCTGGGTCGTAATTATTTGGGTGTGCATTGCACCCCTGGCTGGACTCCGACTGCCCACAGGGGCCTTACTCACTGGGGACTGAACGCCTGCTGTGTGCTAGGAGCAGTGCACTTCACCTGCGTTTCATCTAGTCCTCCCTGCAAGTGGGGAAGTTGCTGCATATCCAAGTAAGAAGACAGGTTCGGAGTTGACAAGGGACAGGAGATGACAAGAAGCAGTCTGCTGGTAGGTCGCGGACCTGCGACTTGCAGTCAGCCCTCTCTGGCTTTAATGCCTCCGCTGTGTCCTGGCTGCTTAGCACCCTGCACACTCTGGCCCCAGCCCGGCCTTGTCAACTTTAGACTCTCTGTATCTCTGACATTAAGCAAAGGCTCTTCCTTAAGAGCCCAGAAAGTACAAGATTATGGGGGAATTAGCATTACGAAGTTCATTTGATAAATTCCATAGGGGGAAATTTGCATATAAAGTTTGTTTAGTTTGACCTTCCATGGTAACTAGATTTCATTTTATGGGTCCACGTTGACAGTTGGGTGGAGTTAGCCTTTTCTTTATAATAATGTTTTTTGGACTTGGTAACACAAGGAAAACCTGAAAAAGCAGTAATCACTTTTTCCCTAGATAGATGGCTGCCTGCTGGTGATGGGGGATCAGTTGTTACATGTCAGTGCGGCAGCTTAAACGTGGCCCGTGTGCTCCTGCAGGATCACCGGGCTTGAACCTGTTCTGTTATAGTGCTGCAGCGCAGTTTATTCTGCTGGTGTCCACGCTGATGGTCAAAAGCAGGGAGCACAGCCGCTGAGGCCTCAGTCAGAATCGGCGCAGTGGCTCCACCCCCTCAAGGCACACACGTTGTGGATTTTGTGACATCTTAAACCCATTTCAACAGAGGTTCTACATATAAACTCAGTAGGCTGGACATGTCATGGGGAACAACCGACAGTATTTGCTGCCGAAGATAAAATTTGAGCTCATAAAGAAAAATTAGAATTTGGGGAAATTCCATCTCAGTGAACTTGACAGTTTCTCAATAAAAGACTTTTCTAATGAGATACACAGTAGCAGTTAAAAACCCTGGTTTGGTATTATGGCAGCAGCCAGTAGAATTTAAATACAAAAAGTTCATTGATGAGGTTTCAGATTTGCATTTTGATTAAAGAAAAAGCAGTTGTCTGAACAGACTGTTGCAAAAGGTAAAACTGTATAGCCTTCTTCACTTTTTTTTTTTTTTTAAATACAGGCATGCTTACTTTCCTAAAAAGTTATGTATTAACATAAAATGAGCTCACATTTGGAGATAATTTTTTTTAGTTTTTATTTTAAAGAAAATAAAATTTAAAAAGATCTAGATTCATTATATTCATAATAAGAACAAGAAAACTGCTATAGTGTAA
>NW_004524643.1:5831247-5852092 GCF_000260255.1 Octodon degus
CTTTTGAACACTTTCTTTTCCTTTCATGGCATATTTTTATATTTTAGGGAAGAGTCTATGGGGTGTTCAGGGTCTCACTACTAGATCAGACTCCTAGTGACCCTCCTGTTTACAGCCTCCCAAGAGCTGGGATTACAGGAGCGCTAGCACGCCCAGTCTCAATTGCCATCTCAGCGTGCCCTGGGGGCGGGGCCTGCATGGCAGGCCTGGGGATAAAGCCCCAGCGACCCCTGTGCCTGCCTGCAGGTGCTTTAATCTGCTGAACTATTTGGCTGGCCCTTCACAGTATCTTTTGAATCTTTTGGATTATAAGTAAGGTAATGAGTATTTTGAGGGGCCAGTGAGATAGCTCACTGGGACCACAGTTCAATCCCTGACCTCTAGGGCAGGGTTGAGCTGGTGAGCTGGCCCCCAAAAAAAGGTATTTTGAAAATTTCTCAGTTTCATTGCCCAATGCAAGACACATATATATGTATAGTCTACAGTAAGCAAAAGCTTTTTGAGGCCTTCACTTTTTTTAGACTATGAAGAGACAAAAAATTAAAAAGCTTGAGAGCCACAATTGTGAACATTATAAGAAGAGACCATTGATTGATCCAAGTTAATTATAAGTGAATTAGACACTATAAGAAATGATGACACCATCTTCAGTATTTTCAAATTGCACAATAGTGGTTTTAAATAATATTCATTATAATAAGCATTTTTTTTGAATATAAATTGGTATACCCAGGGTGCTTAGCAAGTCTTTGTGCATGCAGAATTTCCTGTGCCTCTTGGAGGGGGATTTTAATAAATGCTTTTAGTCCTGGGGCTCTTCAGTCCTGGGTGTGAGGGTATTGAGGCGTGGAGTACAGAGATGTAGAGTGGTGGCCTGTGAGAGATGTGTGGATTTAGAAAGTTACTCTGAGATTAGACACTTCATTATCAAATGAAGATGTACAGGATTAAAATTGAACACTTCTGTGAATATGATCGAACAAAGCTACTCCTTCAGTATAATTGTTGGGCGTACTTAACCTTTATCAGGAATTCAGTCATAAGTCCGTTAAAATAAAAGAAAGTAATTTAAATTAGGTTTGCAGTTGAAATCTCATTGACTTTCATCGTTGGACTTCAGTAGGTTCTGGTGGGTGCTGCCTAAGTCGGTCTAGCCTTTCTCTGATACATCTTCTGTATTAGCAACTTGCTTAGCAGATTTTCCTATTTTTGTGTGAAGTCTGTAAATTGCAACAGAGGCCCTGTTGTCTTCTCTTTTGCCTGGTTTGGTTTGTGTGTTTTGGGTTTTTGTTTGTTTTTTTTTTTTTTCACTTTGGATCAAACTCCGGACCTTGTGCTTGCCAGGCCGGTGCTTATGCTGCTGATCCATCTTCCCAGACCCCATCCATCTTTTGCCTGTTTCTTAACGCACCAAGGTTCTCTAGGTTGCCAGAAATCTTTTTTTTTTTTTGTCTAAACTGGAGATTGAACTCAGGCCCTTGCGCTTGCCAGGGAAGCGCTTATTCCACTGAGCATCTCCCCGGGCCCTTGCCAGAAGTCTTATGTCGCACATTTGATTGTTCCTGAAACTGTTTTCTGAGTGTCTGCCTTCTAGTTGAGCTCAGTCTGGCCAGCTCAGGGGAGGGAAAGGCCTGCTGTGGAAGAGACAACTAAGCTGTGTACTCCCTCAAGTGCCCGTGCTTCGACCACCCCTTGCCAGTTACTGTTTTGAGGTGAATGGAATACAGGAGCCAAGCCACAGCGCCTCCATGCTTTTTTGGTGGAAGATGCTGATAGGACTCCTGCCACAGAGGTGTAAAACGTAGACTAATAGAACCTCAGGTGTCTCTATGGATGCCCTGTTCAGGCAAGCCTTGGAATCCGTGCCCTAATCTTGCAGGGCGCGCAGGAGTGCCTCTCAGTGGCTGTGCCTGGTGAAATCTGTCTTGGAAAAGAGCCTCATGGGGTAACAACTTACATACCATAACATTTGTTCATGTTAAGCATATAATTTAACAATTAAAGAAACTTACAGAGTTATATAACCAGAACTGTAATCAAATTTGCACTGTTTCTATCACTCCAGATCTTCTTTGCCTGTTTGTAGCCAGTTCCTTTACTGCCCACAGCCCTGGAAAATCATTGATCTGCTTCCTGTCTGCATAGATTTGCCTTTTCTGGACATTTCACATAAAGGAAATTAGTCAATACCTAGTGCTTTGCACCTGACTCCTTGTAATAATGTTGAGATGCATTGATTAAGTAGCGTGAGGTAGCAGTTAGCTCCGTTCTGTTGTTGAGTACAATCTCCTCCTGCAGATAGGCCATATGTTTTTTCCTTATCCTTTTTTTAGGTGATAGGTGGATAGCTGCTATTTTAGGTTATTAACGTAGTTGTGGAGTCTATGTACAAATCAGCAGACAGGGGCTGGAGAGATGGCTCAGTGGTCTAAAGCACCTGCTTAGAACAAGCTTAGCAAAAGCATCAGGGACCGCGGTTCAATCCCCCAGCACCACATGCCAGCCAGCCCTCTCTCTCTCTCTCTCTCTCTCTCTCTCTCTCTCTCTCTCTCTCTCTCTCTCTCTCTCTCTCAAATAAATAAATAAATAAATAAATAAATAAATAAAAATTTTTTAAAAAAACAAATCAGCAGACAGTTTCATGGAGAGGGGTCACTTGGAATTGCTAGCTTCTATGAAATCTGTGTTTAACAGTTAAGAACCTGCAAACTTTTCAAAAGTGGCTGTGGTATTTCATGTCCTCCCAGTGTGATCTCAGGTGTTCGCCTCCCACTTTAGCTGTCCTTGTCTGCAAGCACTGGGTAGGGAGAGGTTCCAGGGGGTGTTGTAGAGGTGGTGGCTGGTGAGTAGAAGAGATCACCGAGACTGCACGTGAAGCTGTGTCACAGCTTTGCCTCCCCTGTGTGGGAAAGAGGGCTGGGTGGCGTTTTGGAAAGACGAGATTGGAATTTAAGGGTGTAGATAGTGGGGAGAGGTCAGTGATGTTAACACCTTTTCAGCCAGGTGAATACTGTAACAGGAGTGTGAAAGCCTTTCACTACTGAATTTTAACTTTTTATCACTGTCTTCTACAGGTTAAGCATCCATTTATCTAAGATACTTGGGACCAGAAATGCTTCCGATTCAGAGTTTCTTAAATTTTTAGAACATTTGCTTAGACTTTAGTGGTTTATCCCTAAACCACTAATTCCTAATCAGGAAATCCACTGAAAAAGTTTTAAAGTTTTCCAGCACCCCGGGAGCCTGAGGCAGGAGGATCATAAGTTGGCACCCAGCCTAGGCTATTTAGCAAGTCCCTTTCTCAAAACAAAAAGGGCTGGACATGTAGCTCAGCTGAAGGAAAGTCCCTGTGTTTAATTTTCAGAACCCTGTCCCCACCACCACCAAAAAACAGACTTAGAGTTTACCACATTTCAGGCTTCATATTAAGGATGCTCAACCTGTATTTAATTTTTCTTTTCATTTTTGTATTTTAGGGAAGGGTCTGCAGGGTGTTCAGGGTCTCACCACTAGATCTGACTCATGGTGATTCTTCTGTTTACGGCCTACCAAGTGCTGGGATTACAGCTGCGTACCACAATGCCCAGTCTCATTTGCAGTCTCAGCTTGCTCTCTCCCTGGGGACGGAACTGGCATGGCAGGCCCTGGGATCCAGCCCCTGCACCTGCTTTCATTCATTTTTCTTTTTGCCTTTTAAAGATTTGTGCCTGTGTTTTCTACACTGTTGTTTAATTTCAAAGTGAGGAAAGGTGATTTTGCAGGAACAGAAGCAAAAGGACCTGATTATTCCCATGTTACACCTAAAGAAAGCAGATTCTCAGAGAGTCACAGGGACTTCTGTGAAATTACACAGTTAACAAATGCCAGATCTGCTGGCCCCCAGAATCCAGCTGTTCATATAAACTACCCACAGCTTCTTCAGGGGTCACGGCTCTGTCACTAGGAACTATGCTAATATAATTTTACCTAAGTGGGAGCCAGTGATAATACCTGAAGTGCCGCAACATGGGTAGTTTCTCTGTAAGGACCTGTCATTAGGGGGACACTTATTAGTGGATTGATTTACATGGGATCAAGGGGTGTGTGCATGTGTGTGTGTATATATTACAGTGCCTTGAGGTTTTAATCAACAACAACCTTTCTTTCTCACGCAGGAGACATGGCCCCTTGCAGCTTTGTTCAGTTCTTAGAGTCAGCAAAGGGCTCTTTGAGGACTGTGACTTTGATGCACACACTCGCCAGCCCACACCCAGGCTACCCCCATGTGGCCAGGTCCCAGTGAGGCATGTGGCTCCACCTTCACCATCCAAGGCTGGGTTCCTGGAAGCCAGGGACCCACGCCAGCCAGGGTTATCTTCTGCCTCCTGGCTGTGCCCAGGGCCTTCACAGGGGCACTGGGAATCCTCTTGTCCCTAGGACCCACGAGGATGACAGACTTTTTCTGAACCTACACAGGTATCTCGTCTTGTGGACAGTACCTGGTTGGTTGACCTAAAAGAATATAAAGTATGAGGTAGAAACCACCATTATATGTTGAGTAGCTTTGTCTGCAATGCTTGGGATCAGAAGTGTTACAGGTGGGGAGATAGCTCAGTAGAAGAAGCGCTTGTCTGGCAAGCGCAGGGTCCTGTGTTTAATCCCTGGTATCACCAAAAAAAAAAAAAAAAAAAAAAAAAAAGAAGAAGTATTACAGATTCTTTGAACTTTTTTAAATTTTGAAATAGTTACATGGACTCTTGTTTGTTTTTTTTTTTTTTTTTTTTTTTTTTTTTTTTTTAATTTTTTGTGGTACCAGGGATTGATCTCAGGACCCTCTGCTTGCCAGGCAGGCACTTATTCTACCAGGCTATCTCCCCGGCCCTACATAGACTCTTGTTACAATGCCCTTAATTCAACAATCCTGAACCTGAAATGCTCATAAAGTGTTTTGATCATTATGTCTACAGTTCAAAACCTTCAGAATTTGACTTTTGGATTGGGGCTGCTCTCACTGTATACTAAGAAACTGAAGTTGGATCTTCAAT
Source organism: Octodon degus (assembly GCF_000260255.1). Classification (NCBI taxonomy): domain Eukaryota; kingdom Metazoa; phylum Chordata; class Mammalia; order Rodentia; family Octodontidae; genus Octodon; species Octodon degus. Next base: position 5,836,272 of record NW_004524643.1, read on the forward strand.
CTTACAAGAGATGTCAATAAAATTCTACTCATAGAAGCAGAGTAGTTTTTACATTACAGTTATATAGGCAGAGTAACACTCTAGGCTGTTTTAGGCATAGATAACTTTTTTTCAATTCCAAGTGTATTTTGCATACAGTTTAATGTGGCCTTGCTTGAGTGTGCATTTCCAGTGAAGGAAAGCCTCTAATTAGATGTCCTGTCTGTCTGTCTTGCTCTCTCTTACTCTCTTTTTCTTTCTTTCATTTGGTACAGGGTCTCACTTTGCAATTTGGCCTCATAGTGATCTTCCTGTTTCAGTGCTGGGATTACAGGTGTGTGCCACCACACCAGATCTTGGTGGCCAGCTTGGCACAGCTGGGGCAGGAGCGGCATGACTTGTAATGCAGGGGATCAAACCCAGGTCCTTGCATTTGCCTACGTAGGTGCTTAGACATCTTGAGCGATTTATCTCCGTGGCCCATCACTGTTTTCTGAGTCCTCTACATCCGTAGTTTTTTTTTTTCTACTCAAAAGCCTTTATTCTGATTAAGGTTAAGCATACTATATCCCCTTGGTTCTAAACTATGTTTGTTTCCATTTTAAATATTTTTTATTTTATTTTTAAAGAATACAAAATAGTGATTTAAAAAGCATTAGAAATGATACAAGAGGTGGCCGCGGAGATGGCTTAGTGGAATAAGCGCTTTCCTGGCAAGCGCAAGGGCCTGAGTTCAATCCCTGGTTCCGGGGGGAAAAAAAGAAAAAACAACAAAGAAAAAATATGATACAAGATTTCACTAAACAGTAATAGGAATTCAACAATGGTTGCTGTATTACATGGTTCTGTCTTCAGATTTGTTGTTCAGATTGTCAGATATAATGTGTAAAATTCATTTAAAGAAAAAAAAACCACAATAACAAAGAATGCTTCTTACAGCCACCCTCAGAAGCAGCCTATCCACCCCGAGGGAGGCAGCTTGGTACAGTCATTACTTGATATGGGCCTTGCCTATTGCAGAGGGGTCTCCCCAGCCCCCCGTCATCTCCACTGAGCTGTTTGTGTCACTAGGAGTGCAAGCTGTTGAAATCAGTTCACATCTGAATCCTCAATTGAAACATCTTAGAAAATTACATGTTGATGTAATACTGAGATTGTGATTGAACAGGAATGTGGGATCATATTTGTCACAACTGAATCCAACATATGTCCCTGGCAGATAATCATCCTTCTTTTCTCCTCATAAAACAGGGATGTTGGGCTGTTTGGGCACAAAGAAGGATGTCCACTGCCAGGGGCACAGAGGGGGCCTCATCGCAGCGGGAACATTTCTGCTCTGCAGATGGGGTGCCGGTGACACACACGGCAGACAGTGCTGTTAAGAGAAAGACCGTGGGCCTGAGTGCAGCGTGCGCAGAGCTAGAAGAGATGAGAACCCTGGGAGATTCCTAGAAGAGAAAAGCCAAGCGTACTCGCAGTTGATCGTGGGGAGCTGATTTCCAGCCATGTGAAGTTCACTAAGCACATAAAATGAGGGCTTGAACCAAATAAGGAATGCAGATGGCACTAATATCTGTGGAGAGGCTCAAATTCTGTTCTCTGCCTAGTAGGGCTGAAGAATGTCAAGATCAGGAACCCTGATCTAATGAAACTTGTATGCTTTTTAACTCACTACTCACAAGCTTTATGGCCCAGACGATTCATAACAACTTTTAGTATGATAACACAGTCTTGAAGTTTAATTGGAGTAATAAAAAAGAAAATAATATCAAAGTGAAGTTGTAAGAATGTGTATCCTCTTGTCAGGTTATAACAGACTTGTTAATACGCATTTAATATTTTTTCTTCCATCTAATTATTAAATCAGTTATAGCTCAGACGAAGACACGTGATATTACCCTACAGTTATTAATAATGGTTTTCCTTTTAAAGTTCTTGGAGTCACATTCACTGAACAATTAACAATATGTTCAGTCAATTTCCTTTCTTAACCTTTTTTTTTTTTTTTTTTTTCCCCTCCCAGAACCAGGGATTGAACTCAGGCCCTTGCGCTTGCCAGGGAAGTACTTATTCCACTGAGCCATCTCCCTGCCCCCTTAACCAATATTTTTTAATGGAACAAAAAGCAAGGTTTTACTAACCATAGCAGATACAAGAAAATTTTATAAAACAGAAAAAAAAGAAGCAAGTTCATTTGGCAAGAGAGTAGCATTGAAAAGATGCTTCTATCTGTGTAGGAAAGAAATCACACTTGTTCAGAAAAATGACAGCTAGCGTACGTAAAACAACTGGGCTTCAAGGAGAAAAGGCAGCATGTGTGCACTGGTGGAGTGGACCCCCATGTGGCCTTGTAGCCCGTTTCCCTTTGGATTCTGCAAGACTTGGGTTGGAATTGTGGGCTTGAGTCTGTCCTTTGGGAGCAGATGACCACCCCATTCCTGGACGCGGGAGCTGGCGCCCCAGAGTCACTCGCTGCCCGCGTGCTCGGCACTCGGATCAGGAAGAGCCTTTCCGCTCAGCTTGTTTTCCCTTTCTCCCTGTTTCTGTCTCATCTCAAAACACGTTGTTACGTTCTGAAGTTACCCAAACAACAGTGATGAAATGATTTAAGTAGAAGAAAGATTAGCAAGGAAGAGCACCGTGCTGACAGGTGCTTGTGGGGCTGTTTTCCGCAAGGTGCGGGTGTAGGATTCGCTTCTGGGAACAGCCTCTGTTGATGGGCCAGACCTGCTTCTCATGCACAGGGACCGGGGAGCCAGTGCTTTGGCACATCTTACTCGTTTTGATCGCTTTCCTCAGAAGACCTGGGCTCGTTAGCACTTCCCAATTGTCAGTCTGTCCTGTTCTCCCCAGCGCTGGGTCCTGACACCTCTGTAGGCCTCCCCAGGAAAGCAGGGACTCTTATCTGTGACTTTTGTTTTCCAACAGTGTCACATTCAGAAGAGAGTTTTCAAGTTCTTTGAAATTAGTCTATAGGGTGAAAAGAAGCTTTATTTCTTTCAGTTAACAGTCGTAGAGAAATGGCTACACGGTAGGCATACTGCCCCTGGGCTCACGTGTCTTATCACCTGACACTTGTTTAGGAATCATCCTGGGGATGGGCAGACACAAGAATAGGTAAACGACAGTACCTTGGGTACTGTGGGGCCTGTGGTAGAAATGTGGGTAGAAGCTGTGGTGGAAATATGGGATGTGGAAGAATCCTGTTGATGCCTGCGAGTGGTTCTGAAAGACCTTGGTCCCGCGAAGAAGAGCAAAAAGAGGTTTTCAACGGAAAAACAAGTAGATTTCATGGGGCAGGACAGTCTTGGAAATGGGTACAGAAACTCATTGTGCTTCCCCCAGCCCCTTACTGTGTATCTGTCACACCCCAGAGAGAGTCCTTTTAGCCTTGGAACTCTGAGCCCTCAGGACTTTGAAGCAGACATTTCTTTTTTTCTTTTTGAGGCAGACTTTTTTTAATGTATTTGCTAGAGTCTCACTACACAGCTGAGACTCATAGTGATCCTCCTGTTTCAGCCTCCTTAGTGCTGGGATTACAGGTGTGTGCCACCACAACAGGTTTTGGTGGCGAGTTCGGCATACCAGGGGCAGGGCCAGCATGGCATGTGGTACGTGGGGATCGAACCCCTGTCCTTGTTCTTGCCTAGGCAGGTACTTAGACCTCTGAGCTGTCTTTGTGGCCTGAGGCAGACTTTCTTAAAGTAGAAGTTACCTTGATTTTGGGAGAATGAGAATCCTCAGGGCTGTTCCTAAAATGCTTTCTCTGTTGGGTCCTTTAGCTCAAGGGGACTAACAACACCCTATTTGGAGACCTAGAAGCCAGCCTTTCCTAACTGGCTTTTAAATGCTATTCTCCACCTCTCTTCCATGCTGAACTACTGTCCTGCGAGGGCTGCTGCTGAGCAGGGCCCGGGAGAGCAGGCTCAGAGCCAGGGCACCTGCCCTTCCACCCTTGCCCTGGTAGCCTCATCGTGCGCCTGCTGCCTCTGGACCTCCACAAGAGAAGCCTGGGAAGGAAAGAACTGTAGTGCACAGTCCAGGGAGCTGCTTATTTCAAGCCAAATTCTGCAAGGAGTAAATGAACTATGGAGATGCTGCAGGGATCTTGGTTGTTAAAAATTGAACCTAGATGGCTGGTCACGTGGGAAAGCCCATGCCTGTGCCCTGTGCCTGTGCTCACCTGCCCTCTTCTAGTCCTCTTCTAGTTCTGCAGGTCACACAGGCTTGTTGGGTAGTTACAGCACTTAAAGAACAGAATGAAGAGTAAGACCCTTCTCTCACGCACACTCGCCAGCCAAGGGCGAGGATGCCCAGTGTGTTCTTTTGATCAGGGAGAAAACCTGATCTTTTTATCGGGAGAAAACCTGATCTTGGGTGGGTGACCTCCAAACAATATAGGGAACCTCCAAATGACATAAGGAAAAATGATCTCCCGACCTAACCTGGACAGAGTTCGTGTTTTCTAAAACTGAAGAATGAATTTTAGGAACAAACGGAGGTTATGAGCAGAATATATTTACTGAGGGAGAGAACGCCCCTGTCTGAGAGAGGGATAGGAGGGATCCCAGGCAGATTGTCCCCGGGAAGCTGTCTCTTCCAAGGGCTTTTATAACGTAAAACCATGTGGGGCTAAGGTAGAGAAAATGGGAACTCGCTTAGGTGGATGTGGGGTGGGACAAAACTATGGTCAACCAATGGGATTACAAGCACCATTGCTCAGGTAAAGTTGATTAAGTCCAGGACCAAATGGACAAGCAAGTCACGTAGCAAGTGGGCATGAATGTAGAACAGGACTTTCTGAGATAGCCATCCAGTAGTAGTTGGATTAATGATTCTTCAGTCTCCTTCAGGGTGATGATTTATTGCGGATGCCAATCTTTAGGGAGGTTGGCATTTGTTTGATCTCTGGTCTTTAGGTCTGGTGGCCCGTGGCAGAAGCATCCATCCCTCCCATAGTTGTGAAATATCTGAACTTCTGTGGTATTTCCTTCAAGGGCCTGGCCCTGTCTGACCACCTATAATATTTCTATCTAACTCGGCTGCCTGCAACACTTTCAGGATTTTGTCTCTGCACATTGTACACACACAGATATGGCTTGTTTTTATTTCAAAAAGGATTAGCTTTGTATATATCTCTGCAACTTCATTTTTCCCCTTAAATATCTTGAGTGTAAGATGCTTTCTTGGAGGATTCAGAATTTGAGAATTAAGTGCTATTTTTTTAATGACTTGTTAGTAGAGTTGGCTTTAGCAAATAAAATTGCAGACTGCCAGGTTAAACTTGAGTTTCAGATACAGTGAATACTTTGCTTATGTATATAGGCTCCATTGTAAGATCTGGAACAAATATATATATTTGGGAATTTTTTATCTAAAATGGAAATTTAACTGGGCAGCCATTATCTTAATTGCTACTTAACCATATATAACTAGTTGCTTGGGGGTTGTTCTTGTTCTGAGAAAGACAATTCAGAAACTCCAAGCTAGGAAGGTCTCATTTTCTGAGAAAATGGGTCTCCAGGCCAGGCCAGCACTCCCTGCATGGACAGACCAGAGCAGAGCAGGCCTGATGCCCCCTGCTCACCGCTTCTGGAGAACTAGCAGGGTGGCACCTTTGGAGTTGAGGCTGAGACCCTGCGCCTGTCCCCAGCCTTCTCTACAGTTATCTGTAGTCGCTACCTGAAAGTTGTGCGGGTGATATTAATTGAACTTTTAAAAAAACAAGTGCTGTTATTTGTAGGAATTTGCAATGCAAACAGCCAGCCTTTCAAGCAGCGCCTATTGTAATTAGAGCAAGCTTTTAAGATTCTTTGAAGTACTAAATGTTTATGAAATTCAAATAGGGATGCCAATCTGCACAATAAAGGGGCTCTCCATGGTGTTTTTAAAAATGGTCTCTTTTGTAAATGTAAATATATGCCATAATTAGTGAAAAGTAACCGGGGGTGCTGGGCTGGCAGAGTTTATTCCTATTATTCTTATTTAAAACAGCTGTGGCCAGAGAGCTGCATCTGCTGTCCTGTTGCATTGGGCAGGGCATGCAGGAAGGGACTGGCTCTGACACCCCCTTCCCCAGGACAGCACCTCACAGTCCCCAGATGCAGACTTTCTGGGGTGGTGTCCACTGTCACCCCAAGCCTCGTGAGGGGGACCCCTGGGACTGCACCCAGATGCATGTGAATGAGGCCAGCAGGAGAGGGCCTCGGGCCACCGGCCTTCTCCAGACCCCCAAGCTCGGCACAGTCCTCAAGGCCCTTGTGCCCGAGGGCGCAGAGCCCAGTGGGGAGCAATTGTCCTTCAGCGCCTGCGGAGCAGCTGTGAAGCCCACGCGCTGTGCCCTGCTTGGCCGAGCCTCACCATGTGGCAGGCCTGGATGTCCGCCCACAGCGGAGCCTGGCTCCCGGTGCCGCCTGCCAAGGAGCCAGATGCTGCCATTGGAAAAAATTGCTTCACAATTTGAAATCTTGGTCCTTTGATCATGTCTCAGAGAGGATGCAGAGGAGAGGTTCAAAGTGGTGGTTTGAAAACGCCCGCGTCTGCTTGCATCCATCAGTGCCTATTATGCTGTCTCTAGTCGGGGACAATCCTCTTGATGTGCTCATTTTTGCAACCAAGTAATCCTGCCTGCTCGGCCTATCAAGCCCTCTGGATGGAATGGAAGGGAGGGAGTGTCCCCAGCCTGCTCCTGACCCTGCGCCCCTGCCCTCCCCCGCGTTAAGGTTATCTGCTTCCCTTTGTTCTGCAGGCTTTTTCCCAGTGAATCTGGTGACAAAGCAGTTGTCAGTCAGCAGATATGTCCGATGTGTGAGCCATTGGCAGTGTTGAGTTGGCGTTTGCTTCCTGATCCTCCTGCCTCTTGTCCCCGGCCCGCATTTGTCCCAATGGGTCTCACCTACCTGGGCTGGGCCTCATTTTTCCTTATGTATGAAATGGGAAAGATCATGTTTTTAAGACTATTACATTTTTCAGACTTACCAAAAGGTAAGACCGTGCAGTTCAAGAGTGGAACACAGCCTCGTGTAAACGGGTTCCCTGGGTGAGAATGTGCAGGGAGCAGCCGTGGCACCCTGAGTGGCAACCTGCTGGGCTTGCTTCTGCTGTGGAGCAGGGAGCCAAGAGGAAGGGCGCGTGGGCTGGTGGGGGTTGCTGCTTGCTCTCCAAGGCTCTGCAGACTTCTGCTGTCTTCTAAAACCTCCCACTTCTTCCACCTTCCATTGTTTTCCAGACCCTGCTTGTAAGTAGACTAAATTTTGAGCTGAATGTTTAATTCACTCACCACATTTGTTAGCAATTGCCTTACTTGCAGAAAGGACCCTGTAGCATCTCTAATCATGTCTTTGTGGAAAACATGGTAGTTTTGTACCTGTTTGAGCAGCTTGTAAGGCCCAGTTTGTAAAACTTACCATAAAGTCGCCAATCTGAAAAGGCCAGCGTTGCCCCCGTGCCACACGCCGACAGATGCAGAGCAGGGCTCAGGTGGATCTGCCTGGTCCACCTCCATTATTACTGATTATGAGTCACGGTGCACTCTGAGCGAGGACTGTCAGTAGATGTGACCTGAGGCTGTCCTGGTCCATATTTCGAGTTGACCAGTTGATAGGAATGACTGTTGGTATTAACAGCTGCCATTTGTGCAGCTCGTTACAGCTCACTGACGAGCTTCATATGTGTGATCTCCGCCCCTTGCTCCAGAGGCATGTGACCGCCCAGCCACATGCTAGTCAGACCTCGGAGATGAGGCAATAGCAGCAAGAGGCAGCACAGGTTTCCAGCATGGAAGGCTGAAACAGGATGAGGCTTAAAAGTAGATGCAGAACTTGGATCTTGGGAAGCAGCTAGGACCTGGAAAGCCCTCTGGGTGTGGAAGGGAGCACAAGGGGATGTTAGGGGGAGGTGAGAGCGAGTTGCAGAGTTGCCCTTTGGAAAGGCTCTGGGTCTGCAGAGGCAGATCTGCATAGAAGATACAGAGAAACAATGGGTCTTCCCACGGATGGTGAGCACAGTCATGGCGCCCAAAGAGCAGGCCCCTGTCTGTACCTGTGGTGCCTGTGAATGTCAGACAGCATAGCAGAGGGGAGGCAGCATCGCTAATCTTCAGGTGGATTGCTTGGATTACCTGAATGGGCTCAGTGTAGTCAAGTAGCTCCTTGAAAGTGTAAGATGGAAGCAAAGCAAACAAATCCAGAGCCGGAAGTATTATAGGAATGATCCAGGACTTCCAAAGGAAATAGGGGAAATATTACAATTCCCAGCCTGCTAGATGTGTGATATGCTAAGTTCCTGTTCCTCAGAATCAAAGAATGAATTCTGAGGAACAGCGGAAGTTAAGAGCAGGACATTTTTTGAGGGAAAGAAAGCTCCTGCCTAAGAGAGACAGAAAGTGGGTTGCCCATGAGCCCACTTCTCAAAGGAAGTTTTATAGAGCAAAATCATGAGGTAGGAATAAGGCAGGACGAAATTATGGCCAACCAATAAGATAACAAGTATAGTCACATAGGTAACACGGATCCCACAGGGAAGCAAGTTGTCTCCATTGTCCATGAAAAATACACAGGGATGGAAGGGATGGGTCCAGGGGGTCTTGGTCCCCCACCCAGGTGGTTGATGCCTATTTAGAGTATCGATCATTATTGTTTATCCCACAGGGAAGTATGTAGCTGCAGCCACTTCATCTCTGTCTCGAGACCCAGCCTTTAGTGTGCCCTCTGAACAGTTATAGCATGTCCTCCCGCACTGACTTCTCTAGGGGCCTCGCCCTATCTGACTGCCTATAGTATTTCTACTTCACTTAGCTGTCTATAATAAAAGAGGCAAGCTCCCAAAGGCTCCAGAAAGAAACAGCCTTCCAGACCTTGGTCTTAGCCTGATAGGTTGAACCCTGACCTGCCAAAACACAAGAGCAGTTGATGTCCTAAGCTGCTTTATTTGCAGCCATTTGTGGCAGCCACAATAGAGCACATTTCACAGGAGGGAGAGCTGTGCCACAGTAGACAGCCAGCGGGGTGACTGAAGCACTGTTCTCATTTTCCTGTCTGAGAACAGTCAGCCGAAGGGCAGTGCAGGTCTGGATGGTGTGGATAGGGCTTCTGCACTGGCAGGGAGTTAGGTGAGCCTCAACTGGATTCATGATTCACACTGGGCAAACTAGGAGGCTTCTTAGAAGGGCCCGTCCCCCCACCCCACTCGTGCTTCCCCACCCGCACTGGCAAGTGTTTGAAACCTGGCCCTCACCGAATCAAGTACGGCTTATATTTGATGTGTGTGTAAGATAGGTTTTCTGAGCTTTAGCCGTTTCATGGTTTTTTGTATGTATTTGCTTTTAGAATACACTTCGTGGGCAGTAAGAGCTGATTAAGCAGATGCAGTTTGACTCTTAAGAGCAGTCCAATTTGTTTCTTATTTTCTTGCCTTCGATGCCACAGGAAACAGGTCAGCTTTACACCCTGCATCTTCAATTGGGGCGGGGGATGTGTCAGCAGGGTGAGTCATGAGTCCTGCAGGAATCTCACGCCCTACAGAGTTCACCACCTTAGCTCTGGGTTTAATGCTCGCATTCCTTCTTCAGTATTACCTTTGCTTCTTGGGAGTTCAGTGACCACATTTTTTTCTGGAATGGTCCTAATGCCATCAGCTGACAGATAATTATCTTTCATGTGAAAACACCACCTCCCAGAAAATTCCTAAAGAGCAGCCACGATGTGGCTGGATGGCCACAGCTCAAGGACAGTTGCGGAGGAGCTGTGATGGCAGCTCGGTTATTTCCATTACTTGGGAGGCCTTTTACAATGTAACCTATTAAATTTACACTGACAGCTACACACTTTCCCAAACCTGTACAAAGAAAAATAATTGAAGAGTAACCTGTGCCTCTTCTCTAGATCAGGCTCACATGTACGTGGACCTTAGCACCCAGCGCTTGCTCTCCTGGGAATGTGTGCCAGACACTCACCTGAGTGTTCATGAAAGGGTGCCCGTGACCAAACCACACATAGGGATGAATCTGTCGTGGAGAACAAGACAGACAGACTGAGATGGTGGGGCAACAAAACCAGACACTACTGGTTTTGCAGTCCATTTATTTACAGTCCATTTATTTATAGTTCAAAAAAAAAAAAACAGACAAAATTAAGATATGTTTTGGGATTGTGGTCACACCTGAGGCGTGGCGGTACTTCTGACCCAGAGCGGGCATATTTGGGGGACTTCCCTTTCTTCATCTGGTGCTGGTTTCATTTGAAAATTAATGGTGCTAGAAACATCTGCTTCCTCCACTTCTAAAAGCATCTCATATTTCAACTATCAAGCTGTACATTGACCTGATTACTAGGGGTCGGTTCTCACAATGGATATTCTTTAATAACTTTTTTTGATAATTCATGTCATCACAACTATCACAACTATAACTGATTGCAAGTTAACTTCATTCAAGGGGTGTTTGAGGAGTTCAGAGACAGTAGTGAAGCAGAAGTGAGGTGGTGGGGCCTAATCGGACTCAGCTGCGGCCCGGAGGCAGTTGTCTCTCCTTCTGTAAAACCATCCTTTTTATGATTACTATGTATCCACGGTTCCAAATGATGTCATTGATAAAATACTCCTCAAATCCTCCGTTGGTTTGAGTCCTAAATAAGTCACTGAACATTTTATAATATGCAAAATACTCATGTGTACATTAGCTTTCCTGTTGTGGACACCATTCTCGACATGCACAACTTAAAGAGAATGAAACTGAATTTGGTGCATAGATTCTCAGGGCTCAGTCCTTGGGAATCAGCTGGTTGCAGGACAGGAATCCTGGCAGAAAAGTGACAGAGCAGAGCTGCCCGATTTGTGGCCGCCTGGAATCAGCAGGGGACAGCACTGAGAGGAAGGAGCCACATTGCTCTGAGCCGTCCGCACACGCAGAAGTGCAGCACACCCATCTGCTTTCAACGGCAGTTTCTGAGCCGGAAGGTGACACACATCAGCACCCATACAACATGTACGCTTTATTACTCATCCTTTAGTGAAACCTGGGTGCAGGGTAGAGCTCATTTCCACAGCAGGTTCTTAGTGGTTTGGAATCCTCCCATCAGGCTTCAGGTGGCGCTAGAGTCGCTGCGCAGCTGCCGCCTCTTCCACCCCTTACAGCAGATCCCTGCATGTGCCACAGCGTTGAACAGTGATCCTGAAGGTGGACGACTTGGTTGCTTCAGTTCTGGCGATTGGTTCCTCCCCTCAGAGTCTGTGTGTACAGCGTGAAACAGCTGAAATAGAGCGCTAATTAACGAGAGGAAATAACGATCCACTGTGGTGACCGGCTCTGCTCCCACTGCTGCTGCCAACGGCGACTTACGCTTCCGCACGGACTCTAAGGGAACCGAGGGGGCTGGGCGAGCTGTCAGCAGCTCCAGGCCTCGGTGAATACCAGCCCAAGCTCTGTGAAGAATGAATGGCTTTAAATTGTGTATATTAGCAGATTATTTTGTGTGTTTTAAGTAACTTGAGGTTGACACTTTCTTTTTGTGGAACTAGGGATTGGACTGAGGGTGTTCGCCCCGAGCTTTCATCCCTAGCCCTGGGTCACAGACTTGCTTGAGCTCCAGAGTGCTGCGATTACAGCATGTGCCGCCATGTCCGGCCGAGATTGACCCGCCTAATAACGATTTCGCTCCATTAACTTTCCTGCCTCCCTGCCCCCATCCTTTGCTTCATGGGTCCCTCCACACATGACGAATGCCAGCCTGCTTGGGTTGCTGACCAGTCTTTCAAAACAATTTGATATTTTGAAGTTTGCTTAAATTACTACGTTAAATTACAATGTTAGCTCACTGATATTATGGCTTTCTAGCACATAATCATTCATTTTCAAAGCCATGAGTTTCTTAAAGTTGAAAGAAGGTAAAATTGAAATAACCATCAGCATCCCGCTTTTCTGCTCACCATGAACTTGTGTGCTGCACCGGTGAGAAGCACCCGAGTACCCACCAGGAGAACATAGCTGGTGGCGCGCCCTTGCAGCAGAGCAGCCGCATCCCGGAAGGTGCAGCTCTTTGGATTTTTTAAATGACTATCCCGTGTCAGCAGTATTCAGGCTTTTAAGGTGGATTATTATAACACAAGATTGAGAAAAAGTAGTTGTGCTATTTGTGCAAAAACATATATACTTAAATATCTGCCAAGTATCCAAGGACCCTGGAGAGATTGGAAACCCCGGTTAGCCCCGGAGAGGCAGACAGTTGTGTAAGAAGGAAAGTTGCACACCCATTTTACAGTTTCTCTCCCCTTTGCTTTGCACATACACTGAACCTTTTTTAAAAATGCTGAACTATTTGACATAAACCAACATTATGGTAGTAAGAGCATATGAATGCTACCCATTGAAAAGGGCATCACTAGTAATCCCATCACCACGAACACCTGCCCCCTTGCAGCGCCCTACGTTCCAGGGCGTGGTCAGAGAGTTCCTGAAGGCTCCTTTGGGTGCAGCCTGGCGGCCAGCCCAGTGCTCTGGGCTCCCCAGTGCCTGAATGCTGAGGCGCCTCTCCCTTCAGAGGCTGCAGCGCAGCTTGGGAAGCTCAGGTGCGGATGGCAGCCAGGGAAGGGCTCATTTCCCACTTCACTGCTCTTCTGTGGAGCCCAAAGTTAAACCTTTGAAAGTGAGAAGAATGCACCTGCGGGTGTCTTTTTATTTATTTATGACAAATGCCCCTGGCAGTTCCAAGGAGCAAAATGTGAGAAAGCTTACTGCATTATGGATGGTGTAAATCCAGACCAGTCCCAGTAGAGGTGGGTTGGAAACCAGTTCAAGGAGCTGTACCCTGGTTGGTAGAAGCTCCTGGGATGAAGAATTGCTGGACACTGAATTGAGCTTAGAATTTCTTGGCACCTAAGGTGAAAGGGGAATCTAGAGTACATGCTTCTCTCTTTGAAGCCAGGAAATAGGAAGCTTTGCCAAACAGGCTGGACATGTTCCTGATACTCAATGCAAAAAGGAAGCTCAAATGCACATCTTTATTTAAACAAATAAAGGATGACTTAGATGTTCATGATGACCAGTACCTGACACAGTAGTAAAATCATTAAGTCCAAATGTGTTAAATCTCATAGAATAGAAAATCTCATTTGAGTATCAGATCATCCCAGCTGTGTCAAGAGCCATTAGAGTGTTCTGCATACTGCATTTGTATGGCTATGCCAGTGCCACGTCTGTGTCTACACTCGTCCTTCTCTCTCTCCAAACTGTGGTTAGCTGTGGGGCCCGACATCATTAGTTTGAATCTAGCTGTCGCTGCTGCTCTCCTGCCTGCTTGGAACTCCTCAGTCCCTCAGTCTCAGGATGGAAGACCCAGCCCTCCTGCCTCCCAGCTCATCTCCTTTGCTGTCTCAATCCCACCCAGCCTTTCACAGTCCTGTGTTTGGGCTCTGGTTTCTCCCCAAGGGAATGCACCTCTTTCTTTGGATCCAAGCTGCAGAGCCTCAGAGAGCCTCTCCCCTCTCCTTGTTCCCCGTCCCTCTGTGGGGCCTCCCTCTCATTTTCATGCCTTCCTTACTAAATCATTAGCCCCAGGAGAGCAGGCGCCAGCCCAGCCTTGCTCATTCTCCCCAGCTCAGTGTGCAGTATGGGATCCACAAGTGATGAGTAGTGACAGCCCTGCACTGTGGTGGGAGGTCTGTCTTCCACAGACAGCAAGGTTTGTAAAGAGCAGAACTCTCTTCCTCATCTGGGAAGGCCAGGTTCGAGGAACTGCTGTCTCACGAGGCTTCAGTGCAGCCTCACACAGTGGAAGGCAGAAGGGCAAGAGCGAGAGCTCATTTGTGGAAGCCCTTTCTATACAGGAGTTAGGAGTCAATTTGCTTGTGAGAGCAGAGTCCTGAGCACCTCAGGAGGACCCATCACCCAGTGCTGTTGCTCTGGGGGTGGAGTTTCCAGCACACAACTTCGGGGACACATTCAGGTCATGGCGGTGATCCAAACTGCAGTAACCCCGACTCCTACAACCGTGCACTTACTGAGCCCTCTTTAGAAGCAGTGCCTTCCCCTGTTTGCGTTCTGGTGTGTTTGGTGTGACAGTCATTGTCCTCTCACATGGTAGGTGCTTTATGTGCATGTTGACCTCACACATGCGGTTGTGACCAGATCCTGTCTAGGATCTAGCATGAGCTGTGCTTGAGAAAAACGTGTGGAACGAGGCACCAATTTAGCATCTTTGTAAACCAGTTCTCAGGAAGACTCGTTCCCCTCTGGGCTGTGTAACTTTAGTAAAGCATCTGCGTCACGTGTACAATACATGGCTAGCTGGCTGCAAGTCTTCTGTTCTTCCCAATCTCTCCAAAACTTAGTGTGGCTGCCCTGCCTGCCGCCTCGGCAGGCTGAGTTGGCCACAGAATCTGGGCATAGTGTTGCATGCCTATAATCCCAGCACTGGGGAGGCTGAAAACAGGAGGATCACCATGAGTCTGAGCTGAGTAGGAGACCCTGTAACAACAAATACATTTAAAAATAAATAAAAAAGAAAGAAATGGTGTTATACTGATGCAGAATGCATGAAAGTAAAACTGAATAGCTACAAGAAGCAGATCATTTCCAGGAAGCGTTTTCCAGGGCTACATCCTCTATACAAAGTGACTGCTAGACACTTGTTTTTAGAGGGGCATCTCTGAGCCCCCTCCCAAGCCCCCTTCTGCTGCCCAGCCACTGGGTGCGGGGCCCTGGCGTTGGCTGCTTGTTACCATGACTCCTGGGATGAGAGAATAACCCACCCCCGTTTCCTTCCCAACAGGCCGACTTAAACTGCAATATTCAAGACGATGCTGGTGCCTTTTATGGTGTAACCAGTCAGTACGAGAGTTCCGAAAATATGACAGTCACCTGTTCCACCAAAGTGTGCTCCTTTGGGAAGCAAGTAGTAGAGAAAGTAGAGGTAAGTTGGCCTCTGCAGGCAGGATGCTCCATTTGAGGGCAGCTGCGGCCTTGCCTCCCAGTGTCCACGAGTTGGGCCTCTTGGTGTCTTCTCCCTTCCTCCCCCTTCCTCCATCTCCTCTGTTACTTCTAAGGGGCAGAATGACTTGGAAGCACTTGCGAGTAGGTTGCAAGTCAGCCTCAGCCTCTTTGTGTCTGAAATCGGTGCTGTCCACTCACCTGACCAGCTTGGCATGAGCTTCCTGGGGAGTAGGGAGGGAAGGGTTCGAGGTGGGCCTTGGCCCCCTGCTCCTGCTCTGGGCACCCCTGGGCTTGTGGAGAACTGTCAGGTGACCTGCAGCTGATCGGCATCTACCTTCTAAAACCCGAGCCCTCCAATTTGGTATTGTTGCTTCGACTCTCTTCCTTTTAATGTTTTAAACACAATTCTATACCAAAATCAAGTAACACCTTACAGCTTTTACGTTTCCTGTCTCCCTCCCATTAAAGAACTGCATGTTTGTTTTTATCAGGATTCATTTGATTGATTGACTTCACTGGGGGTTGAAACCAACACCTTTGCACTAAGCTGTATTCCCAGCCTTATTATTATTTTTGTTAATTTTGAGACAGCCTCATTGAATGGCCCAGGCTGAGCTCACACTTGGCATCCTCCTGCCTCAGCCTCCCAGCGTGCCAGGAGTTGCACTTGGCGCTCCTCGCAGAGCTGTGCTTTCCCGTGTCTTCTAGCCTCCCCAGTCAGCCCTTGTTCAGTGAGGAGTTTTTGTGTGCAGTAGGTGTGGACCTCATAGGCTCAGGAGTCAACCTGGTAGCAGCAGAGGCTTCCTGCTTCGGAATGAGAAGGGATACCCTGTGGGGAGGGAGGGCACTGCAGGCAGGGATCGGGGACTGGGGACTGGCAGGCAGAAGAGGATCGAGTGAGCTGTGCTCATCACTGAAG
>NW_004524643.1:5852472-5853906 GCF_000260255.1 Octodon degus
CTTAGCTTGTTCTAAGTAGGTGCTTTAGACCACTGAGCCATCTCACCAGCCCCAGTGAGACAATTTTGAATGGCGTTGGAGACTGACAGGAGATTAAAGAGGAGGGCGAGTCAGACAGAACACGCCTCCACTAGCTGAGGTAAGGAGAGAAAGTGTTCAAGAGGAAACAGGTGACACAGGTGCGAGACTAGCGTCCAGGAGCGGCGAGGCTGGACGTTCAACTGGGAAACCTGTGCATGAGAAGAACCGAGGCTGGGGAGGGGCAAGGGCCCCGAGCCAGGCCTGGGAGGCTGGGAGGGAGACGTCAGCCGAGGAGCAGAGGCCCTGAACAAAGTGGAGGCTACAGGCTACCTGGGGAGCCCCAGAGGTGGGATGGCGGCTAATGGGACAGGCTGTGAGCTCTCTGTGGTGGCCACACATGGCATGAAGAAGCAGTCTAGTAGCTCTCCTCGTAGAGCTGTGATGTTAGTGATCGCTTGGGCATTTGCCATTTGCTGTTGTGTTTACGGTTGGCTTTTAGGCTAAAGTGCTTTCATTTCTAGTCATATATTCATCACGTACGACGTGATAGCTTGAAGTACAGCACGCTGTGTGGAATGGCCGAATGAGCTCATTCCCACACATGCTCCGTCATTTGTGGTGCTGCCACTCACAGTCCTGCTTCACAGTTTTCGAGAACCGAGCACCATGGTGCTCCGTAGTCACCTTGTGCAGTGGGTCCCCTGAGCCTGCCCTGCCAACCGTGAGGCCGTGTCTCCCTCCGTCTTCCTCACCTTCTTAGCAGCGGGAGCTCGCCTCACAGATGCAGTCCTGGTCCTTCCCGCAGTTAGTGTTCTACTGGCACTTTTTACTTTTTTAGGGTTCAGTACTAGCGATTTATGCTTTCCGGGGAACATCTCTGTTCTCTGGGTTTCCTTTGCTTTGCTTAGCCTGAAGCTACGTGAAGTGGACTCTTCTAAGCTCTGCAGTTGCTGCTTGGCTTCTTTCTCCGTTAAGTATAAGAAGGGTTTATTTGGTCTTTTTAGAGAACCAGGTTTTAAATGTGTTCTGTCCACATTTTAAATTTGTATTTCACTGATTTGCACGTTTTTCATTACTAGCTTCTCACCCTTGGTGTCCTTTGATATATGGTTTGGTTTTCTTTTGTGGGATCTTTTTTGTTCATTTTTTTAAATTTTAGTGTATACTTAGCTCTTCAGTTTTTCATTATTAATGATGAGACTGCTTGCCTAAGTTTCATCAAGTGAAGTTTTATTTTGTCCCTTAAGTTTGGATGTGTTTTCCTTTTCAATGCTCTTTATGGAGCTTATGGTGCCCTTTTCATTTGTTATTATTACAATTATTTTTCATCTCTGGTAATCTGGAAGCATTTCTTGTATGTAAAGTGTTGCCTTGGAGCCTTGAAGCTGCACAAGGAGTAGTCCTCCTCCCCCT
>NW_004524643.1:5854348-5872292 GCF_000260255.1 Octodon degus
CCCTCCTGCCCAGCACCTCTCCATCAGTGGGAGGCAACCAGGTTTTCCTGAGGTTGGGAAATCAGTTGTGCTCCTGTTAGGCTAGGAAAGAGGGGTGTCTTCAGGTTCTTCGAAGATTTCTAACTTCTGGTGGCCTGGTCTCAGTGATATCCTTCAGGCAGAGGATTACTAAGTAGGATGCTGTCGTTTTTATTTTTGCTTTGTATGTGCCAATTTAACACAAGGCATATAAACATTATGCACTAGAAACATACTAATAAAAAAAATAATTAAAATCGGGGCCGGGGAGATGGCTCAGTGGAATAAGTGCTTCCCTGGAAAGTGCAAGGGCCTGAGTTCAATCCCCAGTTCTGGAAAAAAAAAATCAAAATCTTTTAGCTACCATCTTTTTACTTTTTTTTTTTATTTTTAATTTTCAGAAAAATAATGCATTTTACATATGGAAGAATCTGGATTTAGGATTTTTTTTTTTTAATGTATTTGGTACAAGGTCTCACTATGCAGATGGGACTCAATGATCCTGTTTTCAGCCTCCCCAGCACTGGGATTACAGGCGTGTGCCACCACACCCAGTCTTGGTGGCCTCCTCAGCACACCTGGGAGTGGGCCTGGTGCGGCACATACTGCCGGGGATCAAACCCTGGTCCCTGTGCTTGCCAGGCAGGTGCTTAGTCTGCTGAGCTTTCTCGCCATCCCGTAGGTTTTTTTTTGTTTTTTTTTTTAATTTTTTTTTAACTAAATAACAAATTGTTTAGTCTGGAAAGGGCGGCAAGTCTCAAGGCAATCAACACCAAGTTCTAGCTTGCCAACGGAGTATAAACAAACCCTGACAAAATGTTTGCTTCAGAGCACATGGAGTACAAATTCAAGGAGTCTCAAAGCAGTGGAGTACCAGTGTATGACAGCAGTGGCTGTTCCTGGTATTTTGAAGTCACAGGTATGATCATGTTCAAATCCTTTTGTTCTCACAGACGGAGTATGCAAGGTTCGAGAATGGCCGATTTGTATACCGAATAAACCGCTCCCCGATGTGTGAATATATGATCAACTTCATCCACAAGCTCAAACACTTACCAGAGAAATATATGATGAACAGTGTTTTGGAAAACTTCACAATTTTATTGGTAATGTGTCTTTCCTGTCTTGGCAGACTCTGCCGTTAGGCTTCTTGACTGTAAGGAACATGGGCTGGGGGCGCCAGGACATTGGCCAAGGACTCAGAGCTGTCCCCTGGGACCCCCGTGGTCAGCTAGCAGTTAATGCGCAGTGTCCATAAGCACTCGGGCCACGTCTGGGCTGGACTACCTAGGAGGAAAGCGCTCTTCCCTGGCTGGGATGACTGAGCCGGCCAAATGGGGATTCAGGAGGGTGGCAAGCACAGTGGCCCTGGGTTATCAGCTCTGGCTACACATTAAAAAGACCCGTGGACCTTATAAAAAATCAGGCTGCACCCTAGATGAATTATATCAGGGTCACTGAGGGGACATCTCAAGCACGTGCATTTTTCATTGAATTTCCAGCCTCAGCCAGATTTGCCTCAGTGATTGTGTGGGATAGATATCATAGGCAGAACCCAAGCTGAGTCTATAGGGCTGTACTTCAGACATACCTTGATTCACTTTGTGAAGGATTTCCAAGACCTTGTAAGAAGAAACATGCCCTAAAATAGCAACTAGAAGTGTCAGGACCTAAAGAAATATAAATAATTAAAGTGGAATTCAGTTACCAGGAACTGAAGGAAAATGTCCCCCATAGACTGAAAAATATGGGCTAAACCTAATTGGTAACTGGAGACCCCTGAGGGGAAGCTTCCTGCCCCGAACAGTGTGGTGTGTGGTGTTGCCTCTGATATTTCACTTTAAAGCGCATATTTCTCTTGGGGACTTCATTTGGAAACTGGGAAAAGTTATTAAGAACAGTGTTGTTCTCAAAGTATACTTATAAAAATGCGGTAATGAGTTTCCTAAGGCTCATCTTTAAAAAGTAACATTCCTTGATTACACTTAAAGGGAAAATGCCCCCCAAAAAACTTTGTGGAAGTAATTTTGCTGAAAAGGCTAAATTGTGGTCAAATACTCAGCCCTCCAAAGGCCTGCTGTGTCACTCTTCTTTCACCAGGATTAAGAACTATTTACAGTAGGAATTCTTCACCCATTATTTTGGTTCCCTTAGGGCTGGAGCTCTGGATCTGTGAAGTACTGGTTTCAAAAAGCAACCTCCTTAAGCTCCCACCCCATTCCACCAACCTATTCTGTACCTTTACTCTTTGCTTTCCCAGTGACGGAACCCCCACCAAGGCGATTTTAAACTGTGCTTGTCCAGCTCACAAAATGTTTCACTGTGTCAGAACTTAAATGAAGCTATACCTGTGCCATTGAGAAGTAGATCAGATTTAAAAATTAGGAAACCCACAAGCACATGGTCCCAAGTTCAGTCCCAGTACCAAAAAATCCCTTTGCGTATTAGATTCTTCCGGCCGGGGCCCCACACAGTGCTTTTTGTCTGGTTCTCAGGCTTTTCAGACAGCACACAGCTGGACTTGGAGCCCTGCTGACAGGTGACTGATAGGGGAGCTCAGGGAGCCCCGGGGCTCTTGGCCACACGATTGTCCTGCACCTCGCAGACATCATTTTGGCATACAGTTCATTTATTCTTGGGACAGAGTGACAGTGGAGTCCCATATGTGCCCTTGTGCCTCTAAAATTTAGAAACTAGCCGTGCAGGAGAAGTTTTAGAGTGCCCGCTCTTCAGTTTCTCCTCATGAGTGTCCTTGTCTGTGGTCTTCTGAGGAGCGGCAGTGTGCGGCATGGGCACTGCCAGTCACAGAGGTGCGCTCTGCTGCTCAGGTGCGGTACTGTCTGAGTGCTCAGCGCGCGGCTGTCTGCCTCCCTCAGAGGGAGTCTAAGCTGTTGCTTAAAATCCAGCCTGTGTCCCTAACACTTGGCTTCCAAGATCTCGGCTGGGATAATTATGACCAGGAAACGTCAGAGCACCTGTTCTCCACACAGCCCAGGTAACTGTCAAGGGACACACCCAACTTGGCCAACACAGCTGTTTGGGGATGTCCTGGGGTTAGCTTAACTTCAGAACGAGTCATTGAGTGATTAAATACATTGCTCTGGTAGGAGGGATTAAGAGGCCACCAGAAATGATGTCGCCTCAGGAAATCTGAAATTAAGCCAGCACTCCTGGATTATAAAAATAGAATCATCTGATCATCCTAGTAATAACCAAACAGAACAAAGGCAGCAGTTGAACAGCCAGCCAAGTATGTCCGTCTGTCTGTCTGTCTGTCTCTCCCTGTCTCACTTGATAGTTCAGGCTGCCTTTGCATTTCTGTGACCAGGCTGGCCTCACGTCAGGTGGTCCTCCTGTCTCAGCCGCTTGACAGCCAGTGTGCACTGCCACGCCGGCTCTGCCATCTTTTGAGGTAACATTCAGACACACAGGCTGATTAAAACTTCGTTGATTTCTTCTTTGAAACTTCAGTCACAAAGTCAAATCTAGAGAACTGTTTTCTAGCTAGTTTGGAAGGTTTCAGGTTCTGTGCCCTATAGACCTTTTACAGATGTTATATTCTAAACTTCTTACTACAAAACTAGGAGATCATTTTCATTCCTGTTTTTATGAGTACAGAGTGTTAGACCTACCCAAGGTAGGAGGCACAGGGTGCTGGACAGATGATACCTTGATGGGTATGCGTGTTTTTTAGATTTGCCAGCTCTCCTTGGATGTCAGCTTTTCAGGGGTGCTGTGGGGGACCTGTACAAGTGGGGCATCCCCCTGGGGGCCTAAGGAGGAAGGCAGGCCTTCGTCATGTGGTCACTCAGTGGGTGGGAGCTAGAACTGCGGCTGGCCACTGGCAAGGGACTCTGTGCCAGTGGGTCCTAGATTTGACCCACTGGGGTTGGGAGAGGCTTCCTGAGGAAGGAGCACTTGGGGGAGACCTGCCAGTAAATAGGCGGCACCAGGCAGATGAGGCAGCAGGTCCCAGGGGGAAAATAACAGCAGACACTCAGAGCTACAGTGTCCTAAGAGATGATTCACACATGCATAGGGAAACTGAGAGCTTTAGCTAGAGACCATAAACTTCTGTGCCTTAAGGGCAAGGACAGTTTCACACGGGTGAGGCAGCTGATGTACTGGGGGGAATCAAATCTAGTCAAGCAAGACTAGGCTTTGAGGTTCAGAACACTTTCAAACCAAATGCAAGGAGAGTCATGGGAAGCATTTTGAGTGGGGACTTTGGATTCTGTTTGCTTTTATGAGAAGGTTCCTTCTGAGGATGCCACGGTGACCTGACAGAGTGAGGTGGGAGGTGACGAGGGCCAGGGAGCTCAAGATCTGAGTGAAGGCGAAGGGTATTTGATATAAGGGCATGAGGAGGAGGAGCAGCAGCAGGTGGATACTGGAGGTACAGCCTGTGTTCATGGAAAGAACACTTACGGGAGCTCACCCCACCACACTCCCATTCTTTACAGTTTACTGGGTCCTGCTACTGCTGGTTCATGTGGTGGTAAGCAACACACCCACTTGTGTCTGTCATCGGCCATGGTGAAACGAAACTTTGAAATGATCTCACCAAAAGAATTATATGAGGCAAGGAGTATACTAATTAGCTTGGTATAACCAGTCCTCAGTGTATATCATAACACCACGTGGCACCCCACAAATTTCTGCTATTTTTATTTATCAATTACAAATAAAGTAGTAAGGTAGGAAACAGTAACCTAGGAATCATGATTACCCACTGGGGCAGAATTGGAGAAAATCCTAGTGGATATAAGGAAATCTGCTTAAGAAAACCAAACACACAAGCCACCCTTGGAGTCACTTCTTGGGCCCAGAGGCAGTGGGTGAGGCCTTCCTGCTGAGGTCTTCCTGCCATTTGGCATTGTGATTACCTGATTCAAGCGACACCTGTAGTTGGCCGTGGCTGTTACAGGCTGAGCAGATAGGTGGCCATGCAGTTGGATTTATGGCTACGGCCTCCACTTCGGCCACTTCCCTGGGGCACAGGTGCACCATGACTGCGTTGACGTGCTGTGACGTACCTGTACCATTTTCTGTTTTTTTTTTTTTAACAGGTGGTAACAAACAGGGATACCCAAGAAACTCTCCTCTGCATGGCCTGTGTATTTGAAGTGTCAAATAGTGAACATGGAGCACAGCATCATATTTACAGGCTTGTAAAGGACTGAACGTGGTTATTTATATATATAGATATCTGTATATACACACACGTACGTGCACACACACACTCTCCATTATCGAGCGACTGACTATACACCTCACCACACAGGGGGTGCCTGGCCCCGAGGTCACCCTGACTTTTCTAAATCCTGTTTGAGTGAAGTCATTTTTTCATGTGTTCATATTATTATTGTAGCTGTGAAGTTCTGGTACAGTTGTAAAAAGAGAAATCGAGTTGTTTCTATGTGTTCTTCAGATGTGCAGCCCACAGTTGCTCGGGAAGGTGAGCCTTCTAACCCGTCTCGCTCTGCGGAGACCTGTCCCTTACTGTGGTAGGAAGCGCTGAGACAGAGCAGTGGCCATGGGACATTGGCTGCCTTTATACAAATGTATTTAGTTCTCCTTTTCCAAAATAAAATTCTTGTTTTAAGATACAAGTAAAATTAATCTTTAAATATAAATGTAAATTAGTACACAAAACTAAGAATCTTTAGACTTATCTTTGTAACTAATTAGGGTGGAAGTTATGAAAGAATGTAATTCACTAAATTATTTTTTAAATGAAATCTTTCTTTCTTTTTGAAACCAAATGTTAAACTATAGCCTTAAGAAATGCTTGGTAGAAATACCCTAATGAGACAAATTTGTACTTTTTCCCTCAAGGTTAAAACTAATCTCCTAATCCATTAAACTCTTGAACAGATATTACAAAGGAAAAAAATTTTACCCCTTATCCTTAACATATATAGTATATTTAAAAATGTAAAATTGTATTGTACTAATGTGATGATTGATTATTTAATGAAAAAAATATGGCTCTTTTGCAATAAGTAGATAAATACTGAAAATCTAAACTTACAATGTTTATAGTTGTGTGTGCAGTTATATTTTATACGGACAACCAAAATTTTTATTAAGATGAGTAAATATTTGAAATTTTTAGCAAAATTTTAAATTGGCACGAATACTGCACTGTGAGCTGCAAAGTATAGAGAATCCTGTGGCTGGGAGAAAATTTCATCAACCAAACAAATAAAAAAGGCTCATCAGGTTTGGCGCCTCTGCTCCCCAGAAAATTGCAAGCATCCTCGCCAGCCTGTGGATAAACTTTCCTTCCTAGTGAGTGACTCAGTATGCATAGGAAGCTGCAGTGACCATGCCGTGCGTGTGCGCGTGCGTGTGCGCATGTGCGCGCGCGCATGGCTACTCAGCACTCTTGTTGAACATCCACTTGGTATTGCTCAGTTTGCAAAGTGCTGACAAGTATTGTTTCCAGTCTGCACCTGTGGACTTAGATATATTCTTCTCTCTGTGGACATCCATTTCTTTCACATCTCTCAACAAGTGATAATGGCGCTTGTTTGACTTAGGCTTAAGAGGCCCAGCTACTCCTCTCTGACCTTTTCAAACAGGCTCAGTCTCTTTCCAGGAGAGATTCAAGTTTCCAGTCCAAATATTCCAAAGTGTCCCCCAGGCAAGTTGGTTTCCTGTGGCCACATGTCTTGGGTTATTCCATAAGTCCTTCGCTGTGGGAGAGAAGAGGGGAGTACCTTCAACTTTCCAGAGGAAAATGACATTTTAATACCTGTCAGGAATATGTGAACACAATAGAACGTGAAATATTCTTTGTAAGTTGTAAATAATTTAAGATATTTTCACCAAGGCTAGAAGATAAAAGCCTAGCAGTACCACATCCAAGTAACTTACACACCCCTGCCCTTGGCTGCCACCTGCTCTGGCCGAGCTTGTGCGCTGTTCAGATCTTGTCATGAGTGTGACTGTGCAGCTGCCTCATGGCACACCGCACAACCCTGGCCTAAGCCTGGCCTTGCCCACGCGCCTCTGTAGTCACTGAGAACAGCAGGACGTGCAGACTTTCTCATTGGGAATGCAAGTCTGCTAGTACACCAGCAGGGCAGTGCTCCTCTTCCCCCACAACAGGATGACCTTTGTCCCCTCTTCCGATCTTCAGATGGGACTTTGCGGAATGCCCTAGCCACCCACTTTTCAGCGCAGCCTGCAGCCCAAGCGCTTAAGCACTTCCTGCAGCCATGATGACACTGACAGTAGTTTCTGATGAACACACCTCTTGGGGTGATTCTTTGGCTTCTATTGCCTGCATCCTTCATCAAGGGAACACTCACTCTCGCAAGACCTGGTCTTAGAAGCTGGTGAGAATGACCCCATGTGGCTAACTTCAGAGAAGAGATGCCCAGCTCACGTTCCACTGGGAATGGGGCTCTTCTGTGCTACTGGGAGTGCTCTTGGGGTTTACCTGCTAAAGCACAAAGGAAGCAGGGACCCAGGAAGGTGAGCTGGAAGACAGCTGTTGGCTCCCTGCCCCACTGCCTCCACCCTCCTTGCAGTGCCCTTGCAGTTGAGTTTTGGGGGTTTGTATGAATGACACTGAAAATTACTTTTGGCTTTTAAAGTATCTGTAGGATTTTAAATCCTTGTAAAGGTTTCTCCAGGAAGCACATGTTCCTTGTATTAACCACTGGTCCAGTCACCCCAAATTCTTGGGCTAGCTTTTCTTTGTCTCTGCCAAATCAAACCCTGGGGTAGGACTTATGTCCTCACACCTAGCCTGAGTCACTTTGATCTGTTGTCCTATGTGGTTGTTCCTTCTCTTTTTGTTTTACAAGCTTCCTAAACAATAAAGAGGCCCTGTACCACCCAACCACCACCCTCTGCTGGGTGCTGTCTTCTGGGTGTCTGTCCTTAGGCCTGCATGCTGTCTGCGGAGTTGGGAGGCCAGTTTTCCACAGGGAAGAGCTGGAGGACAGAGCTTTCTTCTGTTGGTGTTTATTTCCATTGCAGTAAGAGATCTAAAGGACAGCCAGGACTTCAGAACATAGTGTCCAGGCGTCCTGAGACCAGTGTTTTTCCTCCTCAGCACTACTGGGCTTTTGTAGTGGATCATCTCTTGTTGTGTGGGGCCATCCTAGGGTTGCTGATGTTCCCGGCATCTACCCAGCAGCACCCCTTTCCCCAGCTGTCAGAGGCCACGGTGTCCCAGACATACCACGTGTCCAGCGGGGTTCAGCATCACTCCCAGTCTTAAGTGACTACTCTGAATCATAGCCCACTGGCAATGGTCTCCCCTACCCCTCAAAAGAAGCTCTGCTGGGAATCTTGTTTGAGGCCCTAAAGGAAGGGGCAGGTGGGACTATTAATCCGGTGACTTTGTGTTCAGTGAAACTTCCCTTTTCTAACAGTCTTTCAAGCTACAAGTATTCTTTTGCTCATCTTTGGGGAAGTGAAAAATCGGCCAGTCACATCATCCCGTTGTCAGCTAACACTTGTTTAGAGAGCATTTCTGATCTGACTTTCAGCCCTTAGTTTACCAGGGGTTAAAAGAAAGACATAGAGGATCCAGTAGTTTTCACTATCGTAAGCTCATGGCTGGCATTCTCAAGCCACTTCTGTGTATTTCTTCTGGGGTGCTTCCCTGCTCTGCCTTCCACCATTACTGGTGGAGAACCTCCTGAAGCCACCAGAACACTTTCTTTTCATCTTTAGGATGCAGATAGGGAAGGCTCTTTCAGAAAAGCATTTATCACATTTTTCTTCCCTGAGTGGGAAGAGAGCCAATGCTACTCTCCTTCGTCTTGTGGGCGAGAAGGTTGGTGCCCAGAGGGGACATGCTGACTTGCCCAAGTCACCCTGATGGATAGTGACGGTCAGGGTGAGGACTCTTCAGTGCTCTGCCTCCTTAATCCTCGGCCTCTTCCTGCAGAGGCCATTCTTTTTCGGTGCTCTGTGCTTACATGATCCCAAGAAGGTGTGGAGAACATTGGTTCTGACAAGGGGCGATAGGGTAGCCCAGTGTCACCTGCTACCCCGTGGGGTGTCCCTGCCAGCCCTGGTCTCTGAGGCATCCACAAGCAGGAGAGAAATCTGATGAGCCTTTTTGCTTTCTCTGAGGAGGACATTTCCCCTGCCACAGGCTCTGAGTCCAATTTCTGTTTGCTGAGCATCCCAGCAGCAGAGTCCTGCCCTCCAGCCAGCCCAGTCTGAGCGCTTGGTGTTAGAAGTCCCCACGTGACTTTTAAACCCAAGTATTCTTTAGGTTTCAATACTGCGGTGGCTTTAGCCATTGTTTTTGTACAACCATAAATTATTTAAATCACATGAGATGACAGTCAGTTTTACAGACCAGGTACATATGATTTGTATACCTTTGTATATGCTCTGGTACACTACACGTGTCCTGACGAAGGGTAGCGCTACCCTGTCTGTCGGTGTTCATGCCTAGGACACTAGGGGGATGTCTGCATTGCTTATTTCTTTATGTTGATGTTCTGTGGCAAAGCCCTGCATGCATTATTTCTGAAAAGCCTTAAATCTCGGAGACATTGCTTGTAGGTTCTGCAGTGCAAGAGGCTGCCGCAGAACCGTGAGCCCTTTTGTAAGCTGGAAGTGTTTCTCTTACTACTGTTACTTTTTAAGGATGTTTTCAATTCAGAGCTGCCAAAGCATTCAGTAAGCAGTGCCTTAGCCATACCTTAGTCGTGCCGCCAGCCTTCTCGCACCTATCTTGTTGTCTGCTCACCAATTGGCCCAATCTTTGAAACAGAACAACAACAAAAAACTTGTTTCCCTTATTTTGTTCCTTAAGCCCATTTTTCTCTGGTTCTATTGGAAACTGGCGACTTGGTCTAAAATCTGAAACTGAACTCAAGTCAGTTTCTTGACTACATTCGCCAATGTCTGTACCAAAACAAAAGGTTGCAACTCTGTAGTTTACTAAGAAAAGTAAATTGTACTTTTATTGTTGCCTTTTGAATTCATGACCAAATACTTAGCTATTTGTGAATCTTCTGCACTCAAGCATGAAAGTGCCTTTGGTTTGAGATTCCAGCTTAGAAAAGTGCTGCCATAATAACGATCATTTGTAGAGAGACCAAAAATATTTTGAGATCACCGTAATGCCTTTGGTTTACCGGGCCGAGTAACCAGCCACAGGCCTCTGTTCACAAGAGTGTGCAGCAGGCTGCCTCCTGCAGCTCTGCCTGCCGTGGAGACCCCAAGCTGTTGTGCCGTGTGTGCCGACCACCCGGCGCGTTGTTTCTGATGGTCACCCAGCCCTGCATCCACATGAAGGAATTTCCACACGGACAGCAGAATCTCGGCCAGTGGACAGATGTGACAGCCTTCGCCCTCTCCTTGTGTCTGCTGGGTCTCTGGAGACTCCCGTTCCCATTCATGACAGCGCGCACTTACCTGGTTTACATGATAGTACCATTTGGAAAGTTGGAACCCTCAAACTGAGATGACAGTGCAGAACAAAACGTGCGTTAGGGCCATCATCATTGAAGCGTTCTGAGAGCAAACACGTGGACTCGAGTGTCGTGTATGAACGTGCTGCGAGAAACTTCCAAAGAGCACCATCCACAATTCGGCTTCTGCAAAGACTGTCCCAGCCCTTGAAAGGGCAGCTGTTCAGTCTGTCAGCTTTTATCCAAACCGTGTCTAAATTGGGAAAATGATAGAGGTGAGGAAGAGGAATGAAAAGGACGAGACAAAACCACAAAAACAGGAAACAAAACAAAAACACCAGCCAAAAAGAAGCCAGGAAAAAAGTGATTATTGTTTTCCTGCTAATATTGATGTAAAAATAACATCAGACAACTTTGAAAGTTAGCCTCTCTTAATACATTGTTCTGTCTCTCCCGGTGTCTGTAGCCTCCTTAGGCTGTGCCATTCTGCCCCAAGTTGTGGGTCCATGTAAGAGTTCCACAAACACTATGAAATGAAAAGGAGAATCACTGTACACAGTCAGAGTTCGCTGCCTGAATTCTCAGCTTCTCCCCTTCAGGACTACACCACAACTGGGAAGGAATCAGTCAAATGTGTTTCCTCCTGCTCCTCTTTGGAGCTGTTACTGTGTTTTTGTTTGATAATAGTTTTCTCTCATAGACTCTTTGCTTATATCTTTAACAATGAAGGTTTTGTGTCAAAAATGTATGCATTGCGAAAGTAGTTTCCCTGAAGTCATGCAGCCCTCGAGAAGATGAAATGTTGGTATTTATTGTCCTACTTCCTAAGCTGCAACTTGTTCTACTCTGTGAATCTGCATTGAGTCACTCATGCGCCAGCCACACTAGGTCATTTTAGTATTGGAAGCGGCATTTATGTTCCCTCCTGGACGTCACCAGGTGGGAGCAGACTTCACTAGATCACACTGTTCCAGTGGCCCTCCCTTGCCTTCCACGTTGAAGTGGCTGGCTCCACTGTCCCCTTCTCTAGGAGAGCGGACAGAATCTAGGCATAATCAGAAATCAGTCCCTGGTTGTTTTTTTTTCATTTCTTGCATTAATCATTTTCTGTGATTAGTTTTCACTGTGTAAATTATATGTTAACTGTACTTCTTTTAAAAATGTGCATCTCCCTGTTACCTCCTTATAAGATTTCCTTCTGTATGCCTTTTTTAAAAGTAGGCTTATAATTGAAGACAAAGAAAACCAAGTAAAAACAAAAACAGTATGTGCCTAAAAAAAAAAAAAGACAAAAAATTTTTGTAACATTTAAAAAATCCGAATAGCCTTTACTTTAATATGCTCCAGTTCTATGTAAATTGGTTTTTTGCCGCGTGTGTTTGTTCACATTCTAAACGACTTAATGGATTCTCACAGTCTCTGTGTCTGTCTCGTGTGTAGAATGGCTTGTGATGTAAGGTGTCATCCGCTCAGCGGGTCCTCTGATATTGTACTGCTGCTGGGCCTGAGCTGCGGAGCCCGCCTTTGGGAAGCGGGTTTCTCCAGCGTTGATTGGCGAGATGGGGTAGGGTGGGCAAATCCACACACACTTCCTTAACCTATTTGCAGAACTCTTCAAAAGGCATTTGTTTAAACCTCTTGGCAGTACAGTATTCTTGTATTTGTTAACGTTTGTGTTTAGGTACTGGTACCTTTTTGTTTAAAAATGTTCTAAGTGTTGGCTTTAAAGTGAATTTATCTTTAGTATGATAGTTATATGAAAATTATAGGGTTTGTGTGCAGAGAATTTTTTTATAAAGTGCTTTGTAAAAAAAAAAAAAATATGTATTCTAGCTTTCGCGGTACATATGTGTGATAACTTTAATATCCATGACAGTTAAGTGCAATTATTTCATCACTCTAAAAATGCTATTTTTGTGTCAGTTCCTGCAGGTGTTTTCATGTCTTTGCAAAGTGACACATTTTGATGCCTTCTTGATAAAAGTGGTAGACATTTTGTAGCTTTCTAGAAACTTTGTATTCATACGGTATCAATGAAAAATAAAGAAAATGAAAGTGTGGGTCACCTTTTTTATCTGCAAAAGTGTGTGTTGCTGAGACTGAAATGTGCTTTGTGCGGGGAGTGGCATGCGGGAAAGGTGAAGGGGCCACCGCCGTGGCCATTTGATGGTACCCGCCAAGCCCAGCCCAGTGGTAGGTGTTACATCTGACAGTGTCCTAAACTCTGCCACCAGACAGTCCCTCAGACTTTCTCTCTGTAGTATCAAAAATTTTTCAGAACAGCTTATCTGGATCCAAGACGCACCCTGAGAAGCCATACGCCATGAACCACAGCTGAATCTTCGGGCCGAAAGCACATAGACCCCACCATCGGACATGTGTTCTTCACCTGATTTTCAGGGCACATAGATGAGCCAGGGGCAGAGCACAGGATAGGACTTCTAAGGTAAAGCACGTGCTCTTGCCCAGCAGGTGCTCATGTTCCCTGGTGCCGTGGCCTCCTGGCCCTTGTCCTCAGTCTGAGGAGTTGGTGGTCCCCTTGTCTGCACGCACACACCATCAGTTCCCGGTTTCCTGCATGCTGAGTGCTATGCCCCTGTGTTGGCTCATACTGTGTGCTACACATATGTTGTATCCTTTAACTGTCACCGTAGCCCCAGGGTCATTGCTGCCTCCAAACTGAGGTTCCAGAAAGCCAGCTCATCCAAGAGTTAGGACGAATAAGAGGTAGAGCCATCAGTAAGGCCACCCTACCCTTCAGCCTGAACTCTTGGACGCTACGTTTTGGTTGTGCATGTACTGTGAAGCAGCTCTCGGCTAAGGGAGAAAGAGCTTTCTTAAGTCATACTGACCTTGGACTTCTGACAGCGAGGCCCAGTGAACCTTGGAATCCTTAGTTTGAGAACCTCAGAGGGTCTTACTCCTCTCTATTTTAAATAAAAGCTTCCTGAAATCCCAAGACACCCTAGAGGAGAGCGTGCACAGAGATCTAACATGCACTTGGGTTGCAAGTAAAGATCTTCCGAGATGGCCATTACTGGGGAG
Organism: Octodon degus; assembly: GCF_000260255.1. Taxonomy (NCBI): domain Eukaryota; kingdom Metazoa; phylum Chordata; class Mammalia; order Rodentia; family Octodontidae; genus Octodon; species Octodon degus. The sequence goes on from NW_004524643.1 coordinate 5,867,809, forward strand.
GAAGGCTATTCTCGGCAGGGACTGGGCAGCTAGAGAGGACTGTGCTGCATTTGGATGATGACCTATTTTCTGGGCATATATACACGTGGAAAAAACAAGAGTGCTTTTCTATAGGGAAATAGGCTTCGCTGGGGTGACTGTCTTTTCAGGAAGTATTCTCCCATTTGTTTTGGCTTCCACGAAGCTGAGACTTAGCATTGGTGCCCAGTGCAGTGGATAACGAGCCAGCTAGAAAGGTAAGGTGCAGAAAGACTGAACATAAGTGAGAAATAAATACTAGTAAATCAAACATCAAAAGAACTAACGTAGGGCTGGTGAGATGGCTCAGTGGTCTAAAGCACCTACTTAGAACAAGCTCAGCAAAGCACAGGGACCGCGGTTCAATCCCCCAGCACCACATGCCAGTCAGCCCCGCCCCCTGGTGGGCTGAGCTGGCCACACACACACACACACAAAATTTTAAAACATTAAAAAAAAAAAAACTAACGTAAGTACATTATCTCAGTATAAAGTGAAGATCAATGCTAGAGCTAATGAGAATTACTTCAAGATGTGTGAAATAAAGGTAATCAACATGTATGTTCCTAATAGCATAGCTTCAAATTATATAAAGCAAAAGTGGGCAAATTCTCCACCCATGAGCACTGCCTTGGTCAACTTTCTAAGCCCTGCCTTGATACTTTGCCATCTTAGTTATTTTTCTCTTGTCACTGAGACAAAATACCCAATGCCCAAAGTTGGAAAGGCTTATTTAGCTTACAGTTTGTAGAGGTTTCAGACCATAATTTACTAGCTCCAAGGCAGGGTAGCATATGGCAGAGGGGTAACAGTTCATGGTGGCAGAAGACAGCAAAAGCAACAAGAACAAAAAGGGGAGACACAAGTCTTTATCTGTATGCAGGCTACTCACCCTAGGGTGGGTGTAGCACTCACACCCCAAATCCTGGCACTAGAAAATGAAACAACTAAACTAGATTCAAATGCTTCTGTATAGCCCACTCCCCATGACCATGTGACATGTGGCTTTAGGGTGACATCCAGACACCATGCCATCTCACCCCTGGACCCGCAGAGATTCATGCACATTCCTTTATGTAAAAGACATTTAGTCCATCTCTAAGCGTTGCAAAGGTCATAACAGTTTCAATATTGCTGAAAAGTACAAGTCCCAGGTCTCCTCTGAGATGTAAGGAAAATGCTTAGGTGTGAGCCCCCATACAAACAGAAAGTTAAATACTTCCAACATTCAGTGGGACAAGATATTTCATTACAAAAGTTACAAGTGAAAATACAAAGGAATGGGACCAATGCAAATCCAAAATCTAGCAGGGCAAACATTAAGTCCTGTAGCTCCATGTGTAGCATCTGATGCAACTTGTGGCAAATTGTGAGGTCCAAAGGGCTTGGGGGTCTCTGCCCTCACAGCACTTCTGGTGATTGCAGCTCCCGTGGCTTTTGTCTTGGGCTGCCTTTTCTCCCTCACAAGTTTCCTGATGTCATCCACATTCCCAGCTTTCCAAACTTCTGGGGTCTCCACTGCGCCTTTGGCTTCCCCCTCACAGCTTCACACACTCCTCTTGGGAGCGCATGGCCAAGCCTTCTGACATTGGGGTGAAAGCCTTCTTAGCTTCACGACTCTTGGGTTCTGTGTGTGCCTAAGACCACCACCATGTGGATGATGCCAGGGTCTGCTGCCAGCTGGAGCAGTTGCCAGGTTTAAAGTCTTCCCCCACCCCCACAAGGGTTGAGTGCCTGGATCCCTGAGCACTCTGAATACAATTCAGAGGAACAATTTCTGTATGGCGCATGCCATCCTGGAACGTGCTCTGCAGCTTTCTCCTCAAAGCAAAGGCTTTCACTTGTGCAAGTTTGCGAAGGGTGGAGACCTGCTGCTTTTGGTGGTGCCCTCTCGCCATCTTGTCTGTTCTCTGTCCCTTCTCAGCAATCATGATCTCCCCAGCTCTGTCTTTGCAGCCCACAGCTTTCTGGAGCTTCCTTGCTGGCCAAACTCACCCTATTTTGAATCATTCTGCTGTACTCTTTGCTCTTGATTCATAACAAACCTGGCTAAAAGCCTCCCCCCCCCAAAAAAAAAATACCCCCTAAAGTATCCTGGCAGCACTTTAAAATAAATTGAGATTTGCTTAATTTTTTTGAAGGGATTTTTCTTATTTTATTTTATTGAGAAACAAATAGCAATAAAACAGTTTCAAACCTGATTAATGGGACAGTTTCAATAAATAATGCATTGTACATTGTTATCTTCTTAGTGGTTATCCATAGTACAAGATGCAGACAGGATATACTGTTCAAACACTATTAGTACAAATTTTCTCATTGAATTAAGCGAAAGTAGCTGTACATCTATCCTAACCTGCATATAGATACAAAATGGTCCTTCCTTTGTATCCCCTTTTTTTTTGTTTAGTCCTGTCAGAAATGGGTATTTCATTGGCATCTAAATACTATAGGTGCATGAATTCAGCAAAACAATCCAATACAGTCTGGCCGCCCACAATAATAGTGGGTTAGCCACAGAAATTGTTGACTTGAGCCTTTCACAGCTCAGCATATTAATATGGCTTTACTTTATATACCTCGTTCATATACTTTTCTGCTGGATGGTTAAGACCAAGATAAAGCAAGACCTGTATAACAAGAAATGCAACTTGTATCTGATAAGGTCAGTCAAGTCCCCTCAGGATGTACCCTGTTACCCTGTACCGCAGGTTGCAGATCCTTTGTCAGTGTCGATTTGCTTACATGGTTTTCATATTGCTCCATATGTAATTAAAAGATGAATTTGAAAATTGACAGATATATACATATGCATGCACATGGACATATTTATATACAGTTTATACATCGTTCATGGTATTTGTTTCATCCATTACTGAGATAGATTATTTTGATTCTAATATTCTGTCTCTTTTAAGGTAATTTTATGATTTAAAACACAATGTTTGCCTCCCCAAGATCTGTCAGATCTTTCTATTACTGCTTGATTCATAGGTAAATGAGGCCACAGTGCTGGATCTGCCTTGGCAGATGTCATGATTTGTGTCCGATGCCCCCACAAGCCTAGTGCAGTCATGGAGGACAGGCTAATTTTGGGAGCTGTTAGCCAGGCAGTGAAAGATCTTGGGACCTAAGTCTCAACATAAAATTCACTTATATTTCATAGACAATTTACACTCGCAACCTAGAAGCAATTCAGTGCGATATTTCTAGGGCACCTGCAGTGTGACCGGGCCCTGCCCCATAAGGTTAGGTGTGGGAGTCTCCCTTGTAGCCTCATGTCTGCACCAAAGGAGTGGATAGTTTGGAGAACTTGGGCTTTGGGTTTTCACATTGGGGCTGTTCAGCTTCTAGTAGATTAACGTGGCATGCACAGTTCTTTGCATGTGTGTCTCTCTGGAAAGGCTGCATGGAGGACAATATCTTGGAGAAATCCATGGAAGAGAGAAGCAGGAGAAATTTATATGTGGGCTAATATGTTCCCACCTCCAAATTCTCACCGGGCCACACATCACACAGGGAGGTGGCTGTCACCTGACCTCCATTCTGTATTAAAGCATCCTGCCTTAGCAGCTGCTCAGGAATTTGGATGCCTTGTGATGTGGTTTGTGAAAGTCTGAAAGTGGAGGGGAACCCTAGTTGTGTGGGGTGTCAACCACGGGAAGGAAAGAGAGAGGCAAATAAGGGAATCCGAGAAGTTGGCCAAAATTTATTGCTAAGCCGGGTGTGGTGCATGCTGTAACCCAAGCCAGCACTTGGGAGGCAGAGGCAGGAGGATTGCCAAACATTGTAGGCTGTTCTTGCTCATAAGTATAAAATCAACAAAATATAAGCAATCTGAGTAAACCAGTTTACGTAATACGTAACACAGGACAGAATGGAGCTCATCCCGGGAATGTAAAGTTGGGTTAGGGTTAGAAACACAGCCCGTGCAATTCACACTAACAGATGAGAAAAATCGTAGATCCCTTCAACAGGTGAAGATGGACACACCTGATAATAAGTCAGTGTCTGTCACAAGCTGACTGTGTAGCCCTTTGCCCCAAATGTATGTGGTTATTCTCTAATCCCCTGTGTGACAATATTTGGAACTGGGGCTTTGCAGAGAAAGTAATGTTAGATGAAGCCATGGGGCAGAGCTACAATAATAGGATTCGTGTCTCTAAGGGAAGGGCCAGGGCTCACCTGTCTACTATGCAAGCATACAGTACAAAGGAAATACCTAAAGTACTGCAAGTTTGTTCTCATCAGAAAAAAACTCAGGCACCTTGAGTTTGGACCTCTTGAAAATAGAAATGTCATTTAGGTCCTGCTAAACAACATCTATTTAGGATTTTCTTTTTAAATTCTTAGCAAATTAGGAGTAGAAAACAACCTTCTGAAGTGATGAAGGATATCTACTGAAATAAAATCAATAGAACAGTAAAAGGATTACTTTTGGTTTGGGGAATGAAATAAGGATGCCC
>NW_004524643.1:5873067-5874116 GCF_000260255.1 Octodon degus
CTCTTCTCTTCTCTTCTCTCTCCCTCTCCCCTCCTCCTCCTCTCTCTTCTCTCCTCTCTCCTCTCCCTTCTCCCCTCTCCCCTTTCCCCTCTCCCCTGTCCCCTGTCCCCTCTCCTCTCCTGTACCAGGGATTGAACTCAGGACCCTGCACTTGCCAGGCAAGTGCTTATTCTACTGAGTTATCTTCCCAGCCCTCTCTTTCCCTCTTGATCGAGAGATGGGAAAACAGGTAACCAGACTGAACTAGTCTGCCTGGAAGACTCCATGTACTTCAAGGGGAAGTGATCAGACAGAACTTAGGGGAACTAATTTAAATACAAATTTCCAATTTAATATCTGCTTAGCTACACATACATGCTTGCTCTTATGGTCTGAAATACAAACCCATTAGTTACAAAAGTTTGTCAGCCGCTAAGTATCACTACCCATTATTAGTGTTCCTAGTTGTAGCTCTGTAAATAAAACATGGTAACTGTGTTAACCACATAATCTCTCTTGAATAAGAATTTGGGTAGGTGCAAAGGTAATAACTGCACCAAAGTTCTACACCAAAGGTCAGTGCTATACAAAATGACGAAGAGAACGATCAAAATGCATTCTCAGGCCCTGAGCCCACCCAGAGCAAATGCGAGAGACACTAGCATAGAGGAAATTGGAAAGCACACACGTGAAATCTCTGAATTAATAGGATCTGAAGTAAAGAAAGAACTGCAGAAAGGTATAGAGGAAATCAGATCAGAATCATATCTGAAGTAAAAAAAGAAATGATAACTATAATAAAAGAAAAGTGCTTCTAAAAAAGACACTGATAAAAAAATAGAAGAGAATAGAAAAATGATGGAATACTTGAATGAGCAATATAGGAAAGAAGTAAAATGCATGAAATAGATTCAAAGTAATATACAGGAAATTAAAACCTCAATCACAAGCTGGCAAAACCATTTGAATGAAAGTGAAAATAGACTTTTAGACATTGAAGACACCATGGCAGCTAGTGAAAAAGTAAGGAAAGATATCTTAAAAACAACTAGGGGGCTGGGGAGATGGCT
>NW_004524643.1:5875103-5879810 GCF_000260255.1 Octodon degus
CACATATGTAAATATCATATTTTCCCCCAGTGTAATAACTCAAAAGAAGAAATAAAAATTGAAAGGTATAACCCAGTTAAATGGAAAGCAAGAACTTAAGGATTAAACAACAAAGAGAGGGCAAGGAAAAAAGTTGGGAAACATGGAAGGGGCAAAACCATACATTTATATACATGAGATGGTGAAGGCAGTGGTTCTGAGAATCTCCATTAGGTTTTTGAAACTAGCACTTAATTGGTAGAATTCTCACCCTGACTAACTATGTATGCTGATACCTGTGAACTAAGGAACTACACCTAGGACAGCGATGTGTAACACTAGGGTCATGCCTGGAATGTCTGTCATTTTGATCTTCTAAATGTGTACTGTTCCAATGTCATAGCAATTATTGCTGTTCTCTCTTTAAAGTAAATGTAAGAAAAAAAAAGGCAATAGAACAGACCAAAAAAAGTCATAGAATTGTCTTGGTACATGTTGTATATGATTTGATTTCTAAATTTCTGTGTAAAAATATGTAATTGTTTTTTCACTTTCTATAGGGATTTAAAGTTTAGAATATCCATGGTTGTTGGAAAATAGCAGTCCCATTTATGCTGATACTCAGACAGATAGTGCTGTTAAGCTCAACTGCCTCTGTTACAGGGTAATAATATCATTAAGCTTCTCTTCTGGATGTTTAACAACTAAAGTTTGCAGACCAAAAATTAGAGAAATAGAGCAGGTACAAGGATCGCCAAATTTTGGCGCTAACCTTTCAAGGTCAGTGAGGACTCGGGACATAAGAAAACTTTTGCTGTGACATCCTGTAACTCAGTGGTGTCCCAAATTTTCTGATCAAGGAGATTATGGGGTCACAGAGGAAAGTGATCAGCAATGTATTGTGTGCCTAAGGAGAGTCACCTAGAGAGAAAAAATTCTCTCAGGATTTCACAAAGAACAAATTGGTCAAGCAATGGCTGTGACTCATCCAGATGGCTGACACTGACAAAAGATCTACAAGGTGCTGTACGGTGGTTTCAGGGTAAATCCTGAGGAGTTTTGACTGGCCTTGTCAGATACAAAAGTTACATTTTTACTCATATAGGTCTTGCTTTAACATGTTCTTAACCATCCAGCAGAAAAGTGTAACTGCAAGGTATAAAAAGCAATGCCATATTAATATGCTGAGCTGTAAAAGGCTCAAGTCAACAACTTCTGACTATTACCCCTTGTGCTGATAACCCACTACTATTACGGACTATTGGACTGTATTGGGTCATTTTGTTGAATTCAAGTAGCTACAATATTTGGACTGGCATCAAGTATGAAAAGACCCTTTAAAGACTTCTCCAAATACAGCTTCTCTAACAGCAATGGAACACCCATCTCTGACAAAACAAAACAAAAAAGGATATATAAATAAAGGATCATTTTGTAGTGAAAAAATGTATATACAAAATAGTTAGGATAGATATACAGCTACTTTGTCTTAGCTCAATGAGAAGAACGGCTTGTACTAATATTGTCTAGACAAGACATCATGTCTACATCTTGTCCTCTGAATAACTACTATGAAGACAACAATGTGCAATGTATTAATTATTGTGCATCCTACTAATAACCTGTTTTGAAACTTCCTTTGCCATTTTTCTCATTAAAATGAATTAAAAAATTAAAAAAGAAAAGAAAAATAGTCTTGATTGTCTATATTGAAATGCAGTTTCAATTTAAGTACAACTTAAATTTCATAGAAATCTTCCAACTAAATGTGAACTTTAAGAAATTGATGTTGGGGCCGGGGGGGATGGCTCAGTAGAATAAGTGCTTGCCTGGCAAGCTCAAGGGTCTGAGTTCAATCCCCGGTTCCGCAAAAAAGAAAAAAAAAGAAATTGCTATAAAATAAAATATACTGTTCAAGGAAAAAAAAAAGTGTCATTGAAAACTCTAAAGAAGACATAAGTCAATGGGAGATACACACACTCATGACCTGAAAGAATCAATAATGTAAAGTGGTAAGTTCCAACTAATAAACCTATAGATGACATGCTAGCTAAGTACAAACCCAGTAGTGTCCTCCCGCATGCCTTCTCCTGTGTACATGGGGATGCAAGGAACCTAAACTCGCATGAAGAATAAGAATGGGTTAGGAGAATGTGGCAGTTGGCAATTTTCTCTTGGTTTCAACTCCTCCTCTCCTTGGCCTGCTTTGTTTCCCTGGAGCTGTCCCCCAGAAGTTCTTCCCTGTTGCCCTGTTAAGCGCTGCTGATTGAGAGTGCTGGTTACAGCCCTGCAGAGGTGACAGGGAAGCATTTCCTTTTGGGGCGCTGTTGTGGTTTACATCTAGCTGTGCCCTCGAAGCCTCATGCACTCACTGTGGGGCTCTTAGCAGGTGCCTGGGCCGTGGGTGTGTCAGTCTGTGGTGTTGGGGGCCGCAGCCTGGTGAGAGGGGGTGGTCACTGGGGTGTGAGCTGGAAGGCTGCACAGCCCAGCCCCTCCCTGGGTCCCTGTTCTGCTTTCCACTGCCATGCTGTGGCCCGTTTCTTCTCCATACTCCCTTGCCACAGAGCTGGCTGACTACGGACTAAAGACTCTGCAAGCTCAAGCGAAATGAACCTTTCCTTCTTTTAGCTGCAGGGTCACTTGTTGGGTCCCAGTGGCAAGAAAGTAGTCGGACGAGCTCAGTCTCCCTTCCTGCTCAGCCCAGGTGCCCTCGTGCCCAGCTGTGTCCCCCAGCACCTCTGCCCGGCTCCCCCTGGGCACCTGCGGGGCGGCTCGGCCTGTGCATTCAGGCACGTCTCCCTCCGCACCAGGTGAGTGGCTTCTGCATGCCAATTCCTCGCCACCCACCCCTATGGCAGTGGGGACCCTTTCTGCACCTCAGCTCCGGCCCACGCCCTGTGGGCAGGCTGCCCGCTCCTCCTCCATGGGAGTTACAAGTCTTAGCCTCGAGTGGAGGAGTAGAAGTCTTCTAAGGCTCTAAGTCCTTGGCGGTTCGCTGTCCTTCAGTCCTGAGGAACCAGCTGTGTTCTTTTCTATGCTACTTCCAGACTCCTTTTGAGTTTTCTTTTACCCTGTGTAGTAGTGAACTACTTTCTACCAGGAACAGTTCGTACACCACATTTCTCCTGTTCACACAGCTGGCGTGCACTCTGTCGCAATCTTGGCCGATAGGGGGCGCTAGCCCTACTGAGGTGTCAGTATGTATCATAACCCTTGTAAAGAGCACAGCATGACAATAGCACAGGATTAAGCAAGTTGACCGACAGAGTAGAACAGGGAGATGAGAAAAAAGATCGAGCGATCTATTCAGTCTTACTGAGGACAGAAATGGCAAGGTTGATGTGGGGTAAAATGGACAAGTTGGTAAGTGATGGTGTGAAAATTGAAAATGACCTGGACCTTATTACCACGCCCCTAAACTAGTTTAAGGAAAGTTATACACGCATGTGAGAAAGGCAAAGCTGCTGTGTGTGGCGGGGCCCGCCTGTAGTCCCAGCACCTGAGAGGCTGAGGAGGGAAGATTGCTGCAAGCTCAAGGGCGACGTAATGAGTTCATAGTGAAACTGGGTTACAAAGTCAGACTGTCCCAAAAAATTAATTGAAATATAATTTAACTTAAAAACAATCTATAAAGACAAATCAAAAGGGAAGAGATTTGTTCATTACAATTAATAGTCTGTTAGACATTATAAAGATAGAACAACAAATGAAAACATATTTGCAATACAAATAGCAAGGAATATACGTCAGCAATACACAAAAATCATCATTAGGGCCAGCCAAATAGCTCACACACAGGGGCCAGGGGTTCGATCCCTGGGCCTGCCATGCTGGCCTTGCCCCCTGGGGGTGCACTGAGAAAGCAATTGAGACTGGGTGTGGTGTTGCGCACCGGTAATCCCAGCTCTTGGGAGGCTCTAAACAGACAGATCACTATGAGTCTGATCTAGTAGTGAGATCCTGAACACACTGTAGACCCTTCCCTAAAAATAAAAAATTAAAAAAAAAATCATTAGTCAGTGAAAGAACCTATCTAAAATGAAGAGGGGGGCTGGGGAGATGGCTCAGTGGAATAAGCGCTTCCCTGACAAGTGCAAAGGCCTGAGTTCAATCCCTGGTTCTGCCTAAATAAATAAATAAATAAATAATGAAGAGGGCCCAGTGGTATAACTCAGTAGCCGAGTACTTTCCCACCATAAAAGAGGCCCTAGGTTTGATCCCTGGCACCACAAGACAAAATAACAACAAAAATGACGAAGATTTCAATACCCATTTCCCTCAAAAGACACTAAAATAAGCTGAAAATATACCAGCAACATTCATAATCAGAACATTCATAATCAGAAACATGTAAGGTAGAAACTACAATAGCTTATGTCTAGCAGATTTGAAGATGTAGGCTAAAAATGCCACTAATGGACACATATGTGAGGCAATGACCTTTCCCTCCTGCTGGTGGCCAGGCCTGTCAGTGCAGCCACTTTAGAAAACTGCCTCCTGCTACTTTCAGAAGGGCTAACAAATGGACTGCAACTTCCACCCCAACAGAACATATGTTTATAAGAAATACAAAAGCGTTCAAAGTATTTCTTCAAGAATGTCCCAGCTCTAATATTTTGCTGAGTTTACACACCTATAATATTTAAATGATGGAACTTAACAAAAAAAGGGGATATAGATGAATGTCCATTTTGTATCTGTGTATTCAAAGTGGTTAGGATAGATATA
>NW_004524643.1:5880205-5882245 GCF_000260255.1 Octodon degus
CCACAACACCCAATCTCAATCCAGTCTCAGCGTGCCCTGGGGGTGGGGCCGGCATGGCATGCTGAGGATTGAACCCCTGGCCCCTACATCTGCCTATGCAGGCACTTTAATCTGCTGAGCTATCTGGCCACCCTATTGTTGTTTACTTGTAAATCCAGCTTTACTGAAGTATAACTACACTACAGAGATTCACTTATTTGAGCTGTATGAGTTGGTGAGTTTGGGAAATTACTATACATTGCGTAAACGTCACCATGTTGAGGGCATAGAACGTTTCCACCTTCCGCAAGGGCTGCCCCGTCCTTTACCATCAGCTCTCTCCCCTGATGCCCAGCCTCAGGCAAACATTGATCTGCTTTCTGTCCCTGCACAATAGCCTTTCCTAGAATTTCATATCAATTGAACCACGTAGTGTAATTGACTCATATTACTGAGCAAAATGCATCTGGGATTCAACCACAGTTATTCATAGGAGGGTAGTTCATTCCTGTTGAGCCTGAGTGGCCTCCTCTAGCAGGGACGCACCACTCTGTTCAGCAGTTTGTTGATGTTTGAGTTGTCCCCAAACTTTGGCTATAAGAAGCAGCCCTGCTGTAACCACCTGTAGATAGGTGAACATATGTAGGAAGTCCCTCCTCGTCCTCCTCTCAGTCCAAGAAATTTATATTTGTAATCCCCAAAATATTTTATTGGAATCCCACCGAGTTAATGTCAATCTACCACTCCTGGTACAAGCCAGAGTGAAAATAAAGACCCTAAAGCCTATTTATAGTTATGGGGAGCCAAGGTGTCCTAAGTCCAGCCATGGTGATGGCCATCTGGATCAAAGGTCGTGACCCAGGGCTGAACCCAGGTTTTATTCAGTCATGCAGGAGGAGTGACTTGAGGAGGAGTGACTGAGAATGGCAGGAAGAAGGTGAGTGCTGTGAGCTGGGCTAGTAGGAGGCCTGCATTCACCTCTGTGACAGGTAGAGAAGGGTATGCAGGAAAAGTGATTTGCATTATACTGTTGAGTAGTACCTAATGTTTTGGGGTCAGGTGCTTCAGCTCTGATGTGTAATCTTTCAAGCCCCAGGAAGTCACAGCCTCTATTTTAAGGCTCAATCCCACCCAACAGTATGGAGCGCTGGCTCTTCCTCCTGTCTCGACATGGCTCATATTAACGAGCAGCAGATGTGGGTTATCAGGGAAACATGCACGCCGTCTTCAAAGACTGCCACCAGCACCTCAGCTAGACCAATATGCATTGCTTAAGGCCAACTGAAAGGATAGAGAAGTCCTAGCCAGCTCTGCATGTATTAATACATGGATACGGGATCAGGCCCACGCAAAATGGAGACCACTGCTCTTCTCTCAAGGAGAGTCGCCCAGGTGGTCCTCCACAAACATAGGCTTCCATCTCTCCAGGAGGAGGATTCTTGAGCCACTGGTAAGCATATCATTAACTTTACAGTTGTGTTGTTTTCTAACCTGGCTTTACGGGTTTGCACTGCCTCCAGCAATGAATGAAAGTTTCTTGGAACTGAAGCGCTTCTTAATTTGGCATCTAGAGGATGTACAATTTCTAACTCACTGGGCTTGTGATTCGCACTTCCTGATGACCTTGCCACGCTGAGTGCTGTTAATGTGCTTTGTTCTGATGTTTTCTTTCCCGAAGTGATGGTTAGATCTCATGCCCATTCTTCGCGCTGTACTTCTTTTTATTACTGAGTTTCAAGAGCTCTTTATATAATCTGGACAGAGCCCTTTTCTCAAATAGGTATTTTGCCCATAATGGCTCTCAGTGTGTAGCTTGTCTTTTCATTTTCTTAGCTCTGCCATTTGAAGCGCAAAAGCTTTTAATCTTGATGGAGCATAATTTTATCTTTTTAAAATTTGATTTAAGATGAAATAATTGCCATGTCCAGTGCCAAGAAGATATTTTATGATTTATTCTAGAAGGTTGCTAGTTTAAGTTCTTAAATTTAGGATGATACACATCTAAACTTTTGTACATAGTTGTATATAATAAGGGTTGGATGTATATATTACATCTTTAGA
>NW_004524643.1:5883810-5893910 GCF_000260255.1 Octodon degus
AGTGCTCTTAGCTAGCCGCATTTTACAATTATGTTCACTCAGTAACATTGTATCTATCAGGTGATATGTTAAGGACGACTATTAAGGTATTTTCAGGGCTGGTGAGATAGCTCAGTGGGGCTAAGCGCCTGGACTGGGAATCACCAGCGTGCCGAGCCGGCCCCGCCCCCAGGGCACGCTGAAACGGCAAACAGAATGGGCGTGGTGGCTTGCGCCTGTAATCCCAGCTGCTGTCGAGGCTGAAAACGGGAGGATCACTATGAATGTGAACTGCGTAATGAGACGCTGTACCAAAAAATAATAATAAAAATAAAAAACCATTCCTTTTATATTTAGATGCCTTTCCTTTTCCGTGTGTGTGTGTGTGTGTGTGTGTGTGTGTGTGTGCATGTTTCGAGCCTGCAGAGTCTCCTTAGTTCTGCCGTGAAAGCAGTATGACATCTAGTGGCTTCACAGAGAAATGTGGGGCTGGTTTTAATCCACACTGGGCGCTTCCTATGTGTGGAGGTGTGGCTGGCTACATAGTAGCCTCCCTCGCTCAGGAGGACCAGGGGCCAAGGCCCCCAGCGATGCGGACACTGGGCAGCATCTGTGCTCTCCTGAGGAGACAGGACCGTGCAGCCTTGCCACAGCGCACGAGAGTTCATCTGCCCTTCCCCACTGCGGACACCCCTTTGCACTGCCAGCTCTTAGGCTTGGGGCCAGTAATAAGTAAGCTTAGGGTGAGACTGTGATACACCCAGTCAGCCTGGTAACCCTGATGGTTACTACGTGACAAACGGGGAAGTAGTGCACAGAGTGGACACGCTGGGCAAAGGGGCGAGCCCTGTCCCAGAACAAGACTGCATCAATCTACTCAAAATGGCCCACAGTGTAAAACTTAACAATTGTTTATTTCTGAAAATGTCCATTTAATATTTTCAATCCAACGTTGACCTCAGGTAACAAACCTCAGGCAACAAAAAACCCCAGGAAGCAAAAGCACTACTGGAGTTGGTCTGAAAGAAATATTTCTAGGAAAATAACGACGGTACTAAAGACCTGGATCTCAGCCTGCACAGTAATCAGTGGGAAAGAGTGAAGGAAGAAGGGGAGCGAATGGAAGAGCAAGAAGGGATGCGAGGAGAAAAGAAAAGGAGAAGCACGAAGTGAGGGATGCAGGCTAGCTAAGAAAGGAGGAGAAGAAAGCGAACCCGGAAGGAGAGAGGAGGCGGAGGAACCTGGGCGGGGGAAGCAACCCCAGCTTAGAGTTTGCAGCACCTGCCAGCTCGGGAACCAGGCGGGGCAGAAAGGGCTTTCTAAACCCGCTGGGCAGCTAATAGAGGGGGGCGTGCCCTTCACGAATAGAGGGGGGCGTGCCCTTCACGCAGCAGGCCGGGCGCCGTCGGGCAGGAGGTCCCTGCTGTGAGGCCAGCACCCCTTTCCGCCGCTGCCCTGCTCTGTCACCCCGGGGAACGGGCCCTGAGTGTCTCCTCGGGCTCCCGCGCCAGTGCAGGGTCTCCAGGGACCTGAGGCTGGGGCAAGGCCGAGCCTTCAGGGGGGCCATGGACCGGCCCACCGACGCAGCAGGGTACCACTAGGAGCCGGAGGGGAGCAAAGCCCGGCCCGGCGTGCACGGCCGCCCCCTGAAGAGCCCACTTTCTGGCTTCACCCTCCATTCCACTTCGGGACTTCTTAGTCCATTCTTAACGAGGAGCCCGGATCGCGGGGCGCGCCTTCCAGAAGGCTGGCCCGCTCGGCTCTACACTGAGAAATCGGGGCACTGTCCCCTGCACTTTCCCACGTGCAGTTCCGCACAGGAACAGCAGAGGGCAGCAAGCCGCCGCCCGCCCGCTTCTGGCCCGGGCCTTGAAGGCCACTTCGAAGGTTTCTGCACAAGGTGGCGCCAGCGGTGGGGCCGGTGTTCCTGGTGTCTGTTTCAATCACTGAAAGCCACAGACCCTGCGCGGAGCTGGTGGTAGGCACCGGCTGCTCTGTGTCCATCCTCGGGGATCCTGGCAGGTCCTCTGCCCTCGACAGCCCCGGCCTGCTGTGAGCCCCGGGTGAGAACTGCCGGGCGAGGAGGCCGTGCTCTGAACTGCCCCTCCGGCAGCGTAGCCGGCTCCCAAGCTGTGCCTCGGGAAGACGCGGGTGGGAACCTCCGCCACCTAGTTCTGAGAAGAGCCGTTTTTTCCACAAATCTGCAGGAGTCTTTCCTGACTCAAGGAGCCGGCGTTTGCCGTCGAGCACAGTGGCTGTCCCTGGCGTGCTGCTATCCCAGCAAGAAACTGGTGAGAGCGCTGCCGGCTCCCAGGCAGCCTGGAGCAGTTCCGCACCGAGGCTTTGAGAAGCTATGCAGATGGCCAGTAACCTTAGGTGGCCCAACGACACCGGTGTCCAAAGAAGACGGAGCTGGGGACCGGCGAGGCGGTGCGCTCCCGTAGCTCTAACATTAGGAGGCCGAGGCCGGAGGATCGTGAACCCAGAGCCCAGCCTGGACAATTTAGTTAATTTAATGAGACCCCTGTCTCAAAAAGAAGGGCTGGGAATGGGGTTTCATGTGAAAGGCGCGTGCTCACTCAGTGCCACAGAAAACAATAAACAAAATTAAAAAAAAAAAAAAAAAGAGGTGAGGTTTTTTGCGTATCCAGTGGAAATACTGCAGAGGGGGCTACAAGCACTGAGGCAGGCAGGGGTCTATTTCACATGTGTGCCAGGGCTGAGCTCGCTGTGAGCTGCGGCTCCCTCTCTAAGCTCTCTGAGCCGAGTTCTTTGCTTGTAACGCGGTGGAGACAATATTCACCATGGAGTGCGGGGGGTCGGGGGGATGCACAGGGCTGTGGATGCCGCTGCTCCCGCCTCGCATCTGCCCCCTCTTCTCCCTGCCGCCTTCTGTCTATGACCTTCGCAGCGGATCTGGCCTGGGTCCCCAGCTCGGAGACCCCAGCCCTTTCCAGGCTGAGCTGTGCCGCTCTGACCTTCTTGTGTTTCCTGGAGGTCGTCCTGGATCCAACGAACGCAGCCTCTGCTAATGTGGAGTGGTGCTGCCAGTTTCCCACACTGTGGAGCCCCCCAGGGTGGGACTTCCGGGGTCGCCCCACAAGACAGAGCTGGCTCGGCCTGCCCAGCTGGGCGGAGGCCGAGTGCTTCTGAGCAAGGAATTGCAGTCCGGCTCAGTCCAATCAGTGGTTCCCTGTGAGCTGAAATCCAAGTCAGTCTGGGAAAGATCTGGGGCCCCGCTGGCCGGGGGATGGGGGTGGAGGGGTGGGAGTGCGCTGTTCCCCTTCTCCGCTGCCGCTGTCCTCCAGTTTGAAGGAAATTCGTCTCCAACACAACGTTTACGTCTCTCTTGTCTTAACGTCTACGAAGGAAAAACTGTATGTCCCAACCTCTGAATCCGAACCCCAGTCTAAGCACGAAGTTCACAGCTTGGGGACCTCAGGGTGCTTCAGGGGGCTCTCAGTGCAGGTCAATCCCAAGAAGCGTCTTCTGTGACCAGGAGGTCCAATACTGCTGAAACTCCTCAGAATACCACAGTATCCTGTGCATATCTTAAAACTTGGAGCCAGACTTCTAAAGTGCTTTATAATTGATTTTACAACTGAACTCTAGAAAGAACCTCTCTACTTATGCTGGAGAATCTGGGCATTTGTGAAGGGGGTGTCAAGCCCGACTTATCAAAAGAGATATCGTTTTGATCATGTACAAGCTGCCTCCAGACCTTTTTTTATTTTGGAATGAGGCTGGGTATGAAAATCCATAGATAAATGCAAATTTAATTACAATATTGTCACGAAAATGTAAATCGATGTCAACTGGATCCAAGTCAAGAACCATGAAAGGGAATTGGTTTATGCAGAAAAAGCCAAGTGGTAGGCTGCAAAGGCGGAAAGCACCGACTCTGAGATTGGAGGGGAGATGTGGGTCTTCAATGTGGATGTGTCCCCTGCAGTTACAGTCTCAGGTCTCTGTCGATGGGTGGCCATGCCTGGCAAAGTCAAGTTCAGGGTGGGAAAAGGGGCCGCCAAGAGACTGAATTTCCCGGGGGAACCAGGACAGACACAACTTGAGAACTTAACCTTTGACCTTCTCTTCCCTGAAAGCTTCCCTCCCTCCTCCCACCTTCCTTAGAGATCCCAGGGGCGCAGGCAGCAGCCCGCCCCCTCCCAGCCCCCCAGCCACCTTCGAGAGGAAACTTAAAGCCTTTTTCTCCTGCTGCCTCCTCGCCTCCCACCTCCAATTTAATCTTCCTTTCTTCCTTCAATAAATATTTTCTGAATTCCTGTACCCTGAGTGTTCTTTTGAACTCGGCTCTGTCCACAGAAAGTCAAGCCTGAGAGCCTTTGTGATCTCCCGGAACAGGTGAAGCCCCCTTCCGCCTTGCTGAGGGGTCCGGATGTCCTTCACAGGCTTGTCGCCTTATTTCTTGCCCTACAGCAGTGGAGAAACACCGTTTGCCTAACACCCCTATCCTGGGTACTGACAATTGGCTGCCCTCCTGGAGGGGGCTGGGGCCCTCCCCCCTTGTGGTCAGGACTTTCGAAAATATTTATTAGAACAGAAAAGCAGCTGATAATGTAGCACATGGCTGTAGTCCCAGCACTGTGGGAGGCTGAGACAGGAGGGTGGCAAGTTGGAGGCCAGCCTGAGCATTTTAGCAACTTAGCAAGACCCTGTTTCAAATAATTATAAAGGGATGGGGATGTAGCTCAGAGCAGAGGCCCTGGCCTAAAAGCCCTGGGTTCAATCCTTACTACTGAAAAAAAAAGAGAAAGAAGAAAAAATAATGCAATAATTAAAATAGAAGATGGGTCACAGTTCCCCACTTTCTGCCGGGCTGCTCAACAGACTCCATGGTAAGCGGTGCATCGTGCCTCAGTTTACCGGGAGGCTGTAGCCCGTTGTTGCTGGCCTTCAGCCTTGACATGGTGGGTGACTCTGCCCAAGCCCTCCGCCCCAGCCTGCCTGCATCTGGGCTGCATTACCCTCTACCCCGCTTACGATCAGATCCAACCTGAGTGTGGATCCAGAAAGTAATTTACAAGCGACTCCCCTCCCCTGGGCTTCAGCAAGTCCTGGCAGCATCTGCAGGCTGGGGCGGGGCAGGGGCAGCCCTCATGGGCTGGCACAGGGACAGAACACCTGCAGGCCCCAGAACTGTCCCCAGCCTCCCCTCTCCAGCAATCTCCTGCTGATCTCACGTTCCAGCTCAGAAGCAAGGGGAGGGAGATCAGACATAAAATTCCAGGGGCTAAAAATTCCTCCCACGAGGACACCCCCCTATCTCCCCTCTAATTTCCAGTGAAGCAGAAATTTTAACTCTTCGGGGCAAATTTTCAAAGCGGAGTAACTACCTATTACACACTTAAGTCCTGTTATTTGTTAACAGCCTTTGAATGAGTAACTTGCTTGCATTGCTTTGAAAATGTATCTTTTAATAGTGGAGCAGGAGCGATTAGAGATGAAAAGTGTGGCGGCTTCTGCAGTGCCAGAGGCCACTCCAAGCTGGCATCCGAGGTGGTGCGGGAAGAGCTTTGTCCAGGAGAATGCAGGAGGGGGTGACCTCCAGCAGAGGGAGCGGAGCCCGGTGCGTGACAGGGCAGACTTGGGGAGCGCCCGCTCAACCTCTCTCTTGCCTGTTTGGGACCTGTTTCAGATGCACAAGCATTTCTGGTGCCCTGGAATTTCAAGACTGATAAGAGAAACTGGCCTAAGCCTCCAGGGTAGTGTTGCAGGCAGCTGAGTTAAGCAGAAATATTATAGGCAGTTGGAGAGGGCCAGGCCCTCAAGGAGACAATACGAAAGACAAGACGACTTTACAACTTTGGGAGAGATAGATCCCTGCTGTGGGCCGCATCTCAAAACAAAAGAGTAAACAAATGTAGCCACATACCTCCGGAAAGATAGGCATCCAGAATTGATATTCTAAATGAGTCTTTTACCTTGAAGACATCTGGGAGTCACTAGCCCAGCCCCCTACAGGAAAAGCCCCGGTTCTGTATTCATGCCGTGCCCTCCTGCTAAGTGACCCGCTTCCCCATTCAGTTCCGGATTTAATCAACTTTGCCTGAGCAGTGGTGCTTGTAATCTCATTAGGTGACCATAGTTTTGTCCCACCTCAAGCTCACCTAAGTAAGTTCCCATGTTCTCGCCTTAGACCCGCCTCACCACATGGTTTTACTCTATAACTATCCCTGGAAGAGACAGCTTCCCAGGGACCACCCTCCTGGGCTCCTCTTCTATTCCTCTCCCGGGCAGCTTTCTTTCCCCTATTAAATATATACTGTTCTTAACCTCCATTGTTCCTAAAATCCATTCCTTGGTTTTTAGAGAACGCGAACTCGGCCTAGGTATCTTTCAGGGTGGGAGTTTTGTTTCCCTGTATCGATAGGACGTGGCTGTTGGGTGGGGGTGTAGTATGGGGTGGATTTGTCTGCAGATCAGAGCTGGAAGCCAAAAGAAAAAAAAAAAAAAAGACGGTTCTGAAGGTACCATGGGGCCCCTTCCTACTCTGCTCCCTCCTGCACGCCACCTTGGGCCAACGCCCCACTGCTCTGCAGCTCCCCAGTGTCCAGCTCTGGGGGGGGGGCAGAAACCCTGGAGCCCATAGGTGGTTTGAATGATGCCACTGGGTGGACATGGGACACTGTACAGCTGTCAATCAAAAGCAAGCTTCCTCCAGGGACATGGGAGGCCTTTGCATAAGAGTTTGGGTTGCAATCCCACCTGAAGGCACATTCACAAAGGCCAGCTGTTGAAGTCCAGAAAGATCAAATCCTTCAAAGTCTAAATCCTGAGAGATCAATATTCCCAAAACATCCAGGTGTGGTGGATGTGTCTGTAATCGCAGCACTCTGGGAGGCTGAGCCAGGAGGATTGCAAGTTTGAACACAGACTGGGCAATTTAGTAATGTAGTGAGACCCTGTCTCAAAAAAGAAAAGGTGTTGGGGACATAGTTCAGTGTGAAGATTCGGGTTCAATCCCAGTATCTAAAAAAAATCCCAAAATATAATTCTAGAAAAAATAAAAAAAAAATACATTTCTTCTTTTTCTTTTCTTTTCTTTTTTTTTTTTTTTCAGTACCAGAGATTGAACTCAGGATCTTTACCTTGCCAGGCAGGTGCTTATTCTACTGAGCTATCTCCTTGGCCATACATTTAAAAATTACTTACATTAAAAAATAAAAAATAAGTATTACTTACATTAAAACTATAGCTATTAAAATTATTTTCATTTACAAATAAAGGTTCATTTGAGAAACACAACAGAACACTTCATGGGTCACTTTATAGTAAAATAAGCAATGATCACATGCGTTTGCAAGCAGGAATGCTCAGGTATGGCAACTGTGTGCAGATGAGTCGTATTTGCAAAGGAAGGTGGAAGAGCAAAATGCGTGTCATTAAGGTTGATGATTGCCTGCACCCAGCGATGTGAGTCACCTGCAGTTCTTGGGCGGGACACGGAGATCTCATTGCCAAATCAATCAGAAACCAAAATTGATCACCTGGGATTTTTATCAGCTCCGAGAAATGCCAGTGCAAACACCTGACACATTTTTAAACTAATTTTTTCTCATTGCTAGAATCCAGTTTGCTCCCTTCTTACGTAATGCCCTGCCCCACAGAAATGGTGCTTTGGGGGATTTGGTTTTGAGGATTTCTCGTTTGGGAGTTTAATCTTAAGGGGAGAATGATTTTCAGGATTTCAATCCTTGGGATTATGCGTTCAAGGCTGCTGTGTTTTTGAGGGGTTTGGACTGGCACCAGTTGCACCCCTGGCCCACCAGGCTCTGCGCTGAGCTCGGAGCAGTGGGCACCTTAGCGTACACCAGGGGTTCTCCGGAGCAGGAGCATGGGAGACACCCTCCTCCCCCACTCGCCAGCTGTAAATCAGAGTCTCTGGAGGCAGCAGCTGCTTACCCAGCCTTTGGGATGACATCCAGGTGCAGTGGTACCCGAAAGCCTGTGATATCATGCGGGGGACAGAGGCGGGTGTATGTCCTTCTGGCTGGGGATAGAAGTGTGGCAGGGCTGTGCGCTCCCTTCCTGCCCCAAGGGATGGAGTGGCCCTGGGGTCACCACGACTTTCTCTTTAGGGCAAAGGCTGTGCGGCTTTACCAGCTTGATGTTTGTTGAATTCATGTCTTAAACTTGACTTTGGACTCATTATAAAACTAATAAAAAAAACTTTAAAAATTTTCAAGTGTAACAGACAAGTTTCAAAATGAATATGTATATGTTGCATAGCTAACAGGTGGCCAACTTACTACACCCAGCTGAATTAAACTAGCTTGGTGCTGGGTGCAGGAGGCCCACCTGAGGGCTGCTGCCAGCAGTATAAAAGGCAGAAGAGGAGACGCTGCCTAAATGCTTGTGGGGATGCTGTTTGGGGAAGCTGTTGCGCTGGTTGGAAGCTGCTAGTTTTCTTGGGCTGTTGTGCTGGAGGACCTTGTCATGCCGGCTTTCCTGATGAACTTTGGGGGAGCTCTGGTCCTCACGTTGAGCATCGCTTCCTGGCTCCACAGGGGGAGATGGTGCAGGGCTCAGCCTCCTGGAGAAGCTAGTCATGTTGAATTTCCTGATGGGAACTCAGCTTTGCTCAGCTGGTGGAGCTGGGGACCTCACTGTTGCTGAGGCTGGCTGTGGTAGTTTTGGGGGAGCTTTGGTGCTGACCTTGAGCACTGCTTCCTGGTCCAGTTCAGATCCCCCAGCCTGCTAACACAGATCCTCCATTCCACTGGCATAGACTTCCTAGCTTCCACCACTCATGTTTGGGCCTTTCCAGTGCAGATCCATGAAGCGGGCCTGCATGAGACTTCGTTGTAGGCTCTAGGCCTCCAGTTGGACTTGTGGGAGGCATTGTTTTTTTGGGTGGTTTTGGTTTTTTTTTTTTTTTGGTGGAACTGGGGATTGAACTTGGGCCCTTGCGCTTGCCAGGCAAGTGCTTATTCTACTGAGTTATCTCCCCAGCTCCATTGTGGGAGGCATTGTTATGAGCTCTAGGTTTTCAGCTTGAAATATTATGCAGGATGTTAGGATGTAGATCTTCAGCTAGAGTCTAATGTTCATGTGTGTGGACAGATTTCCTGCACTTGTATATGATTGTACAACGCCCCTCCACGTTCTCATCTTGGTCCAAGAAGTTAGTTTGTAATCCCAGAGATTAGGGGCAGGGGAGATAGCTCAGTTGAATAAGCGCTTGCCTAGCAAGTGGAAGGGCTTGAGTTCAATCCCCGGTTCCAAGTGGTGGGGAAAATCCCAGAGATTATTGAAATACCAAGTCAATTCCAATCTACCACACCCAGTGCAACCCACTGTGAAAGTAAAGACACTAAAACATATCTATAATTATTGGGGAGCTAAGGGGCCCTAAGTCCTGCCACAAAGATGGCTTTCCGGAACCAAGAGAGTGACCCAGGGCCACAACTGGGTTTTATTCAGCAGAGAAGGAGGCGTGGTTTCAGGAAGTGAATTGTGGGAAGTAGGTGATTACTGTGAGCTGGGCAAAGTGGGTGGTCTGCATTTACCTCTGCCATATGCAGATGGAGTAATTTGCATTATGCTAATTGATAGTACCTAATGTTTCAAGGGTCTGGTGCTTCAGCTCTGATGTGTAATCTTTCAAGCCCTGGGAAGTCATAGCCTCTATCTCCAGGCTCGATCCCAGCTGACAGTGGGGAGCACTGGCTCTTCATCCTGTCTCGACCCGGCTCATACTGGAGAGCAGCAGATGTGGGTTATCAGGGAAACTCGCACGCTGTCTTCAAAAATTACCACCAGCACCTTGGCTAGACCAGTATGCATTGCTTAAGGCCACTTGAAAGGATAAAGTGAAGTCTTAGTCAGCTCTGTCCATATCAGTACAAAGGAAATAGCGTCAGGCTCAGCCAAAATGAAGATAATTGCTCTTCTTTCAAGAAGAGCTGCTCAGGTGTTCCTCCACATATGATTCTTAGGCGATGCATTATAAAATACTATTACAATATGTATCCTGTATTGTTCTTGCAAAACCCCCAAACCATATATATATATACAAAAACACTAATTGGGGCTGGAAAGATAGCTCCGTGGTCTAAGCACCTGCCTGGCAAGTGCAAGGATCCAAGTTCAATTCCTAG
>NW_004524643.1:5897316-5902032 GCF_000260255.1 Octodon degus
GAACCCGTGGTCCCCTGCACTTGCCAAAACTTGCCTAAGCAGGTGCTTTAGACCGCTGAACTATCTCACTGGCCCCCAAAGTTTTTTAATGAAAAATTTTTCCCCAAATGAACATTTTTCTCCAGAAAGTACAGCATACTACCACAGTAGGGCAATGATGCTTTCCTTCCATCGCTGCAGCAGTGCTGTTGAAGGAAACCCACCGCACCGCAATTGCTGTGGTCTGTAGAAACACTGTCCTTGACAAGATCTTGTCAGGTCGCACCTGGAAATTTTTAGTGCTGCAGCATATGTCTTTAATCCTAGCTATTTGGGAGGCTAAGGCAGGAGGATCACAAGTTCAAGCCCAGCCCAGGCAACTTGGTGAGACTCTATCTCAAAATAAAAATAAAAGGGGCTGAGGATGTCACTCAGTGGTAAAATGTCCCTGCATTCAGCTCTCACTACCACCCCCTCTACACACACAGAAAATGGGCTTATGTAATGAATGAATGGCGATCTCTCGGGTAGATTGCTGCAAGACTCGTGGCTGGTCTTATTGCTTACGCCCCTCCTCCACTTCTCTCAGCCCCGTAGCCAGAATGACCTTCTAAAATCAGAAGGCAGACTGTGCCTGCTCACTGCTACACCTCTATGGCTTCCCGGACTCCTTGAGAATAAGAATCGATATCTTCAAAATGACTTACACAGCCCTGTGGGAACTATGCTCCAAGCTCGCCCCAGGCCATCTGGACTCCGCCCCAGATCTTAGCACTATGAGTCACCCCTTTGGTCCTCGAGGGCACCATGCAGGCAACTGTCCCAGGGCCTTTGCGCTCAGGCGCTCGGCTCTTCCTTCACAAGTTGGCGTGCTTGTCTCGCCTTTTCTTAAGGACTTTATTAAACTCTTAGCCCCCACTTCTCCCTCCCATCCCAGCTCCACTCTCCAGGAAATTCTGCCTTGTGTATTATTGTCTATATTGGAGGATATGTGTGTGTGTGGGGGAACTGCTGGTTAGCTCAATTGGTTAAGCGCATGCTTATGCAAACACAGTCAGGCGCAGGATACCGAGGTTCGGTCCTCAGCTCCGGGTGCCGTACCAGCTCCGCCCTTAAGGCAGCCTGAGCCAGCCAAAAAAAATCCTTTCTCTATACTGGAAAGGTCATCAAGAGCTGCCCACCATTCTTAGATCACTTGTAGCTGATGAGAAGTTGGAGTCCCATATTTCTGGTTTCTCTCTTATTTTCTGTTTGTAAAGCAGCCAGTACTTTTGGAATTTATCTGTCTGTAATTCCTTGCCAAATAGAATGAATGACGTCAAGGACTTTAACAGCCTACACTTCCCTCCCCCCACCAGAGGTCAGCAAACAGTCCAGGACAAAATTCAGGCTCCCAGCTGTTTCTGTGAATAAAGTTTTATTGGAACACAGCCACGCTCATGTATTTCCATATTGTCTGCGGCCTTTCGCACTACAACTGGAAGGTTAAGTAGCTTCAGAAGAGACTTTATGACCCTAAAGCTAAGTATCTTCACTATCTCATTCTTTACAGCAAAGCTTGCTGGGCCTGGACTCAGGGGCGCGTGGTCAGTCCGCTAAGCTATCAGCCTGAGCAGCTATGGTTTCCCTCTGTGTATCACGGTGGCTGTGCTAAGGCCTCCTGCCTTGGCGTGGTTTTGCTACAGCAATATTCCACCCCTGGCTTTGGTTAGGATAATGGAAAGCAGCTGCCCCAACTGCCCTCGCAGGGGTCTCACCTGACAGGCCTCTGTCTCCTGCTCCCACAACAGAGTTTGACGGCAGGTGGGCAAGGCCCTCTGTCCTGCAGGTACAGCTGCCCCACCTGGGCGACGACTGCCACAGTCGCTGCGGAGGGTGGGGAGGGGTGCAGGAGAGCGCTGCTCTCCGCCTCCTTTCCACAGTACCTAGCAGGGGACAGCTAGATCAGATGGAATTGCTCATTTCAGTCCTTGGACAAATCTCTACTCTGAGTTCCGTAATGGTTGTACGAGTTGGCATTCCCACCAGTTGCGGAAGAGAGTGCCTTTTGTGTCACCACCACACCAGGTCCGATTTGTTTCACTCGTCATTGTATTACCTCAAATTTGTCATTCTTCATAGCTGTGTAGTGCTCTCCTACATATAGCTACCCCACTGTAAGATTGAACCTTTTTTTTTTTTTTTGGTGGAACTGGGGATTGAACTCAGGCCCTTGTGCTTGCCAGGCAAGTGCTTATTCTACTGAGCCATCTCCCTGGCCCCAGTAAGATTGAATCTTAGTGTTGTTTTAATTTGCATTTCTCTGATGGCCAGAGATATTGAATGCTTTTTCATATATTTGTCAGCTATGGGAATTTCTTCCTCTGTGAAGTATCTGTTCATTTCTCTAGCCCATACCTTGACTGAGTCTTTAATTTTAAGTGGTTTAATTTGTTTGTGTTCTCATGTATTCTAGACATTAGCCCTCTGTCTGAGGAGGAGCTGGCAACTTGTGCTCCTACTCCTCAGGTCTTCTTCACTGTACTGACTGAGCCCTTTGCTGTACAGCAGCTCTTTAGTCTAACATAATCCCCCTTGTTGACTCTTGCTATTTCCTGTGCAGCTGAGGTTCTGTTTAGAAAGCCTTTTCCTTCCGTCTTCAAGGGTTTTATCTATTTTGTCTTCTAGAAGGCTTAATGCTTTTGTTTTAATGTTTAGATCTTTGATCCATTTTGATTTTAATTTAGTGTATGGTGAGGGATAAGGGTCTAGTTTCATTCTTCTACAAGCAGATAACCACTTTCCGAATAGCTTGCCTTTGTGTCAATATATGCTTTTGGACCCTTTGTCACATTGTTGACTATGCCTGGAGAGATTCGTGTATTATCAGCTCTGTGCCGCTCACCCATACATTGGTTTTTGTTCCGGTGTCATGCCATTTTTACCAGTATCACTTTGTAGTATAGTTTGAAGTCTGGTATTACTATGTCACTGCTTTAAAAAAAAAAAAAAAAAAAACTGGTCAGTATTACTTTTGCTATTCAGAGTCTCTTTTGGTTCCATATGAATTTTAGGACTGTGTTCTCTAGATCTATAACATATGCTGTTGGTATTTTGATTAGGACTGCATCGACTCTATATGGCAGTTTTGGAAGAACGTCATTTTGACATTACAGTGGAGCCTTGAGTTACAACCGGCCTGACATATGAACAACTTGGGTTATGGCTAGAAATTTAGTTTTCACTTAAAACCAAAGTCTTAAGTTATGAGCTGAATACCTACTGCTTGTACTTCCATATGGTCTTAGATAAATATTTATTTCTTGTCTGTAATTCCTCTGTGATTAAAGAAGTCTGGATGGAACATCACAACATCCTTGCCAATATGGGATTGATTCAGAAATCCCGGGACAATGCTTAAGGACACTGAGCTCTGCCTGTGTACAGGAGATTTTAAAGGCTGTGTAGAGGAGTCTGAGCCTTCCACTGACAATGTGAGTTACAACCAGCCCTTGGAAATGAATTGAGCTTTTAAGTCAAGAGTCCACTGTATTGGTTCTGCCTCTCTAGGAGCAAGGATATCTTTCCATTTTCTGGTGCCCTCTTCAAGCTCCCTCTTAAGAGTACCACAGCTTTCTTTTTAGAGGCCTTTCACTTGTTTGGTTCCATTAATCCTAAGTATTTCATTTTTCTTGAAGCGACTGTAAATGGTATCATTTTCTTAATGTCCTTCCCATCCCATTCATTGTTGGTATGTACAAGTGCCAACGATCTTTGTTTGTTGATCCTGTATCCTGCTACTTTGCTGAAACTGGTTATTAATTCTAAGAGTTGCTTGGTGGAACTCTGTGGTTCTCCCATGTAGAGTATCATGTCTTCTACAGATAATGATAATTCAAATTCTCCCTTCTCTGTATCTACGCTTTCTATGTCTTTCTGTGGTCTAACTGCTCCAGTTAATGTTTCGCATACTCTGTTTCTCTGCTAGGAGAGAGGTGAGGGGGCTCTACTGATGTTAAGGACATGCTATATGTGTTAGACAGGATAACAGGGAAGACTGTACAAAATTAGTAGGGAAGGGTGGGGACGGGAAAAGGCTTGGTGCTTGGTGGCAATATTAGAGAAGTTTAAGGGTGAATGGAAGAGACAGGGAGTGGAGAAAAGTAAAATTGAGAATGAGAAAAAGGTGGAAGGAGGGGCTGGGGAGATGGCTCAGGGGAATAAGTGCTTCCCTGGCAAGTGCAAGGACCTGAGTTCAATCCCCAGTTCTGAAAAAAAAAAAAAAAAGGTGGAAAGAGCAGGGTGAGAGGAGAAGAAAGAAGCAAGGGGGTATGAGTAAAAGTAGGAGGGGTATAAATGAACAGTAGAGACTTTCCTTACCCTCTAAAAACTATTCTGGGACTATGAAAAAACAAAAGAAATAAGGGCACAGGAAGTACAGCTTCACAGACACACTCTTTTTTAAAAAATGTACTTTAGTACAGGGTCTTACTACACAGATCGGACTCATAGTGATCCTCCTGCTTTCAGCCTCTCAAGCGCTGGGATTACAGGTGGGTGCCACTACACCTAATCTCAGTTGCTGGCTCAGTGCCCTGGGGGCAGGGCTGGCATGGCACGCCGGGGATGAAACCCTGGTCCCTGCACCTGTCTAAGCAGGCGCTTCAGTCTGCTGAGCTATTTGGCCAGCCCACAGACACACTCTCAAAAGAGCATAGTATAAAATAAAGGGATATGAGCATGGGGAGTAATGTACAG
>NW_004524643.1:5903527-5919440 GCF_000260255.1 Octodon degus
CTCATCCTTAGGGAGCCCCTTGGGAACCCCTTGGAAGGCGCCGGAAGTCTCTTCATGTATTTGGTACAGGGTCCTCGGGGTCTACAGGGTCTCACTGCAGACTGGACTAGGAAGTCTCTTCATATTAAGCTAAGGTGGGGAGTTTGCACTGGGAGTTCTTCATACATGTGAGGGAATTAGGAAAGGGTACACACACAGGAGGGGAGAAAGGGAAGAGCCATGTGCGAGAAAAAGAATACCTGAAGTCAGAAAGGAAGGGCAGCCACAGGAGACCAAAGGCCTCCAAGAAGCCTGTGAACTGCTCTGTGTTTGAGGGCACACGCAGCACTTCAATCCAAGCCATCATTAGGACTACAAAGCTATTTGCTCAAGTCAATGCCAGTGTTTAATATAGTGAATCAGGCCTTTTATGACTTGAAGTAACTCCAGAAATGAACTTCAAGTTCCCCCGGTGTCATTGAGGAAGATTCAGAGTTCACTTCTGCTTAGGACATCAAGGTAACAAATCATATTTTCTAGCCAAAGGGAATGTTTAGAGAGCACTGCAGGGAGGGCTGGGCTTTTTGTCTGAGAGACAGGAATTTAGCCTTGGTGCCCAGGGTTTTGTTTTGTTTTTTTTTCATTCTTCCTTTTTTGACCCTTTTCATGACCCGTAGAAGTCACATGAAACTTGCTGGAACTTCATTATGTCTCTCTGCCTCTCTGTCTCTCTGTCTCTCTCTCTCTGTGTCTCTCTGTTTCTCTCTCTCTCTCTGTTTCTCTCTCTCTCTCTCTCTCTCTCTCTCTCTCTCTCTCTGTCTCTGTCTCTCTCTGTCTCTGTCTCTCTTTCTCTCTCTGTCTCTCTGTCTCTCTCTGTCTCTCTCTTCTCTTTTCTCTCTCTCTGAAACAACCTCTGCATGCTTCTTTGGGCAAACTGAGTGATTAATAATGATACACTGTGAGCAAACTTTCTTTGAGGTCTTGGGATGAAAGACAACCTATAACTCTGCTGAAGATTTACGGTCTTATTAAAGGAATCGCTGCCTATAGTACTCCGCCAATAAATGTTGGCGAAGGTAAACATCCTTCATTCATGCTAGAAAGGACAGGCCAGTCATCCGTGACAAGTACAACAAGAGAGGGTGTGTTCCTAGGTCATAAAAATTTCTGTTCTTATCACCCAAACTCATCGTTTGGATCTATATCTCTAGTGTCACCTGGAATTGTAACTAGGAGATTTAGCTCTCCTGAGTTATGTGGTAACTAACAAGAACAAAACACGCACACAGCAGAGTTTTGTCTATTGGCTGCAGTAAGAGAAGAGTAGCAAGGACTGCTATCCAAAAAGGTAGAACCAGAATTTGGAAACATGTGAGGAATTTAGAGCATGTTTTGCGGCCAGGCAGATTCAATAGCAAATATATGCTGCTCATAGAGAAAGCCACAGAGAAATCTCAGAACTGGTTTTGTTTTGTTTTGTTTTTTGAACTGGGGATTGAACTCAGGCCCTTGCATTTGTTAGAACTGTTCTTAATTCATAAAACTCTAAGTTTCTCCTCCAACCATGTCCACCTTGCCTGGGCATTGTTAGTGATGTCTCTGATTATGTGGAAAAAGTATAGGAATACGAGGCCCAAAGACTCTTATGTCTGTCTCTTACTGCTTTGAGAACAACACTGCTGTCTATTATACCTTATCAGTAACACAAAAACCTTGGTCCAGTGATAAAACTACTATACTGAGCATATACCAAGTACCACCCCTTCGTCATGTACTGTGTGGTTGCGCCTTATCTTAGTTAATCCCGTGAGGCAACGCTATTCATTCAACCAAAGTAACTATGGCTCAGAGAGTTTACGAAGTTTTTATAGCCAGTCTTTCATTTGCTAAGCGTCTACTATATATCTGCTGGTAGGAGTCAAGGAAAGACTTTTGGTCCTGACCTTTGATGTGCTCACAGCTGAGGGGCTGTGCTGGAGTACTTGCTCCAGAAAGCCTAGTTGGTAGCCCTTCCTGGATGCTGGCCAGCATGCACCAGGCTCACGCTGCTTCCATCCCGAAGGAACAGGCTTCCTGGACGCCCCCGGGGCCTGCCAGTGGCTGTCTGCCACATTGCTTCTCCTTCCAACACTCCCCTGTCTCTGCTCGTTGCCTCCAGTCTTCTCTGACTTTTCTCTCTGAATTCCATCTCCCCAGGATTTACTCCCCTCCCCCCATCGAGGTTCAGTCCAGTTGGCTGAGGATACCCACTTGCAAACTACGCTCCTGCCTTACTTGGCCTGGTGACCATAGCTGACACACCGAGCACCTCTTCTGGGATCGGCTTTCTTCCCTTGGCCACCAGGACTCTAAAGCACCTGCTTAGGCAAGCTTAGGCAAGTGCAGGGACAATGGTTCAATCCCCCACAGCACATGCCACACCAGCCTCGCCCACCTCCAAGGCAGGCGAGCTGGCCAGAGTCCAGGTATAGTGGCACTTGCCTGTATTCACAGCGCTGGGGAGGCTGAAAGCAGGAAGATCACTATGAGTCCGAGCGGCATAGTGAGATCCTGCAACAACCAAAAAGATTTAAGTATTTATTTGGTACAGGGTCTTGTTACACAGCTCAGACTCATAATGATCCTCCTGTCTCAGCCTCCCCAGCACTGGGATTACAGGTATGTGCCACCATACCCGCTTTCGGTGACCAACTCAGCTCCGGGCCCGCATGGCATATGGTGTAGTGCTGGGGATCAAACCCAGGTCCTTGCGTTTCTCAGGCAGGCACTTAGACTGGTGAGGTGTCTCCCTAGATCCCACAAACTATTTCTTTAGGCTGAACCTACCTCTCAGATTTCCAGCTGGGGTAACACCCACTTCTGCTGCAGACCCCATCCACTGACTATTCCTTTTCATTTTACCTTGAAAATGTATCTAAGAAACTGACCATGCCCGTCGCCCTCCTTTCACCCAGCCAGGGCCAAGCCACCACAGACTCTTCCCTGGTTGCCTTCTCTGTCCTGTGCTAGAAGCCAGGAGTGGAAGTACGGACACAGCCTCTGCCCACAGCGTGAGGCACAGTCGGGTGAGGAAGAGGGACATGGAACTCCTGCTATCCTAGCGCACTGCAGTAAGCGCTGTGAGGGATGCGGAGGTTTATAGACCAGGCTGCAGTCTGTGTATCTCTCCAGCTCAGATGTGAAAGCTGCCTGCTTTAGCCCTGCATCTTTTTTTTTTTTTTTTTTCAGAACCAGGGATTGAACTCAGGCCCTTGTGCTTGCCAGGCAAGCACTTATTCTACTGAGCCATCTCCCTGGACCCTGCCCTGCATCTCTCAATTAAGCTGGTCCACAATGTATGGGACACCATAAAGCCAGTTAAAGCAAGCCCCAGTCCATTCATGGATACTGGCCCCACTCACAGTACTTCAGTGTCTTTTCAGCTGTATTTTTGCCTTTTGCTCTCCATGTTAATTACCCCTGAGCTGAGAGGCAGAACCAGCTTTGCCGCGCAGCTCTGTTGCCTAGGGTGTGGTCTCTACTGAACCCCTTTTCTCCTGACAGTGGGGGTACATTGCCTGGCAGACGGGTTCTGACCCCAGGACTCAGCCCCAGTGGCCTGGCCGGTGCCAAGTCCGCAGAAGGTAACACTGGTTGTATCCTCGGATGACATCTCAGATGCCCTCTGAATTAACCAGCTGTGGTGCTTAATGAAGAACAATCGGCCCAGGCAACCTTAGTATGAGAAATGTCTCCGTATCTATCCTGTGCTTTGATTTGCATGGCCTCCCGCCATCCCGGCTCTCTCTGTTCCTCCCAGTGCTACTAGCCAGCCTCCCTTGCCCATGGCTTTCCATGCGCACATTCCTAAGGCACTGCCTCGGCTGTCACCTGCCAGCCAAGCCTGCGAGGGCCCTTCACGGTCTCCCCAACATACTCAGTCCCCTAGCAATGAAGGTCCTCCATGCTCCGCCTCTGACTTTTCTGTCTTGCCTCCTCCTAGCACATCCACATGAGATCTATCAGGGCTGTTCATGGGCCCATGTGTACGCTTTCTCTCCTCTGTCTTCCTCGGCCCTCTCCTCTGCCACACTTGTACCCCTCCCCACTCTCTGCTTAGACAATGATTTCAAGCTCGGGTTGAGCACCTCGCTCCTCCCCATGGCCTGGGGCCCCTTTCTCCTCTGGAGGTCCAGCCCTAGTTTCTTCTGTGGCTTGATTGGTGTTGAGCTTCCACTGGCCACATCTTTCTCCTTACACTATGCTGTGAACGCTCAGTGTGGTGCAGGGGGAGAGTGCAGACTTTGGAGCAAGGCTTAATGCCAGATCTCTTACTGATTAGATGCGACATCAGCAACCCGCTTACCACGGAGCCTCAGTTTCCTTGTGTAGAGAATGGGAAAGACAGCGATCTTATAGCACTACTGTGAGAATAGAAAAGATGGCGTGTGTGCAATTGCATAGAGTATGATGCATAGTGTTTCTACCCTCTCTGACTCCTGCAGGGAGCCTTAGACATATTTTGTTACATGTTTTGAAAAATGTATTGATTTCATTTTGAATCAGTATATATACAGTTACCTTGAATTATGAGCAATTAGAAAATACTTGTAGGGGCTGGTCAAATAGCTCAATGGATTAAAGCACCTGTAAACGGACATAGGGGCCAGAGGTTCAATCCCCGGGCCTGCCCCTGGGGGTGCTGAGACGGCAATTGAGATTGGGTGTGGTGATGCATGCCTGTAGTCCCAGCTGTTGGGAGGCTATAAACAGGAGAATCAGTATGAGTCCCATCAATGAGACCCTGAACACCCTGTAGACTCTTCCCTAAAATACAGGGGGAAAATACCACAAAAATAATTGTAGGAGGAGTACAGATGTTTAGTTCCTTACTACTCTTTAGTTCCCAAAAACATGTAGAAATGATGGATAAATTTGGTATTTGGCTCTTTTCAGTACTGGAGAGTGAACTCAGGACCTTCACGCACCTGTAGGTATGCACCACCGCAAAAATTTAACATAAAGATGCATAGCTAAGTCTACAAAAGGAAAAAAAGGAAGAAAATGCTTGAGGGCCAAAAATGGACTGGAACAGCATAGCACCCAAAGGACTTGAGTTTGATTCCCAGCACCAAAAAAAAAAAAAAAAAATTGAGTGGAATCTGACAAAGGAATTACAAAGAGTATCTGATATTTTGACTGTTGGTAGAGATAAGGTTCTCAATTTTAGATTTCATTACTCATCTATGAATGAAGGCAAGGCCTTAAACATACCTCCTATATTAAGCCAATATGGTTAGGACACCTTTGGAAAACTTATGCCTATCTGTAAAAGATTCTGTGTAGGAAAATTATTCCCTTCTGAGAAGTTATAACCAACTTCCAACAGTAACTAAAGGGTATATCTCCCGGTACAGGGGACTGGGGCTTAGATTTATGCTACCCTGTGTATGTAGGAGGCCCCAACAATTTAACAGGAAAGCTGGCAAAAGCAAATGACACTCTTAACACAAGTCATACAGTCAGACCACAATGAGCAATGGCTCACTTCAGAACTGAGTCATACAAGGTAACAATCTCACAGGAAAAGGCAGAAATAAACTGCAAAGCAAACAATACGGCAACCACCGAAGCAGCAGAATCAGACTCCCAAGTCAGCCATAGTTGTTCTAATGACTGGATCGAGGACTGTCTTCAAGGAGCATGAGTAGGGCTGAGCAACAATTCATTAACCATGTACGAAGACACAGACCAATCCCAACTGAGGAGCGGCTTGCATTGCACAAGGTACTTTAAACATTATTCAGCTATGGGAATGTCATTTTCCTGAGAAAACTATGTTTTATGCAGTAAAAGCTTTTGGTATCCACAAGTCAGCACCTCTTGGGGACACAAAAGCTGAGTTTCTAGCTCCAATTTGTGCCCTGCGCACACTGGCTAACTAGATGCACGCATTAGGGCATCTATGTCTGGCCCAGGATTGAGTCCTAAGGAGCATCAGGCCATGAGTGGAGGAGGAGACAAGCCTGCTTGTTCAGAAAGCTTACACACTGTGTTTATGCATAAATGTAGCTTGGTTTCCACAACTTCACCCATTAGTCCCATCAGGTGCAAAAGTGTCCACTGCCTAGGGCTTCATGGACTCACCCAGGCCATCCTAACTGCCAATCCTGTGCGCTGCTCATAACACCTGTCCCCTCACTGCTGCACATCTCAGCTTCTGTCCTTGGGGCGTAGGTGGAATGGGATCAGGGTGGACAGCTGTCGACCCCAGAGATGTCTACAGCCACAAGAAAGCCTGGATTCACCATGGTTCTTTAGAGTGACAAAGTTAGATGCTACATGGTCAGCCAGACTGGCTGGGAGAGAAAGCCTATACTAGGCTCATGTTCCTGAGAGTCTAGCTTCATGGTCATCTTCATTCATTCATTCATTCATTCATGCATTCATTCATTCAACAAATACTGATCCAGCATCACTTCTGTCTCAGGCCTTGGAGATGGAGATGAACAGGTCTTCAAATAGCCCTACTTTTATGGAGTTGTCTCTCATTTGGAGGGGATACACAGGATAATAAACACATGCACATGCATGCACGCACACACACGCGTGCACACATACATACACATGTGCATAGGTAGGCAAGATTAATGTGGAACAGTATGTGCTACTTAGAACACAGGGAGAAGTGGGAGGGAAGCCCTATCTGCGCCCCTATTTTCATTTCTCACCATTTCTGTTGTACCCGCAGTTGTTTCGTCTTTAAGCCTGTCTGTCTTGGTAGCTGAGTCCATGCAGGGACCCAGGGACTTGCAGTGGGTATATACAGAGGTGTCTGTGCGCAGAACTGTCCTGCCCCGCAGTGGTCACCGGTCACTTCTGATTAAGGTTCACTCATTCCCGCTCCAGCAAGTTCTGCTGTTCTTCCAGTCCTGAGATTCTGTTTCTCCGTGGACTTATCACTGATTTACATTTGTCTGAACACAGAAGGAGAAGTTTCTCGGTGTGGAACCTTTACAAACAAAGAGCTCCAGTGGTGATCTGGACCATGATTAAGCACCACCAAGAGAATGTGAGCTGCACCCCACCCTGAGGCCAAGCAGCCTGTGCTTCTTCCGCAGACTGTGGACAAAGGAACCTGAGAAGGCAGTCTTCAAATAAAGAGGATGTGGGGAGCAGAGGGAGGAGGATGGATGCTCTCTCTTCCGCCCACTGGGGCTCCCACATTTGTCCCTAATGGGACTGTCCTTTGCTGTCCCTGCCCAGGCCTCAGATGTAAAAGCATCCATTGCCCTATGTTCAGCAGCTCCCCATGGGTCCCAGCACCCTGGAAGCAGAAGGCTTTCACACATGCAAACTCCCAGGGAGGAAAACACTAACTTTCTTCCTGGGCAGAAAAGGCAGGGGAACAGAAGCTTTCTATTTTAGAAAGGTTTTCCTCACAGCTTTTGTGTTCATTCCAGGTCTTGTCCTACATTTTCAGAACAAAAGGACCAACAAATCAAAACAAACAAACAAACAAACAAACAGAAGTATCTGTGTCAGATCTCTCTCTCTCTCTCTCTCTCTCTCTTTTTTTTTAAATATTTATTTATTTTTATTTATTACATTTATTTATTGTGTCTGTGTGTGTGTGGCCAGCTCAGCCCACCAGGGGGCGGGGCTGGCTGGCATGTGGTGCTGGGGGATCGAACCGAGGTCCCTGTGCTTTGCCAAGCTTGTTTCAAGTAGGTGCTTTAGACCACTGAGCCATCTCTCCAGCCCCTCTCTCTTTTTCTATTGCTCTCTCCATCTCTCACACATCCTCTGTTGTGCTGAGCCACAGTTTTTCCTCCCTGATTTTATTCTCTACCGTCCCCTCCTCCTCTTCTATCTCTCCATCCCTGCCTGGGTTCATGCGCTTAACATCTCCCAACAGTACAGTAGGCCCCTACTGCATTTCCATTTCTATGGTTTTATACATGTATATTTTAAATTTCTCCCCATCACCGCCTTAGCCCATGGTTGCTATTGGTCAGTGGTTCCTTCTACCTGTACTAAGGGGTCCCAGCTTGCTGACATGACCTGAATAATATCCTTCAATACTAACCCCTGAGCTTGTCCTCAAATTTCTTTCTGTTTCCTAAACATCCTTTTCTTGTGGCTTTATTTTTTATTTTTTATTTAGGACAGGGTTTACAGCCTCTCACTATGCAGCTTGGACTCGTAGTGATTCTCCTGTTTTCAGCCTCCCAAAGGGCTGCAGTCACAAGCTTGTGCCACCACACCCAGTCTCAATCACTGTCTCAGCACACCCCGGGGGTGGAGCCAGCACAGCATGAGTGGGATCAAACCCCAGCCTCTGCACTCTGCCTAAGCAGATGCTTTAGTCCACTGAGCTATCTGGCGGGCCCTCATGGCGACTATTGAAAGATGCTAAGCTCCTGAGCTGCAGCCTCTGACTGCTGCGCGTGCCCTGCCCTTTGCTGTCCTTCCCTGGTGAGCTCCTGCTCAACCTGCAAGGGCCAGACTAGAATCTTTGGAGCTCTGAGAAAGACATTACCCTCTTGCACACGGGTTGGCAATAGCAGTAGCACACTGCTTATGCATTTGGCAGAGTGAATTGCCTGGAACTTTTGTGGCTTCAAGCAGCAAGCTTGTGCATCCTGCATAGCTCTCCACACCCTCACCTGGTCCTCTCTCTGGGTGTTCACCTGTCATAGGTAGGCCCTCGGCCATGCGCTGTCTGAGCTTACCTTGCAGTCCAGTTAGTAACAGCTGCCAACTGCTAACACCAGCTCCATGTCTGCCTCCACCCGAGTTACCCTTCTGGCCTCCCTATGAAGAGGGATCATGCTGTCTGTGCCCCATAGAAACAGGAATCTCCTGATTATAGAGCTCTCTGGGCCTGGGTGGCATGTGCCTGCAATTGAGAGGCTGAACACAGGTGGATCACTACAAGTCTGACCTACATAGTGAGACCCTGTAGACCCTGTCCTAAAATTCAAATAATATAATAATAATAATAGTAATAAATAATAATAATTATTAAGTGTGGTCAGTTTCTTGCAGAGTGGCATGGCACTGCTGGCCAGGATCACAGTTGCCATGGTCACCAGCAGAGGTGTGTGGAGGGCCAGCAGAGCCCAGCAGGACTTTGCTTCCGTACCAAGTACTCAGCCTGCTGACCACTTCTGGCCCCAGTGACCCTCCATGGAGGGAAACAAGCAGATGAGCTGGGATCCTGAACCCTTCAGCTTTCTACTGCAGCCTTCAAACTTGCAAGGAAGTCCCTCCAGATTCTGTTGCCCAAATTATTCCTTATGTGCTGGTCCCCACTCCCGTTCCAATCCCATCACCTGCCTTTCTTTGTCTTCTCTGAGTCTTAGGCGTCAGAAACCCCTTTTCAAAAGCATCACCTTTGCTTTTTTGCCCTCCAGGTCCCTTTAGAGCAGGATGGGGGATGGGAGGTGGGAGGTGGGGGAGGGACTGGCCGGAGGCTGAAGTGCAGCAGCAGGAGGAGACTTAGGGAGCTCCTCTTCCCTGATTCCTCTCTGCTCTGTCTCTGGGAATACCTTGATCCTGCTGTGCCCTTGGCTCCTGTTAAGATGTGTGGGAGGGAGGTACCTGCTCTGAGTCGCTGGCCCTCAGGTGGTCCAGAAGGCCCTTGTCCTGTTAGGCCTCTGGGTGCTAATTCCTTCCAGCCAATGCAAATCAAGTCTGATACTGGGCTTAGTCTCAACTCTGTTATACATGCAAAATACATTGTTGACTGGTCATGGTTTTCTCAGCATTCATTCTGATCAAGGAATGAGTTCATAGCAAAAGAAGCCGGGCAATGGGCTTCACCCACGCCCAGGGGCTCTACTTTTCAGGGCAGTGATAGTACACCTACTACCATGAGATTATAGGAAGAAACACATTAGACAGATGGTGGGACGGATCAGCTTTTGAAGACCTGCTCGTAGCGGCAGCCGGGAGACAGCACAATGAAGATTTAGGATTCTCAGGCTCGGCGGTCTAAGCACCTGCCTGGCAAGTGCAAGGACCCAGGTTCAATCCTGGGCACCCCATGTCATGCTGGACCTACGCAGAGCCAGCCACCAAAACCAGGCGTGGTGGCGTGCTCCTGTAATCCCAGCGCTGGGAAGGCTGAGCCAGGTGGATCACTATGAGTCCGAACTGCGTAGTGAGACCCTGTGCTAAATAAGAACCTAAATAAAAGATTTGAAAAACAACAAAAATTAAAATTGAAAAAAGATTTAGGGTCCTCTAGGATGCAATACACACTTTGAAACAACAACCAAACATGTTACAGTTTTACCTATAGGGCAAATGCACAGGTCCACGTGTGGAGGGGAGAGAACATGGGTCCCCCCCTGCCTAGCGACTCACTCATGGAAAGGTCTGCATGTTAGATGGAGCGATGCCCCTGCTGCAGACACAAAGTTGTCGTGATGTCGGATCCATACGGCCTCCTCAGGCCACTCTTGCAAAAGGCCAAGAAGGAAGGAATTCCATCCGCAGGGGTGGCTGGGTCTGCTGAGTGGGGATGGGTAAGAGGTTGCCACACAGCCAGAGGATGGGCGCCTTCATTGGCACCCGGGTGGCCATGGGCCACATCTCAGAACTCTCACAGCTGATAGTAAAACTCAGTGACAACAACAGGCAACACCAGTGACGACTCAGGCCCTTTAGAAATGAGAGCTGAGCCCAGCCTACCAGGGAAAGAACCCGCTCCGGGGCGGTGCTGCCTGATTGAGCACAAACGCAGGAGACGGGATGAATAGCACAGAAAGTCACAGACCCTCACTCTGCCTGGCTACCCATGACAGAGGCAAGGACACGTGGGTTTTTCCATACATGTTACCTACACATGTATAATTACACAAATACTCATTACTTCTATCTATTTCTTCCTTCCCTTCTAACTTACAATTTACATACAATGGAAGTCAGCTTCAAAATTTAGTCTTTAATACAGTGAGGCCCTAAAAGCCAAAGGAAGAAAGTTTTTAGGAACATGGGGATATTTACTTCTGTTAAAACTCCTCTCTTCATTTTTAAACCTTTATCCTTCTATCCTGCCGTATGCCTCAAGAATCATTTTATCTTGGAAGCCTCTTTAATATCCCATTTCTTTTGGGATTTTGTGTCCTCTCTCTGGGAGGGGAAAGGCCTCTTCATTTACAGAAGAGACTTACTTTAAATCTTCAAATATGTAGAAGATTTTGTTGGAGGCAGACAGCTGTACTGTGTGGAAAGTCAAGTGTCTGTAGCCGAAGAACCAAGCAGTCTGGACACCTCTGATTGGCAGGGGCTTTTCAGGGAAGACAGTGGACTCAAAGAGGCACAGAAGTGGAAGGAAACTTTAGAATGGAAGCTGATGTGTGGCCCCGCTCAGAGCAGAGCGGAGGAGGGACTTGCCCAAGATTGTAGCGTTATAATGACTTCCCTAGTTTCTGGGACAAAACACATGATACAACTTATGGAAGGAGAAGTTTGTGTAGGCCCATATTTTAGCCACTGTCTGCTGGTTCCAGGAGCACGGTGCACAGGAAGTAGAGAGCCAAGGGTAGAGCCAAGGGATAGACCTGATTTTCTGACCACACCTCCCTCTTACCAGCAAGTAAGCTACAGGACCTCCGCCACTCACCTTACTTAGGAGCATCTGAAACTTTTTATTTTATATTATTATTTTATTTATTTACGGCAGTACCGGGGATCAGACTCAGAACCTTGCGCTTGCCAGGCAGGCGCGTGTGCTGCTGAGCTATCTCCCTTACCCATAGCACAGAGTATGGAAGTGCAGAGTCACGACTGGAAGACAGGACTCCTGACTCGGGCCCAGTGCGCTTTCCACTTCGCTGTGCCTTCAGTGTGATGTCCTCCCCCTCCCCGGCATCAGGCCAGCAGGCTACCCAGATTCTGAGGTTTTATTCTTTATTTTCACTCCACCTGCTTGGCCCATGAATGTGCCTGCCAGTGGTCCCTCTAGGGATACTCTTACGGACCATCTGTCAGAGCCTGAGAACAGGGGCTGGTGAGAAATCAAGGGTGTACGAGGTGCAGGTCAATCCTCGCTATATGCCTCTTCCAAGTTCCTTCAAAGCTTCACAGTCCAGCCACAGAATCCTGCAGATTGACCTGCTTTATATTATGGGCATAGCAAAGAAGTCTCAACCTTTGTAGTGTGTTAGAGCCACCAGGAGACCTTTGGAAAAACAGTGCTTCCCTGAGCCCTGTTTCAGACCAACCAAGTCCAAATTCTGAGGGAAAGATCCACACCTTGGTAGGTTGGAAATTTTTCCCAGTGATTCTTCCGTGAAGTCAGGGCTGGAAATGAGCACTCTGTAATTTAGAGAGGATGTGTAACTGTCCGCAGGGACCTGGTGTTGCACTGTTATTCATTCTCGGGGCTGCCCCTCTTTCTGCTGCTCAGGCTGCCCCAGTGGAAGAGTTCCATCCACTTGGCCTCCCAGGTCAGCCTCAGCAGCCCTCCCACAGCCAAGCTCTTTGTCTCCCGGTGAAGCTCATCCCTCATGCTTTGGCGTCCCCCAGCCCCAAATATCCACACCTGCAGCTAACCTCTATCTCTGCCACACTGCCTTTTACAAAAACTCTCCCCAGGCAATATCGTGTAGACATGCATCAGATGAGGAAATAGAGTTCAGACCTTCTGAACTGATAACTGACCTTAATTTACACTATATTGCTCATTCATTCATTTATTCATTCAATATTTATGGAAGGCCTTATTGCCTGAGTCAATCCCTACCCCTCTGTGTACCTTGAACAACCCCGCTTGAGGACCTCCATCTTTGCAATCACCAGACACGTTGCCATGCAGTTCCCGGTGTCGTCTCCCCTACAGCTGAGGTTATGCCTGATGAACACACCTGCAAAGCAGCACTTCTCATACCTGCTACCCTGTTCCCTCCTTCCTGACCTGACACCTCTGCCTCTTCAGAGCAAGACAGCTGAGAGAAGCCCCTGCCTCATGCCTTGTCTATGTGTCACACTGCGTGCTTTGACAGAAAGACCCTTTGAGTCAGTCTTGGCAACAGCATCTGAGCTGGCTCCTCCTGAGTAAGTCACCCAGAGAGGAATATGCATGGATTGAAGTGTGTCACCACTGGTCCAGAAAGGGACACGAGGGCGCTGCCCCAGTGCTGTCCATGCAAAAGTGCCCAGGTCAATTCAGAACCTGGGCTGCTCACCTGCTCTGGCTCATGACGTGCCTCCTGCTACACAATGATTACCTGACTTCTAGTTTTCTCATATATAAAATACAAGTGCAAACTCAAAACAAGACTATTTATCCAGCAGGTTATAGTTTATACAATGCATAGCTGAATTTCTTGGTGCATCTATCCCTCCTTAGAAACTTCTAGAACTGGCTGGACTGAAGGCGAACAGATGTGCACATGTGGTATGTGGACTGCCACTCTCTTCTAGCAGCCTTGACAGACGTCTGTCTTCTCTCTTCCTCAGCCTAGATGTGACTTCAGCCTACTCAACACTAAACCCAGGAGGCCATTATCACTTGGGGCTGGTACAAAGGGGGAAAAAAGATTGCGCCACTGAGACCGTGGAAGGAGGAATCTTTGGAACTGAGTACATTGAGGTATGGAATTGAACCATTGGTCCCTCCTCTCTGCAGCTTCTATACGTGTAGGCTGGGTTTCTGCCGCCTACTTCCCAAGCTAGCATCATCAGAATTCATTAAAATATTTTTTTTATTTTAATTTATGTATGTGTGTGGCCAGCTCAGCCCACCAGGGGGCGGGGCTGGCTGGCATGTGGTACTGGGGGATTGAACCATGGTCTCTGTGCTTTGCTAAGCTTGTTCTAAGTAGGTGCTTTAGACCACTGAGCCCTCTCACCAGCCCAGAATTCATTAAAATATTGCCTAAGGTCTGGGGAGATAGCTCAGTAGCATAAGCGCTTGCCTGGCAAGCACAGGATCCTGAGTTCAATCCCTGGTACCACAAATAAATAAATAAATAAAAATAAAAAAAAATATTGTCTAAATATCCAGCACCTTCCCCAGCACAGTAAACATGGCTCCTCTCCTTTCTTCCCCTTTATGGGGTATTTCCTTGAAGATTTGATGAATATATTATTAAAAATTTAAGCTAAGGATAGGTAAGATCAATGCTCAAGTGAAGAGATAGGATACACAGATAAAAATGAAAGGCTTTTCAGAGGGACAGGTCACGGAAATTCTAGCCCCCGAGCAAGGCTCCAAAAGCAGGAAGACAGGGAAGCGGGGCTGAGCTTTGGCATGGTAAGAAAGGACACTGAGGGTGATTACCAAGAAAGGAAGTGCATGACAAGGTTAGAAGAAAAAAGAAAATGGCATGCAGAGTGGAGCCCAAGGCGCTGCCAAACCAGCCATAAGTTAAATAAAATTCATAAAGTAGGCCCCACACCTTCCCCAGTGGTTCGATGCTCTCTGTTTTCTATCAGACCACAGCAGCCCCTAAGAGAAAGTGCTACAAAGCAGTGAGCTCGCTCGCCAGAAGTCAAGCACTAGGGAAATTGCTTTCAGTATGTCACAGCACAAATGATTAGTGGTTAGTAATGAGGAGAATTAACACAGTGTTCACAGTTGCCAAATCCGTCACAAGCATGTTCGAGTGACTGGGATAAAGGGACAGAGGCCTGGAGCGGGCAGGGTGAACCTCTCAACCCTGTAGCATTTGTGAAATTTAGTCTCCTCACCTGCGAGTTGATAGGGACATTTGACACGGATCAATGGCGTATCAGAATGTGCTGGGTTCTTAGCAGCAGTGGCCTAAGTAATAAAGGGAACTTACTAGTGCATGTAATTGAAAAGCCCACAAAGCTTTGAAAAGCTTGAGGGCTCGCTCAAATGATTACCAGGAACCAATGTCTCCTTCAACATTTCTCAGCTCTGCTTCCTGGTACAGCCTCTTCAGCAGACTTGGGGAGATCTTTCTCACTGAGAAGGATTTCTGGCTGCTCTCTGTAGCTTCATGTACTCAGGCATGCACAGCAGGGAAAGAAAAATCCTTGTGCTAGTGCTATCAGCAGGGGTCCTGCCGGTTCCACAGCCACACCTTCTCAGGTCATGTGTGCCTCCCAGGAACCAATCACGGGGCCAGGGACAAACCTGGCGATTGGTCAGGCTTATGCTACCCGGTATGTAATTTGTTCCCATTACTGAAGGTGTATTCAGCCTCCCCATAGTCACTTGCATTTCCATGTGAAATCAGGGCAGTAGGGAAGCAGGAAGGGGAGAAAGAAGGCACAATCACCCAACACATTTTCATTCTTGGTGGATTTTAACCTTTTGGGGGGTGAACAGAACTCCAATATAGTCATACCATGTACCACATAATGATGACTTAGTCAACGACAGCTGCAGACAGTAGTGATCCCAAAGGTTTTAATGGATCTGAAAAATTCTTGTTGCCTGGAAACATCTTGGCACAAGGCGCTGCTTGCGTGTTTGTGGCGGTGCTGGTATAAACAAACCTACCGTGCAGCCAGTCACATCCAAGAGTGTCACACCCAGTCATCCGTGGTGCCTCACGCTTGCTCGTGAGAAGTGACTAGGTTACTGGTTTATGCTCTTAGTGCACCACAGCTTTTGTCATTGTCTTAAAGTGTTTGTCTTCTGCTTATAAGAAGAGCTGACTGCAGACAGCACGCCACGCTAAGAAGCTCCATGCCCCTGGCAGTTCCCTTGTCACTCAGTTGCACTGAGGCCACATGAAGTGACTGGATTCTGCCATTAGTTTTTGGTCTCTGCGGTGTGTACACAATCATGAAATCATCCAAAGAGGCATCTCAGGACACATCGGATGGCTTATTTTTTCTGTTACATAAAAGTCCAACTTTACTGAATATAGGAATAGATGGATTTGGCTATTGGTTTTGATGTCTGATCCATGGTAGAACTTACTAACTTTTGCTGCACAAAGACACTTGTCAAGGGCCGACCAGA
>NW_004524643.1:5919858-5921032 GCF_000260255.1 Octodon degus
TTCTTTTTTTTTTTTTTTTACGTATTTGGTACAGGATCTCACTATGCAGCTTCTTCTCATAGTGATCCTGCTGTTTTCAGCCTACCCATTACTGGGATTACAGGTGTGTACCCCCCCTCGGTCTTGGTGGCTGGCTCAATGCATGGGGAGGGCGTGGCCAGCGTGGCACGTAGTGCTGGAGACCCAACCCTGGTCCCTGTGCTTGCCTAAGCAGATGCTTGGTCTGCTGCCTGCGCTGTCTCCTTGGCCCACTTTATTCTTATTCTTACATTAACGGGAGCTGATATATGTAACTTACAGGCAAACATATACTTTTGTTTTCTGCCTCCTAGCTGAATAAAAATATACATAATGTATTGTTTTCATTAGGCAAGACTTGCTTTTCATAGTTCAATGAGAATACCATGTAACCCTTTTGAGAACAAAGTGACCAGGGTACCCATGAAATCCTCCTTGGAGAAAGTGCTTAATGTACATATCTTACTTAAATAAATCCTCATGTGGGAAAAAAGAATTCACTGCCTTTACTTGGAATGCTTTGTAACGACATGGCAAATTCCTATGTTCAGCTGACCAACATTCCCTTGTTGGAAACATCAGTATTTCCATATCATAGAAATGGAAAGTCTTGAAGGTCTCTGAATTCCGAATCTCCTCTGGCTTGCTTCTCTCTTCCTTCCACCCAGGCTTCATCAATGGTTTGCTTCATATGTCACCTCCACCGTTGTAAGTTTCCTTTAGGATGTACACTAATCCCTCACTGAGATCTGTCTCAGCACAAGAGGATGGCTGTTCTTTCTCATTGCACTCTTTTCAACCTGATTTAAGTATTCCCACTGAGCGTTTTCTGCTTTCTTTGGACAGAATCAGTCAGATAAACTCGTGAAAATCTACATGACTTTAACTGGAGCTCTTCAAGTTTCTGCTGAGAATGTGCAGGTGCAGTTCACAGAGAGCACATCTGATCTTTTGGTAAAGAATCTAAGTGGGAAGAGTTACTCTATGATTGCGAACAATCTCCTTAAAACTCATCTCAGTGGAAGGCAGTTTGAAAAAACAAATCAAGGGGCTGGAGTGATAGCTCAGTGGGCAAGCTTAGACAGGCAGAGGGGAGCCTGCCAAAGAAAAGGAGAGAGAGAGACAGAGAGGGATACAGAGAGGGAGAGGGAGAGGG
>NW_004524643.1:5922127-5924143 GCF_000260255.1 Octodon degus
TTGTTTCAAGTAGGTGCTTTAGACCACTGAGCCATCTCTCCAGCCCCCGTGTTTATTCTTATTGGTACATTTTATTTTTTTATATTTTAGGGAAGGGCCTACAGGGTGTTCAGGGTCTCACTACTAGATCAGACTTGTAGCGATCTGCCTGTTTACAGCCTCCCAAGAGCTGGGATTACCGGCACGTGCCACCATGCCCAATCTCAATTGCTGTCTCTCCGCACCCAGGGGGCAGGGCCTGCACAGCAGGCCCAGGGATCCAACCCCCAGCCCCTGCGCCTGCTTGCAGGCCCTTTAATCCGCAGAGCTATTTCGCCGGCCCCTCTTAAGTGTCTATTCTAAAGACGCAAATGCCCATAGACCGGCAATTCCTTGATTTCATCTTAGAGCTTAACAATA
Organism: Octodon degus; assembly: GCF_000260255.1. NCBI lineage: Eukaryota > Metazoa > Chordata > Mammalia > Rodentia > Octodontidae > Octodon > Octodon degus. Next base: position 5,922,527 of record NW_004524643.1, read on the forward strand.
AGTATAATGAGAAAGCCACCACCAGGCAGGGCTTTGCAAGATCAAGTGGCTTCTCTCCTATTCATGGAGATTTAAAGTTAATAAGGCTTCAATTGTGTTCTAGGCTTCCACTTGTGTAGGTCTCACAATCACAAAATCACATGTGTAAGGGATCCATAGTCTAACCCAGGTTTAGCTCAGAGCAGGAGCCCAAGAAAACAACGCTGTACTTCAGCGGTGAGACAAAGAGGAGCTTCTTCACCAAGTGGGGAGACAGCTGCAACCTATTTTTCTTATCTCATCGCAGCCTTCCTTTTCTATGCGGACGGACGTAATGACAATCGAAGCACATCCCTGCTTCTTCCTCAGTGGGGAAAAGCAGAGCATTTCCTTGGTAATATAGGTTCATTATCTGAACATTATCTGCATCAAAGATTCCATGTAGTCAAACTGAATTTCTTCTAAACAGTATTCCTTGAATGGAGTCGTGGAGTTCTTGCTGTTTACAGCAGCTACAGAACAACCACATTTTCAACCCAATATGTGCAGCAGTAAAACATCTCTCAATGCAATTAATTGATTGAAAAAGAAAGCTAGCATTCTGCACATATAAAGTAACACCAGCTGAAGCACAGGCCTCATATTGTATTCTGGGGGTGAGCAGCTGACACACAGTAATTGGGTGCTGGGAAATTTGGAGAGAAAGAGTAGAGTTTCTCTACAATGAAGAAAGGCTACTCTTTGGCTCAGGCCTATTTTACTCTGAAAAAGCTAGGAATGTTTTAAATGTGGCAACCAAGACACTGTCTCGTTCACACACTCATTAATAGTATCATGTTTCATTAATTGGGTAACAACACATAATGAAAATTAATCAAACAAAATCCCTTTGACATAATCTTCCACAGTGAAGTCATAGACATTGAATAGGTGCAGCTCTTTGGTCCAGAGACCTCTCTCAGACTAAGTGCGCCTCATTCTCAGGATGATTTGTGACTCAGACACTAGGCTGATTTTTCTGGAACAAAGGCTAAGAATGCTAATGACCCTGCTGAATGTCTTTCACATAAGTGAAGTCACCACGACTTTAGACTCTCTTACCTCAACGTTTCTACGCTATCGCCTTGTAGCCCAGGCTTCCACCAAAAGCACAAGATTCCAAAGAGGATAATGAATGAGCAGCCCCTCACCTTCTCTGCCTGGCCTCTCTGTTCTCCTCTTCCCCAGGGCACCTCCTTCTGGCCTGTCACATGCTGTCACCATCCCCTTGTGTTGTCTATGCACCATTGCCACTTAGGAGCCAAGACGGCTGTGAGCTCTCTTGCTAAGAGCTTTTTATCTTTTTGACACGGAGTTTCACTATGCAGTTTAGGCCGACCTTGAACTCTCTTTGTAGCACAGCCTAGCCTCAAACTTGCAGTGATCCTCCTGCTTTGGCCTCCTGAGTGCCGAGACCACAAACAAGCACGCTCCACCATGCTGGGCCTGGTAGGAGTATTCTTGTCTCTCTTTGTTCCTTCCACAGTTAGGGTCAACCTTTGGTATGCATGAGGATCATCAGTGAAGACTGTTTATTCACAACCAGGGATTCTGATTTACCAAGGAAGGCCTAGGAATCTGCATTTTAATAAACACCAG
>NW_004524643.1:5924253-5926251 GCF_000260255.1 Octodon degus
GCTTGCCAGGCAAATGCTTATTCTACTGAGCCATCTCCCCAGCCCCTACCAGAGCAATGCTGACCAGGTGGCTTTTGACTTCCTTTAAGAGACCTTGCCCTTGCAATGACAGCCCAGCAACCCCACCCCAGCCTTGCTCAGTTTAGTCAGGGTGGCTTCCCCTGGACACGAGAAGCAGTTCCCCGATCTCCCTAATGTATTTAAGAGCACCTGCAAGTTGCTGTGAACACAGTTTGCCAAGACTCCTTCCTGGGGTTAATCACTACCAAGGTCTGATTCAGGCAGTACAATTCAGTCTCACTGTTGTACGACTCAACGTGACAGAAGTTCCTGTTCTGGGTATTCCTGCTGCCATGAAGCGTGAACTGCAACTGACAGATTGGACAGGCAGGGAAGTGCCAGCTTCCATGGAGCTCTGGGAGCCGGGACACTGGCCAATTTCTGCTCAGCGGCCTCAGTTTTCTCACGGGTGACGGAGCTATCCACGGCTTACCTCTCACAGGTGTTAGGAAGATAAATGACTACAAAAACCACAAGGCAGAATGACAGCCACTTTTGAGGTGTGATGTGGGGATTTAACAGAGGGCTCAGCCAATGCTGGGGGAACCACATTGCTTTTTAAACAGCTCCCTGGAGGAGGAAGCTGATGTGGTGTAAAGTGTACAGTGTGAGCCGGGAGCTTGCCTGGACCCCCCCTGGCAGGCGGGGCTTCATCCTCACAGGCCCGCAGGAGAACTCAGGGGCTGTGCAAGCGCCTTCAGGGCTCGGGGAACAGACATCCACACAAGTGGGTGCACAGAATCCACTTGGCAGCTGGATTCACACAAAGAAGACACAGATAGTACAGGAAAGATAAAAAGAACCAGGACTGATCCCAACCCAACCCTTTCCCTTTTAAAAGGTGGAAGAGTATTGTGGATATGAATGTAGGAACTAATTTGAATTGCATCAAGTCACAGGTCCCAAGGCCCCATTAGCAGTCACTACTGCTGTTTTATCCACCAAGGCCTTGTTGCTTTGTGTGCATTAATGTTTGGGAGTAAAGATTGTGTGTCTGCCTCAGTATTTAAATTGACCAGCCTAATATTACAACTACTTTGAGTAGCCAAATGTGAAACAAAAACCTTCATTAAAGTGGTGCAATTTTGTATAACTTATCATCAGTATTTTAACAAATTTACATCTCTAAAAAAATTAAAAAAATATAAAAAAGTGCTGACTTGTAATTGCATAATTAGTAATACATGACTAAATTCTTCTTGTAAAATCAGTGCAGTGAAAGCTAAATTCCCCTTTGCCACTCCCTTTGCAAATGTCTGTGATCTTCCAGGAAGCCTATGCTGTGTAGAGTGTTTGCTAAGATCTTTCTCAATGCATGTGCATACAGATGCCTGTTCCCCTGGGAGACACAAAGAATGATTTTATTATCTGCCTATGTATTTTGTATTTGTGTTTTAAAAAGATGAGTGGGACCTCATTATATGTTTTTTGTTTTTTATATTTTAGGGAAGAGTCTACAGGGTGTTCAGGGTCTTACTACTAGATCGGACTCAGTGATCTGCCTGTTTACAGCCTCCTAAGTGCTGGGATTACAGGCACATGCTACCATGGCCAGTCTCAACTGCCATATCAGTGTGCCCCAGGGGCAGGGCCAGCATGCCAGGCCCCAGGGATTGAACACCCAGCCCTTGCGCCTGCTTGCAGGTGCTTTAATCTGCTGAGCTATTTGGCTGGCCCTTCTATGTATCATTTTGAGACTTGCCTTTTGCATTAAACAGTGTCTTGGAAATGCGTTATTACCTAGTCATATAAATATACTTCTTTAGACTTAATCCTGCTGTATCTTTCATGCTAGGTGTTATAGTTTATGTATTTTACTTTGATACAGTGTCTTGTTGTGCAGTTCAGACTCATTGTGATCCATGTCTCAGCCTCCCCAGCATTGGGATCAAAGGTGTGCGCACCACGCTGGGTTCCAGGGCCCGCAAGGCATGCAGG
>NW_004524643.1:5926351-5942056 GCF_000260255.1 Octodon degus
TCCTTTCCAAGTGTCATGCACTCCGAGCCTGTACTCTTGGAAGGGGATTGGATCGGGGTGCTGTAGGCCTGAGTAGATTCATCTTCCCATGAGCTCAGTGACTGAAGTGTCGGAAGGTGAAGACTGCTCAGAGGTGGCAGGTCATGGGGGCTGTGACCTGTCAGGGTTTATCTCCCGCCCTGTCTCCTCTCCTCTCTTTGCTTCCCGGCCACCACAACCCAAGCAGCTTTGCTCTGTGTCCACTCCTCCCACTGTGCTATTTCTATGTTTTCATGTGTGACCACAGGCAGAAACTTCTGAAACTGTGAGCCAAATAAACATCTTTCCTCTAAGTCATGAATGGGAGACTTTGTGTCTCGGTCGTTACGAAAGTGTCTGAGACCCTGGAGACCCTGTGGGCATCCTTCAGCCTGTGCGGCCATTGCCTCAATTTACCTCTTTCCATTGTTTTACTAAAACAACAGGAGTATCCACATGCCCTCCTTTTGACATAGCTACAGATAATTTCATTTTTAATAGCTATTACCCAATTGCCTCCAAAATGGATACATTTACTTACATCAGTAATGTTGGTTTGAAAGAGGATATCTTCCCTCATGTAGGTCAGCACTGATACATAGTAGCAATTTTAAATTTACCAGTCTATTATTTAATTTAAACTTGTATCATCCTAATTTTAGATGAGATTGGGCATTATTTCATATAGTATCTATTAGCCACTTATATCTCTTTTATAGAGTCTTATACTCTATTGTCTATTTTCCCTAGCACTCCATGATTTCTTCAAAATAAAATATGGGAGTGCTTTAATTTAATTTAATTTAATTTAATTTTTTCACTACTAGAGATTGAACCAAGGGTTTCATATATGCCAGGCAAGTACTCTACCTCTGAGTTGCCTCCTCAGCATTACCTATTTTTTAATTTTGAGACAAGGTCTCTCTAAATTGTGTCCAGACTGGCCTCAAGCTTGTGATTTCCTGCCTTCACCTCGAGGTAGCTGGGACCACAGATGTATAATACCATCCCTAGTATAAAATTTGTGAGTTCTCTAAACATCCTAAATCACAATCTTTTAGAATCTACTCTATTCTGGGTTATTACGTTACCTACACAGTCCTTGTGTGACTATATATGTATGTGCAGCGGATTTCTAACAGGTGGCCAACTTACTACACCCAGCTGAATTAAACTAGCTTGGTGCTGGGTGCGGGAGGCCCACCTGAGGGCTGCTGCCAGCAGTATAAAAGGCAGAAGAGGAGACGCTGCCTAAATGCTTGTGGGGATGCTGTTTGGGGAAGCTGTTGCGGTGGTTGGAAGCTGCTAGTTTTCTTGGGCTGTTGTGCTGGAGGACCTTGTCATGCCGGCTTTCCTGATGAACTTTGGGGGAGCTCTGGTCCTCACGTTGAGCATCGCTTCCTGGCTCCACAGGGGGAGATGGTGCAGGGCTCAGCCTCCTGGAGAAGCTCGTCATGTTGACTTTCCTGATGGGAACTCAGCTTTGCTCAGCTGGTGGAGCTGGGGACCTCACTGCTGCTGAGGCTGGCTGTGGTAGTTTTGGGGGAGCTTTGGTGCTGACCTTGAGCACTGCTTCCTGGTCCAGTTCAGATCCCCCAGACTGCTAACACAGATCCTCCATTCCACTGGCATAGACTTCCTAGCTTCCACCACTCATGTTTGGGCCTTTCCAGCACATATCTGTGAAGCAGGCCTTCATGTGTATGGATAGATTTCCTGCACCTGTAGTACGTGATTTTTGGGTGATTAATTATAAAATACTATTATAAAATGTGTCCTGTACTATACTGTTCACCTTGCAAAAGCACTAAACCATGACAGTATGCTTTCAAACAAAAGTGTCAAATTTTGATGTCATTTTCTTGGGCTCTGCTTTGTGAATTTGATTTTTTCATGAATGTCTCCCAACCTCAGTCATAAGCTTAATGTTCCATAATTTCTTTTAATGTGACTCTCACACATTTTTCTGGCTCTAGGCATAGCCCAGATCCACGCGGTCTCTGTCAGAGACCAGGGCTGCTCATGAACGAGGATGCCGAGGGCCTGCCTGGCTGCGAAGCGCCTGTTTATACTCTTTCCCTTGACTCCAGCTGGAGTGCGACCCCCAGAAATACGCTTCATGGGTGACCTAAGGGGCCTGGCTTTAGTTGTACCAAAAAGCTTTTCTCAGGGAAGAGAGAAAAGAAACATTTTTAAAGAAGAAATCCTTAAACTTCAAATCCAGAAGAAGTATGGAATGGCTTTCTGTGGAGACTGCCAAAATGTAGACAGGTAGACACTATTTTAAGACATTTCAAATCATCTGGTCCAAGTTTCTGGGCCTTCAGAAGGCAGAGCTGTCTTTAAAAACATAACATAAGCTGCCTAGGTATTTCTGTATGAAAGCCACACTGAAAAAAAAAAAAAAAAAAAGCAAAAATGAACAAGCAGGAGCTGGGGATAGAGTTCAGTGAAAAAGTCCAGGTATGTGTGAGGCCTTAGGTTCTATCCCCATCACCACCAAGCAAAATCAAAAAGAAATAAAGAGGTGAAGTACTTTTAATGCCTTAATCTGCTATGTCCAAAATAGCATCACGTTAACAGGTAAGCAATGTGGTACATTAAGGAGGTATTATTGATGTTTTGCACTGCGACTGTGACACCAGTGTGTATTTTATCCTCACAGCTCAACTCAGCTCAGACAATCACAGCCTCAGAGCTTAGCGCCACACCTGCCGGTGGCTGCACACTAGAAAGTCCTGAGGATGAAGACTGAAAACCGTCTGCGACGTGCGGAAACGCATCTCCTCAATTTATACGAGCGAGCATAAGTGATCGCAGGCTGACCTCGAGGGCCGTCGCCAGTCAGCCCCCCGACCCCAGTCCTCTTCCTAACACAAGTGTATCCCCCCTGCCCCGGATCCAACCCACCCATGTGGATTCATATTCCTAAAGCACGGTTCTGTTCGCAGTGTTTCCTGGAAAGGGCATCGCTGCCGGTGAAGACTGGTAGAAATGGGTGACAGCGAAGCTGAATCTTGAAGGGCAGGTAGGAAGTGGCCAGGTGGTCAAAGGGACGTGTGGCTGCCGGATACAGGCTGAGAGCAAAGCAGACATCAGATGCTGAGGGGGTCTCTTAAGCCCTACTGAGGGCACGGACTCCATTGGGAAGATAAAGGAGAGACACCAAGCATTTGTCAGTCGGAGTATGGGAGAGAGGTGGGACCGAGGCAGGGAAATAAGATTGGAGAATGGCGCAAGACCCGGGTAAAGAGGGCTGGCCAAATAGCTCAGCAGATTAAAGTCCCTGCAAGCAGGCGCAAGGGCCAGGGGTTCATTCCCTGGTCCTGCTGTGCCTGCCCCGCTCCCAGGGCGCACTGAGACAGCAATCGAGACTGGGCGTGGTGGTGCACTCCTGGAATCGCAGCTCTTGGGAGGCTGTAAACAGGTGGATCACTATGAGTCCCATCAATAATGAGACCCTGAACACCCTGTAGACTCTTCACAAAAAAAGAAAGAAAAAAAAAAAAAAAAGATCCAGCTAAAAAGGGATGAGTCTGAACCACAGAGATTCATTCATTCATTCATTCATTCCATAAATATTTACTGATCACCTACGCTGAACAACTTGTTATCCAAGGCACTGAAGATAAAAGAGGAAACCAAGTGGGCCGAAATTCTTGTCCTCATAAACCTTTACTCTGGGGAAAAGAGGTGGTAGGTGATGGGTGGACGAGGGTGAGCCTCAGATTTTCGGTCTTACCTGGTGAATGATGAGATCCTTCTCTGAGACTGATGTTGCTGGGAAGAAACAGCTGGGGATTAAAAGGATGGGTTGAGCTTCATTGTTGACAAAGATCTGGCTAGATGTAGGAGATGACGTCTAAGGGCTTTGGGAGCCAGAAGATCAGAAGATGGAAGGAACTACAGGGCCACTGCACAGTGTCATTGCACGGGCTAATGCCACCGACTCAGTAGGACATCTGCCTTTGACTACTATGCTGTGCGTGAAATACAGACGTTGGTTATATTTGTGCCATGCACGTGGTTGGGTCTCTGTGTTACTATAGCCTAATCTAATCTAATCTAATCTAATCTAATCTAATCTAACAAATACAGTTCTTAACCAAATTAATCCTGATTCTAGACTCCATAAGGGCAGGGACTACATCTGCCTGGTTCACAGAGGTGTCCTCCGACCCCAGGCTTAAGACACACTATGGAGAAGAGTGCTCCGTTATGAGCTCTGTTATGAGCTTGTGGGCCACCTCCCCCATGTGGTCTGTGATTGAGCTAAGTGTCATTATATGGCCCATGACTGTACATATTTCAATTTCCCTTCACGGTTCCTGACTCCCAGATCCTGCAGTCTTTGTAATTTCCTAAATGCCTTACAGCACTGAGTGCATTTTGTATGAAAACATTTGGCCCTTTGTCCTTGATTAAAGCGGCTGCAGGATAACTTCCGAGTGTAAAGGTGGAAGGCAGCCTTACTTTTTCACAAGCTCTTTCTAACACGCCTGACCTTCTGTGAATGAGATGATTTGGGAGAAAGACTCTAGATAAATACAGGACAGGGGCTGGTGGCCAGAGGAGCCGGCCACTGTGCTCAGAGAGCTGAAATGTCCAGCTCCACTTCTTAAGCTCCTGGCAGAGAGACGTGGGAGGTTATGTTGGCCACCAGTGCCAATGGCTTCATCAATCCTTTCTACAAAGGGGGACTTTCACAAATGTCCAAAAGGACAGGATGGGGAGCAGCGGGAAACTGAACACACGGAGGGCCCAGGAGAGTGGTGTTGCTCAGAAAGCCTGGGACTTCCTGCCCTTCCCCCTTATTTGCTTCATTCATCTCTTCGTCTGATGGTCATTGCTGGCCTTCATCACATCCTTTATAAGAAATTAGCAAGTGTAAGCATTTCCTTAAGCTTCATGAGCACTTCCGCAAGCTAATCAGACTGGTAGGGCAGACGTGGGAACCAGGATTGATAGCTGATCAGCGAGGAATGCGGGCAAACCTGCGTGGAGCTTGTGCCTGGCAGCTGGCGTAGGGGAGCACAGACTTAGGGAGTGAGTGCTGAGGCTGCGGGATCGGATGCTGTCTCTAGGTGAATAGCATCAGAATGAAATTGAATTAGAAGAAACCTAGCTGGTGGCCACTGCAGAATTGATTGCTTGGTGGGCAGGGAAACCCCACACATGCTTGGTCCCAGAAGTCTGCTACACCGAGTACTGGGTGAAAATACGGGAGCAACAGCCTGGTGTCTTCCTAGATCCTCAAGCTAGTATTCAAATTCAAGCAGGGTGACCCTAGAAGGTGCCCCTGAAATACTGACCTGTAACCAGATGCACACTCATCTTAACATTTTAATTCATGTCCTTTCCTTGCCACAGTTGTCCCAAACCTCCCTCTTTCCTTGCTGCAGCTCCATCTTCTCCAGCTGTCCCAGGACCTATCAATCATTCTACCCCTTAATTAGCCTGGCAGAGGTTCATCTATGTCATTCTTAGTACAGGGATTTCACATGTCTGTCCCTCCCTACAAGGAAGCTGCCACAAGAGAGCATCTTAATTATGCATCTTAGCATTCCAGAGAGGGCAGGGAAAGTTCCAGAGCTGTCCAGCCCACCTCCCTGTGTGGGGCGCTTGCGCACTGAAGACTAACATACAAATATGACAGAGTCAGTCCTCTTTCTTGGAAAGCCCTCAGTCTCATCTGGGTAAACAGACATTAAAAAAACACAATGAAACCTTTGCATCAGTGGGGGCAGAAGAAAAGCAAGAACCCAATTCTTCTTGAAGAAGAAAGGAGGAGTACAGGACAGATGGGCTTTGAGCTGAGCTCCTAAAGGACAAGTAGGAGTTTTCAAAGTTTTTAAGGGGGACCCTAACTAGCAGTGAAATCACAGACGCGTGAAGGTTCAGGAGCTGTTCCAGATCAGGGAGGCACTGACTTGCTAAATGCAGGGTACCTTCCTCGACCCAGTTATGTATTATTGAATAGCTGCTGAAGAAGCCTAGCACGTGTTGGGCATTGTGCTAAATGCAGAAGATTCAAAGGAAAACAAAATAGATACGATCTCCACCCGTGTGGAGCTTAAGATCCACTAGGGATGGTGGCTGACTACAGAGCTCTAACAGGCATGTGTGAGAGGAAAGGAGAAAAAGCACCCAAGCACAGGAGGGAGGCGTTGGGGGTGGAGGGAAGACTGGCTCCGGTGGCAGGAGTGTCCACTGTCATGCCAGGGACATCAGTCTGTCACCAAGTCCTGCTTCTCCCACTTCATTGATAGTTCTCAATTGCATCCATTCCTTTCACCACTCCTCTGCTCAGTGCAGGCCATTACCTCTTCCTTGAAAGGACAGGACAGTTCTCTAGAGCAGGAGTCTCCAAGCCCAGGGCCACAGGTACAGGCCCCTGACCTCCTGGGACCTGGTCCACACAGCAGGGAAATGAGCGGTGAAGCCTCATCTTCACTTACAGCGGCTCCCGGAAGCTGTCCTTTCTGCCTGAGCTCCACCTCCTGGCAGATCAGAGGAGTGAGACTCCTACTGCGAAGTGCACCGGAGAGGGAGCTAGGTCACAAGCTCTCGGGAGTCATCCAAACCTCCAACCCCTCTTCATGAAAAAGCTTTCTTCTGTGAAACTTTTCCCTCGTGCCAAAGAGGTTGGGAACGGCTGTTCTTTAAGGGGTCTTCTCCGGAGGCCGGTGTGGTGGTGCACTTGGGAGACTGAGACAGAAGGATCTCTGTGAGTTTGAGACCTGCCTCTTTGGGCTACAAAAAGTGAGCACAAGGCTGGACCAAGCTGCATAGTGAGAGGATCTCAAATAAATAAATAAATAAATAAATAAATAAAAATTATAAAATAAAAAATGAGGGTTCTCCTCAGCCCAAACCCACCCACCCATCATTCCCAATGCAAATAGTGACTTTTTTTTTTTTTGCATCTGTTTATTTATTTGGTACAGGGTCTTACTATGCAGCTCAGACTCATAGTGATCCTCCTGTCTCAGCCACACCAGAGCTGGGATTACAGGCATGTGCTACCATGCCTTGTTTCACATGGCACAGGGCCAGCACGGCATGCGATACTGGGAATCGAACTCCGATCCTTGCACTTGTGAGGCAGGCGCCCAGACCATGGAACTATCTCCTGGGCCCAAACAGTGATCATTTAAGAGACAAAATCTATTGTGTTTTGTTCTGTGCTGAGAATTCTGAGCTGATCTCCACCCCCTGTATTCCTCTTGCGGCTGTGTTACATTACACAGAAGAAGGAATTTCGCAGAGTAGTTAAGGTAGCTAATCAGTTGACCTCAAAATGAAGCAGCCAGCTGGGCTTGCCTCATGAAGCAGGCTGTTGTTTGCTTTGTAGCATTGGGGCTTGAACAATACCTTCACACTGAGCTGCACCCCAGCCTCTTCTAAAGCATTTTTCATTTTATTTTGAGGCAGGATCTCACTAAGTCTCCCTGACTGGGCTAAAACTAGCCATCTTCCTCTTCACTCTCCTCTGGTGCTTACATCCTCCTAGAGGGATTACTGGCAGCACCCATCTGACACCCTCCCCCCACCTCCCCCCCAAAGCCAGCCCTTCAGAGGCAAAGCTTCCTCCAGCCAGTAGCAGGAAGGGGACACTAGGGAGTTTGGATGCAAAGGAGGCTGGCTAAACTCAACCTGCCTTTGCTGATTTAAAATGGGGAAGGGCTGTAAATGGCCTTAGGAGATGAGACTCTACTGACAGCCACCAACAAAATGGGGACTTCAGTCCTCCAATGGAAAGGAACTGGATTCTAAAGCAATATGAATGAGTTTTAAAGTGAATTTTCCCCTAGAAGTCAAGCCAGCCACACTCTGCCGTTGGCTTGGGATAAACTGAGCAGGGCACACAGCAACAGCCTGCACCAAGCAAGACTCACAACAAACAGAACCGTGGAATCAAACTGTGGAACCAAACCCACGGGCTTTGTTACAGACCACCAAGTTTGGGGTCTTAATAGACATCAATAGGAAACCAAAAGATCGCCCAGGTTTCTCACTCTCCCATAAAACCACTGTGGACTTGGCAGGTGTGGGCATTTAACCCTTGCAGCAGTCCTATCAGGCAAGGCTTTTTATTACCACCATTTCATAGATGAGATAACTGAAACTGGGAGAGGGTAGACACCTTTCCAAGGCTGAGGCCATAGCTGGGTAAGCAACCTGTCTGACCCCAGCATCCCTACACGATCACTTCTTGTCCTCAGGATGAATTCAAGTACAGCCCCTCCCCCATCTGCTTCCTGTCTAACCCTCCAGGCTCTCTTGGGCACCCATCTCCCATAAATCCCTGACAGCCCCGTAACTGACCATTCATTCTTTCATCTTCCTGGCTGTGCACATCTGTTCCTCCCGTGGGGAATGTGTCCTGCCCTCATTTCCATCTACTTTCCCTTCCACAGGTGGTCCTTGGGGTCTGCCCAAGATACACAGTCCATACTGGGTTACATGAACTTTTTTTTCTTATTGTTAGTCTTTTATTTTGCCCTTTATTTATATACTAGGTTTTAATACATGAGAAACCATGTGATAACTCACGTGTCTGATTTACTTCAGTTATCATTATGGTCTCCAGGAAAAATAGGAAAAAGTTTCCTGTGACATATCCTAGTGGCCTCTAGTGGCCCCTTGATTGTCCCCAAAGGGTCTGGATGCCACTGCAGTATCCACGTAAGCTCCACTCGCAGAATTCAGAAGACACTGTGTTAGAAATGTTCACCCTCAGTTCTTCACCATCATATCCCTGGCTCAGGAGCACAGTGGGAACGTGATAAACTCTGATTACTGGATGAATCAGTGGATCGACCCAAGAAGCAGCGAGGAGCCCTCCGAGGTGTGCAATCAAGGGGGAAGCTTATCGAATCTGTGTTCACAGAACCAGCTCTGAGCAAGCCGCATGCAAGGGACCATCCTCATGAGCAGCTGGGGTAACAAGATTTGTGGTGGCTGTGGGTTTTGTGTGCAGTGAAAACGTAGCTCTTGTCTCATTGGGACCATATCTAGATAACTGGAAACATCAGAAACTGTCAAGGTAATGACTTCTGTTTCCCCTTATGGAAAGTAGGACGCTTGAAAGAGCCTGTAACTTGGGTCAGGGCCCCAAATTCTCACTCCCATCAGGAGTTTCCCTGCCAAGAAAGGCGTGGAAAGAAGAGCTGTGGAGCCCCCCCAGGCACGACCTGTGGATAACTAGGAGCCATCTCTGACGTCTCCCTCCATTCTAGACCCTTCCAGGGCTATATAAACTCTCAGAGCCCGCTGCCGCTTCTCTTCCAGCTTAAATATGCAAATATTTCTTCCCGTCACAGAAGACTGGAAGTGAGCTTGGAGACAGCCCTTACAGCTCCCACCCAGCTCAAGCAATGAGATTACAGCGTCTTGGTTAGAGCCGGCTGGAGGCCCCATCCCCAGTTGTGCAAACTCATCATCCCCAGCCGATGCTGCCCTGACGGAGCAGGGCCAGGTCCCAGGGCTCCTGGAAGGTGCGAAGGTCTGGTCAAAGCATCACCAGGCTACCTCGAGAGGGAAGGGCAGATTCCCGCGGAGTCGTGCGCATCAGGTCCTGCAGTGCAGACTTGCGCGAGTCTCTCTGGCACCGGCTCGCGAAGGAGCTATGAGTTGGACTCAGGATGCCGGCGGCCGGGGCGAGACGCGGGCGGGGCGCAGCGAGGCTGGGAGGGGCGAATCTCGGTGCCAAGCCTCCAGGGCTCCTGGCCTCAGCTCTGGGCTCTAGGGGCGGGAAGGGGCGGAGCCAGGCGGGGAGGAGCAAAACCCGGAGGCCTCGGGCACCGCCGGCACAGTCAGCAGCGGGAGCCCCAGCCCCGGCGCATGGCCTCGGGAGCTCCAGCCGTCCGGGCTGAGGCCAGTGCCAGCGTCGCCGGGGACGGAACCACGGACTCTGCAATCCCAGGACTGCGCCAGCGGGGCCAGCGGGACCTGCCATTGGCGTGCAAGGTTTGCACCATGGATCCTGCGGAGAAAAAGATCTCGGTGTGGATCTGTCAGGAGGAGAAGCTGGTGTCCGGCCTCTCGCGCCGCACCACTTGCTCGGACGTGGTGCGCGTGCTCCTGGAGGACGGCTGCCACCGGGGACGGAGACAGCGGCGGAGTCTGCGACGGGGCCCGGCCGGGGACCTGCCCGGCCAGGAGGAACTACCCGAACCCCCCGACGAAAACGAGGAGGAGGAGGACGATGAGGCGCTGCCCCAGGGCATGCTGTGTGGGCCCCCGCAGTGCTACTGCATCGTGGAGAAGTGGCGCGGCTTTGAGCGTATCCTGCCCAACAAGACGCGCATCTTGCGCCTCCTGGCCGCCTGGGGCGACGAGCAGGAGAATGTGCGCTTCGTGCTGGTGCGCTGCGAGGCGTCGTTGCCCAACGCAGGTCCGCGCAGCGCCGAGGCGCGGGTGGTGCTCAGCCGGGAGCGCCCCTGCTTGGCCCGCGGAGCCCCAATCCGGCCCAGCCTGGCTATGACCCAGGAGAAGCAGCGCCGGGTGGTGCGTAAAGCCTTTCGCAAGCTGGCGAAGCTTAATCGGCGGCGCCAGCTGCAGCCACCATCACCTTGTTCGTCCACGTCGTCGTCCACAGCCTCATCCTACTCGCCGCCTCCGCGCGCTCCCGAGAGCGCATCGGTGGAGCGCATGGAGACGCTCGTGCACCTAGTGCTGTCGCAGGACCACACTATCCGCCAGCAGGTGCAGCGGCTCCGGGAGCTGGACCGTGAGATCGACCGCTATGAGGCCAAGGTGCATTTGGACCGCATGCGGCGGCACGGGGTCAACTACGTGCAGGACACTTACTTGGTGGGAATGGGCGTAGAACTGGATGCGCCCACCCCGGGAGAAGAGCTGGAGAAGGAGGCGGCGGCGGTGGCGGCGTCTGCGCCCTTGGACGGCGAGGCGCAGACGGCCGCCCTGGAGGAGCTGGCGCGGCGCTGCGACGACCTGCTGCAGCTGCAGGAGCAGCGGGCCCAGCAGGAGGAGTTGCTGGAGCGCCTCTCCACAGAGATCCAGGAGGAACTGAACCAGAGGTGGATGGAGCGGCGCAAGGAGGAGCTGGCGGCAAGCGAGGAGTCACCGGAGCCTGGCTGCGGCCCGGACGGCGAGCTGCTGCTAGAGCAGGAGCGTGTGAAGACACAGCTCAGCACCAGCCTTTACATCGGGCTACGGCTCAACACGGACTTGGAGGCTGTCAAGGCGGACTTGGATTACAGCCAGCAGCAGTGGGACAGCAAGGAGCGCGAGTTGCAGGGTCTTCTCCAGACCCTGCACACTTTGGAACCCGCGGTGGGGCGGGATGGGGCTCTAGGTCCCGGCGCACCCTCGCCGGAAGCCCGGCCTAAAGCCTGTGCCGATGTGTGGGTGGACCAAGCCCGCGGACTGGCCAAGAGCTGCCCTGGCAACGACGAGGACTCGGACACGGGGCTGAGCTCCATGCACAGCCAGGACTCGGACTCGGTGCCGGTGTGCGAATCTCTCGTGTAGGACAAAGGCGCAGGTCGTTTTCTGGTTGGCAGCGTGCCTCCGGCGGGGGCGGGGTGGGGGGCTCAGGGACTTGAATCAGGCTTCAGGAAGCCAGGAACTCCTTGGAGGCTGCTGCGCTCCCTTCTGAGAGCTGACCCGGGCTGTCCGAGAGGGCTGGGGCGCTTGGCCGGCAGCAGGCAGCAGCGGCCCGCTCGCTCCAGGGTGAGTGTGGGACGCGGAAGCTGGGCTCTGTTCCAAGTTCTTTAGGATCCCCCACCATCGGAAAACACACCCCTGGGATTCTGACGTGGTCCACGCCCATTTTCAAAATAGAAAACAAAAAAGTATTATGGAGATCTCACCACCCTTCTGTATGGGAAGGACCGATGGCAGCTAGAACTATTAGTTGGTGGCATAAAGTGCTCTTAAGAGAAACATTTGGACGAAAAGGACATTCCTTGAATGTTAATTGTGACTGTAAACGTGTAAAAACTAGCCAAAGAGGTCACACTGGTGTTGGTCCCAGCCTTATTTTGGATAAAACTCATGGGCACCCAAATCCTGGCTGTTTACATTTCTGCAGGTTGGGGAATTGCCCATCTGCTGAATTATTTGCTTTTTACTTTCGTTCAAAGGCTAAACAGTATCACAGTCTAACTCTGTATTTCTGCCTAGCAAATACAATATATATTAAAATGGGATCTTTTTTTCTAAAATTACCTTTTATTATGTCAGAAGCCAAACATAACTCGCTTGAGATCTAAAATCCTGGCAAACATAATCTCTGGTTAAAATTTAATCTGGGCCCTTTGGGGTCTGCTCTTTGGGAGGCAGGTGTGTCGTCATTTAGTTGATGTTGCTCCTTTGTTGATTCAATTGCTGTTATTTCAGGAAAAGAAAAAAGAAAAGAAAGAAAAAGGAAGCTGCAAAACTCACTTTCCACACTAAATTTTCGGTTTAATGAGCACCCTGGTTTAAACTAAAACTCGAAAGCAATGATCTTTGCATGGTCTTCAGCTTTTGAACGGAGCCCTGTAATTAAAACTAACCATGAACTCAACTCATTCTACCCAAATCCAAGTTTAACTTCAGTATCTCCGGTCATAGGTGAGTTACTTGTCCAAACTGAAATTGAAGTAGTGTAAATGTCAAAGTTTTCTAGATAGAGGCCAATAAGGAAAAAAAAAAAAAAGTCTCCTAGTCCAGCTCAGATGAACAAGTGCATTAACCCCAGTTTGTAGCCATGAGTAAAAGCATATGAAAGCGAGCTGAGGCTTTGAACTGCTCTAGTCTGACACACCCTGTGCCCCTCGAGGGGACCTGGAGTGGGACACTTGTTCTCAGAAGCTGATGATACAGATAGTTAGCTCTGAGGGTCACTGCTGCAGATATTTCAATGAGAATTTACCAGTGGTAGCTGCCTGTTGGCCCTGTGGAAGGAGCCTGCTGGCCGACCTCCCTCTGGAGCTCAGTACTTCTGAGGAATGCCGGATCTAAGCTGGCCCGAGAAGGTATCAACAATGGGGCGTGTGCAGTGCCAGCTTGGAGCAGGAGTTGCAACCGACCTAGCCGTCGAGAGGCCGGCTCCAGTTTCAACACTACAGGTGAAGATAACTGAGAGACCTTGCTTTCTGGAGACGCAGGTCTCCTCTCTGCGTGTGCCACCAAGGGAGCCTGTGCTCCTGACCTCCTCCAGTCACTGGTTGCCAGCTGCGCAGTCTCCTTTTGAGGGACCCCACCTTGGCTGCCACCGCTGGCATGGTATATAGCACTCAGGCCTGTTTTCAGGTTGTCAAGTAAAAATCAGAATTAAAAAGCCTCTTTCTAATTTCATGTTTTCAAAAGATCTTACTTGGCATTCTGATTTTTTTTTTTTTTAAGTTACATCTGGTTCAAAGCATCCACGTATTTGGTCTTGAGTGTGATGACAATGAAGAAACCCACCGTGTTCAGTTGTTCAATCCCATAAACACAAATCCAACAGTTTGGAGGCTGAGATAAAATCCTAATTTGTGCATGACAAGCATCACTTGTCTGAAGGGTTTCTGCTGGCAATGGCCTTACCTGGTGGTTTTTAAATTATTGTGCTTCCCCCCCCCCTTAGGGTGGGAGGAGAGGTAGTTCTTGGATGTTTATTAACTCAGAAAGAAGGCAGAAGTTGGCAGAGGAGGCTGCCTGGTAGAAAGGAGCTATTTTCTTTTTCACTGTTATTATTTTAAACTTTGATGGGCTGCTGACGTCAGCAAATATGCTTGAAGTCTGTAACGCAAACAAGCCACATCACAGAGAGAAGGCCCTTGGGGTGTCCTGGGCTTTGCTTCTAGAACCTTCCCTGCCCTGACCACCTGAAGCTGTTTGCCTAGTCAACTCCTCAGGCAGCCCAGGGAGGCTTTATTTCTAACAAAGCACAGCCCGGGCTGCCCATTTTTGCTTTCATCCAAATCAATTTTATTCCTAAAAGGCATTCTCTGTGTGGGTAGGAGAGGGAGGGCGGGGGAGGGGGAGGAGACAATAGTTCCTTTTAGAAAGAGCTTGTGCTAGCCCGGGAAAGGTACAGTGCCAGGGCGAGGACAAGCTTAATAAACATCAGTGTGTTTCAACTTTTGTTCACATGTGTAGTCAGCACTGCAGGAGGCCTGCACAGCACTGGGTGCCCCACTTCAGCACGTCGGGCCCCTGGGAAAAGTGACCCCAGGCCTCTCCAAGGTCCTGGGGAGGAGACAGCAAGCGTGTGGCCAAGAAGAGGTCGCACAGACAGCCCCCTCCTATTTGGGGATGGATACAACTATTTGTATTTTTAAATACTCCCAGACTAAAAATTCTATATGGTCTCTAAGTTTGTTTATCTCCATATATATATATATATATATTTGTTATTATCATTAGAACAGTCCTTAAAAGTAATGTGAATTCAGAGCAAGAAAAGGCACTTTGCACCTTTTATCACCAAAAACCTGATGCTATCATAATTTGGTGTCTTTCCTTAGGGACTTACTGAATTTTAAAGATTTCATATTTTGCTTCTTTTAAAAAAAATAGCTAAGTGTGCTTATGCATGCCATGTAAACCCAGCACTCTGAATAGGAGGATTACAAATTCAATTCCAGCCTGGGCAATTTAGCAAAAGCATGTCTAAATAAAAGCATTTTTGATGTGATTGTATAAATGCCTTAATACTCAGCTTTTGGAAGACGCCCCGTAAGCAGATCCACTCATCTGGTGACTATACCATAGTTGATGGCTTCTCAGTTCGTGTTACTGGATTGTTTTCCATATTTGTTTTACTATTATAAAATAATACCATGATAAGCTTACTTGTGCGTGTCCCCGTTTCCTAAATATACTTTCTCCCTCCATACAGTAAGATAAATTTCCAGAAAAAGAATTCTTCAAAGAGCACAAATAATTAGAGGCTTAATACTTACCTGCTAAGTTCCTTTTCCAAAGAGTTATTCTAAGTACAGTAAGCTGTGTATGAGAATGGGTATTTGCCATTGTTCAGCTTTCACTAGATATTATATTTTGCTTAGAGGCTATTTCAATCAAAATTAATTAGCACATAGGTGGCAGTGCACACCTGTAATCCTAGGACTTAAGAGGATGAGGCAGCGTATTTCAAGTTCGAGCCCAGCCTGAGCTACATAGAAAGACCTTGTCTCAAAACAAAACAAAAACAAACAAACAAAAAAAAAAAACAAAAAAAAAATCAAAATTCATCATAGGTTTAGGAAGCTGAGGCTGACAATTGCTGTCCTAAAATATCCTTACAACAGCCAGGCTGAGTCATCGGATCCAAACTGTTAACAGTGAATGATATTTTCTCAGATATTCCTTCTTCCAGAGCACCTGTTTAAGATATTCACAGTTTCATCTCCTATCAGAATTGGCCAATAGTCTTAAGAGCAAGAAGCGCCAGTGAGATAGCTCAGTGGACTAAACACCTGCTTTGGCAAGCACAGGGATCAGGGTTTGAGCCCCTGTCCCAAAGCTGTACTGGGCTGTCCCCTGGGGCACACTGAGCTAGCACATGCTGAACACAGGAGGATCACTAGGAGTCTGATCTGCATAGTGAGACACTGTACCAAATGCACAAAGGAAAAAAAAAAGTAGGAAGGGCAAAAACTACACATGTACAGGGCAAAAAACATAATAACTAGGACAACTAGATTCTTAGAATAATCTTTTTCATCTTGAGCCTAGTGGGAAAGG
>NW_004524643.1:5942666-5948333 GCF_000260255.1 Octodon degus
GCAAGGTGGAACTTTTTACAGACAAGTAAACTCATTTCCCAAGCTGCTAAGTAGGAGGAGATGCAGGGTTCCCACCCAAGCTGACCTCCACACCTGTGCTGTGGGTACCACACACCAAGCGCAAGCACATGTGGTATTTTGCGCACCTGGATAAAGAACTTGCACAGGCTCCACGGTTGGCATCGGAAAGGCTTAGCATGATCACCATCTTGTCCGAGGAGTGTCTCCACCAGGGAGGTGGAGTAATTTCCCCCAAACCCCGGAGCTAGTAATTATCTACAAGGTGAGTATTTATCAAAAGATAGAGGAAGAGAAATTCCTGTGTGAAGATCTGGTTGTGTATGAGAAGTCCTTTGCCAATGGGGAGAAAAAACAACTCTCAAAAATTAAAAACCCTACAGAGTAGCACAGAACCAAACAACCTCTGCCGCAGAGCACAGGGGAGCCACCAACAGCACGGAGTCCTTGGCCACCAGGGCAGGAAGCTGGGTTCTTGTCATAGTCACCCCTGGAAGATGGGACCTGTGTGTCTGTGCTGGAGCCTCCTTTTTGGCAGGTCCTTGGGTGCAGGAGAGGAAAGAGTGACTCCACGGATGGAGGGGTCGCTGGGCTTCCAAGGACTGTGGTGCTGTGGGATGAGCTCTGCAGGTTTGGTTCAGGGCATCTCTGGCCATGTCGTGCCCATGACAACACGGGATGCTTTAAAGGACCGCTATCTCGGCCTCTCCCATCTGCAGCCCCTTACACAGCTTTCAGACATTTCTAGGCTGTCCTGTGGCCTTCAGGATAACTCTCATATCTCTTAGTAGAATTTCTAAAATTCTCAGTTTTTCGGTTCCAGATCAATTCGGGCCCACAAAACTCTACTAAAAACTGCAGAATTAAGTTGATCCAATTTCTTCATTCAGACCATTCTTCCACCCTTTATTTGTGAAAGGATCGTCTCCTATTTTTTTTTTCCTCCTGTCACGTTGAGGCAGGGAGTACGTGGTGGGAAAATCATTCACCTAATGGCTTGGAGGTGGAGGAGAGGAAGGAAGAAGAAACCAGAATCCCCTTTGAGGCTGTGACCCGAGTGACCTAAGAACCTCCCACTGGGCCCCTGCCTCAGGGGAGCTTCGGTGGGGTGCCCTCCAGATCCACATAATAGCAAGAAGTATTATCATCTTAGCAGTGTTGAGTCTTCCACTGCACAATCAATGGGACGGCTCTCCATTTCTTTGTCTTTCATTTCTTTCAGTAGTGTTTTGTAGTTTTTCCATGTCTCTAGTCAAAGTATTTTGTTTCTCTTGGTGCTATATCAAATGGAGTTGTTCTGCAATTTCTTCTTCAGGTTGTTCATTGTTAATGTGTAGCATTTCTGGGGGTTGATCTTGTATCCTGAAACTTTGCTGAAGTTGTTGGTTAGCTCTAAGAGTTTCTACATGCATGTGTGTAGGTGTGTATACTTTATTGTGTTCTATGTCTAAGACCATGTCATTGCAAACAGAGGAAACGTTACTTTTTCCTTTCTAATTTAGATTCCTTTTATTTCATTTTCTTGCCGAATTTCTCTGATGTAGGACTTTCAATACTATGTTGAATAGAAGTGCTGAAAGCAAGCATTCTTGCTTTGTTCTTGATCATAGAGGAAAAACTTTTCAATCTTTCATCGTGGAGATTACTATTAGCTGCGTGTGTATTTTTTAGTAGGTAGTGTGGGTCATGGTGAAGAGGTTGCTTTCTAAATCAAGAAAGGGTGCTGAATTTTACGGGGTGCCTCTTTTGCATCAGCTGATATGGTCACGTGTTTTTTCCTTCCCTTCCTTAATGTGGTGCATTACGCTGATTGATTTTCACACGCTGTGCCGCCTTTCAATTAAGAATAACTTTTCCTGGCCTACGTAGCACCGAAGGCTGTTAACACACTACAGATTAGCCTTGCTAGGAGTTTTTGAAGATTTTACATCTATATCTATAAAAGACATAGATGTGCAGTTTTCTATTCTTTTAGTGTCTTTTTCTAACTTTGGCATTGAGATATTGCTGATACGGAATAAGTTAAGAATTGTTCTTTCCTCTTCAATTTTTTTTTAAGTTTGAGAAGGATTGCTGTTAATTCTCCTTTATTTATTTTTTTAAAGGCAAACTTTATTTATTTATTTCTTTTTTCTTTTTTTTTTTTGCAGAACCGGGGATTAAACTCAGGCCCTTATGCTTGACAGGGAAGCGCTTATTCCACTGAGTCATCTCCCCAGCCCCTAATTCTCCTTTAAATGCTTGGAAAAACCATCATCTGATTCAGAACTGTTCTTTCATAGGAGGTTTTAATTTTTTTTTTGCAGTACTAGGGATTGAACTCAGGACCTTGCGCTTGCCAGGCAGGCACTTATACTAGTGAGCTCTCTCTCCAGCCCAGGAGGTTTTAAATTAATAATTCAACTTTTAAAAACTAATTATATAAAGTATATGCAGATTTTCTGATTATATATACGAATTTGAATATCATTTATGTTGTCAATATGTTGACATACAATTGTTCACAATATTCTCACTTCCATAAAATGAATAATGACATTTCCACTTTTGCTTATGATTTTAATATTTTGTCTTCTTTTCCTCTTAGCCTAACTAGAGCTTTATCAGACATGTTTTTTTTAAATTTGATTTGCATTTATTTTATGCTTAATTTATTCCCGTGCCATAAGTTTTTGTTTCTTCAGTTTCTTCTGGGATATCTTTTTCTTCTGTGCAACTTCCTCCTCTGGTTTGGGAACAATTTGCTCCTTCTCAGTAAGGATCATCTCAGTATGGCAGGGGAGCTCGTGTATGGATTAACCAGCCACGAGCTCTATAAGTACGGCGGCGCATCTTGGGTGCCTTATTCACCTGGCTATGTTCAATAACCAGAGAAGCTACATCTAAACCCTTAAGCTCAGCAATACTCTCTGCATTTTTAAGCATGTGCAGCAAAAATTCAGCACTCTTTTTGGGCCACCGACCCTGCATCCAGCCCCACTGTTTGGCCTGGGCACACCCACCAACTCCACCATTGTTACGCTGGAATGGTACACACTGCTTCTTTAATGTGACATCCTTGAGATACTTGGTGGCCTTTTGGATATGCACACCCTTGGTGGCCTGGGCAGTTTCACGCGTGTTCTTAAAGTGAATGCAAAGATTTGAGCCTCTTGATTTGCATGATTTTGTGGAGTTTTTTGGGTCGAGAGAGTAGCGAACCATTTTCACAGGTCACCTAAAGCCAGTCACAGGAAGAGTATCAGACATCTTGATCTCTCCCAAGAATCACTTTTCAGTTCATCCATTGTCTCTTTTGTGTTTCTATCCTTTATTTTATTTAATCATGCTGTAATCTGTATTATTTCCCTCTGCAAGCTTTGAGTTTAGTTTGATCTTTTTCTAGATCTTTGAAGATTAGCTAACTGATTTCAGATCTTTTGTTTTTCTTTAGAGCTGGGAATGAGACTGAGGGCCTTATTCGTGCTGGGTGTGTGCTCTACCATGGAGCTACATCCTCATCCCATTTTAAAAAATTTAAATGTTTATAGCTATAAATTTCACTCCTAGCACTGTTTTTGTTTCAACTCATATGTTGTGTTTTTGCTTTGTCCGGAGATTTTGTGATTTTCTTTGTTTGTTTGTTTGTTTGTTTTGGGACCAAGAATTGAACTCAGACATTTGTACCACTGTGCTGTATCCCAGATAACATGTTATTCTTTTTTGATCCACTTTTTAAGACTGTTTTTTTACATTCTCACACATGAGGTTTTTCATTGTTTTTGTTAGTGGTTTTTGGCTGATTCTACTGTAATTAGAACAGAGATAATTTAAATCATTTTAATTTTCTTAAATTCATTACTTGTCTTGTAGCTTAACACATCATCTATCCTGGTGAATATTTCACTGACGTTGGCAAAAATGTATACTATGATCTTGTTAGGTGTAGTGTTCTGTATGTCTCTTAGGTATAATTGAATTATGCTATTGTCCAAGTCCTCTTTTTCTTCATTTCTGTCCATTATTGTAAGTGCTCTATTGCAGTCACCAAATGTTTTCATAGAACTATTCCTCCCCTCAAGTCAGTATTTTCCTCATCATTTGGGGTCCTACTATTTACCTCATGTATGTTTGTAATTATTATGTCTTCTTTGTGAATTGATCCTTTTCTCAATATTTCATGACTTTCTTTGCTTCTTGCAACACCTTTTGGCTTAAAGTTGCTTTACAGTTTGGGTCTGGAATGTTCCCCCTTCATGTTCTGAAGGCGTGGCCCCTAATGCAGCCAACTTCAAAAGTGGAGCCTTGCCAGATGGTGGCGTGGCGAAGGTTCTGACTTTGTGAGTGGGTTAATCTGTGAGCAACGTCTTAGCGCGATATGCCATTGGAGTTGACAGAAGCCTTAGGAGTCTCATTGAGGAAGTGGGCCCCAGGGGGCCCTCAGAGAGGGTGCTTTGGCCCTGGGTCTCTTTCCACCTCCCCTTCTAGTTATCATGAACCAACAGCGTTGTTGCACCTCCTGATCCCCATCTCAACTTCAACCTCTCCACAGGCCTACAGGCCACAGAGCCAGAGGACAATGGACCGAAACCATGGAAGCCATGAGCCCAAAGTGAGTTTTCTCCTTCATGTTACTTACCTCAGGTATTTTGTCACAGGGACGGAAAGATGGCTGACAGCAATTTCATTTGGATTACCAGTTGTGTGCAGTGTCTTGCCCATCATGTCTCTTTCGCCCGACACAGTGTGACACCTTCCGGATTACTAGGGAAATGTCAGAGATTTCCCAAATGCACTACAGATGTTATGTTCACTAGTTTTTCCTTTTTAGCTAAGTCTTATTAGGTGCTTCAATCAGTTGTGATATTAGAAAAATAGCCTATAATTGCTTTCGACAAATGCTCTGAGGAAGAGTGAGTGTGACGTTGAGTCAGGTCAAGTAAATCTCTGCCAGGGAATAGCCAGACACATCACTAAGGGTGGCCGTCAGAGAATGGAATGGTAGCCCGCTTCATGCCCAGTCTGTCCTCTCCTGGAGCACCTGGGTTGCTAGTTTTCCAGGTTACTATGGATCTGGTTGAAAGGAGATAGGAGTGGGGTAAATAAATATGCACCAAAACATCCTGTTCTTCCTAAGATTCTACCATTAAAAAACAAATATCTTGGATTATTGCAAATCCTGAGTTAACTTGCAGAATACTGGATTATTTTTATTATTGTCTGTGTTTTTGTTGCTTTTATTGATGAATGGCTTTTGGAGGTCCTTACTCTGCTGTCACTTAAGGATTTTCCCTCTTTCTTTGGATGAATAGAATCTTCCTTGGCTAATTTGAAAGTAGTAGGTTTAATGTTGCTCTTAGTTCCTTCAGGAATTTGTCACATTTTTGTCTGCCCTCAAGAAACTTAGCACGCTACTTTCATGTCTCTGAATTTCTCTTTTTACCTTGGTATCCATAATTTTAATTTCTAGTATTATTTTGATTGCCTTAAATGTACATACTGCCTTGAGCAAAACCGATAGCTTTATAATATTGAGTCATTCCCGTAAAAGATAAGATAATAAACAGCACCACAAGCCAATCTGAAACTCGGTGTGTCTTGAAGTAACACTCCTCTTTTCTCACCTTGCCTCTCTGTGAGTCAGCTTTGGGGTTGGTGATCCAGGAAGGT
>NW_004524643.1:5948698-5949980 GCF_000260255.1 Octodon degus
CCTTCTGTGCTTCTGCGGTGCAGCTTTGTTCAACCAAGGTCAATACACATGTCTGTTGTGGCATATACAAGGCCCAGGGCTTAGGCCTGCAAAGCAAGGATATGTCCAAGAGCTACCACTGCATCATTAAAACTATTCTGCGATGTGCTGGCACTGGGCCTTAAATGGATTTAATCCATTTGAATTCACACTCTGTAGGCAACGACTCCACCTTTAGGACTCGACAGAATATTTGCATAAGTGGACAAGGGTCTAAGTTCATGCTACTCACTGCAGTGACGTTTGTAACAGTAAAAAGTGAGATATCTTTGCAGTATAGAAAAGAGGTTATAGAAGCAAGGTTATTATCCCATTCTTTTGTATTATATAGCTTTTAAAATCATGTAGGTCTCATTGCTGATATAAAAGAACAGCTATGATATGTTAAGAAAGTACAAATAGTATAAATTCATACTTATTTTTATAGTTCTAAAAATGTCACATTTCTTAGCTCTGTCCACCACAGTGGAGTCTGGAATCAATGTCCACCTGCTACTAGTGAACGTATGCGGTGGTACTTAAATGTCATTTTTCACTTAAAGGGTCCAGCCTCGTGGAAGTAAGGGGGATTGCAAATCCAGTGCAGGAGAGGACAGGCTTACTGCATCTTATGTACTAGAAAGCAGGACATTTATTAAAAGCTTTGTGACTGTGTCCAAAGAATTCAGGGCCAATCCAACGGCTTGGATTGGAGCCAAAGGGTCCAATGACTAAAGATGGGAAAATACGCATTTTGAGCAGCAGTAACAACTGCAGTGGATTTGTCAAAAATATAAAAATCCAGAGATTCAAGAAGATTTCATTATACCAAAAGAAGAATGAAAGAAAGCAAGCTAACTTGTTAATTACCTTTGGGGGTTGCTAGGATACCATGTTGTTTTCAGAAATTTTAATAAAAAAGAACATTTATTCTGTCTTCCTTGTACACATTGCGTTTCTAAGTCATCAATAGTTGATGGGGAAATTACAAAAGAATTTTAGCTAACAAATGGAGAAGGAATGACCAATTTTTAAGAATGCTTTATGTAAACCTTTATGGATCAGTACACTGATGCTCATGAGGGCTGCTAAGATGAGGAGGGGCCTCCAGCTGAGAGCAACTCCTGGATGAGGAACTGGGACCCCCTCAGCCCTGCTTCACAACATTTCACCAGGAGGCCAGTGAGATAGCTCAGCGGTCTAAAGCGCCTGCTTAGGCAAGCTTAAGCAGGTGCAGGGACCTCGGTTGGATCCCTGGCACCAC
>NW_004524643.1:5950111-5993634 GCF_000260255.1 Octodon degus
GGAAGCCAGCAGAACAGAGGCAGATGTGTGCTGTTATTCTGAGTGTGGAATCAGCCAAATACATACTGAGTTAAAACTTCTACAGGGGAAAAACCCAGCTTCCTTAACAAATAAGTAGCCTGAAGAAAAGGAAGGGAGATTTAATTACTATAACTATTACAGATCAAGAGAAACTTAAAACTCAACCAGGACTTTTTGAAGACATAAATCAAATAAACCCAACAGTAATACCTAAAGTACAGGGAACTGCTGGGAAAAGCTTCATGGTTTGATACAAAGTTAAAGATTTTGAGCCACTGGTTGGAAGGTAGGCTTTTCCATTTACCAGCTCTGTGATGTTCATCAAAAGGTTAGATACAGTAATACATGCCTCCTGGTATTTTGGGGATAACTGAGACGATGCTTAAGTCTCAAGTTATTTTAATATTGCAGGAAGGTGCCAGGAGACAACACAGTTGTCTGGCGTGTGCTGACGGCCTGGCGGGCGCAGGAGATCTTAATTTTATACAATGTGAATTTTCAGGGCTCAGATAAAAACAAGTAAGGGGAACCCAGTCATCAGGGGGTCTAATGATTTGGAAGAGAATGAGGACGGCTGAACTGGGCAATGAGTAGAAGCCAAGAGACCTGAGATAATTAGGAGCGCTCTCACTCACCAGAGGGTGGTGATTAATCCTTGGTAGAGGAGGAAGAAGGAGGAGGAAGGAGCCTGGTTTGCAGCTGGGACTTAGGGAAGGAGCAGCTGGGCTGGGTGGGGGGCAGTGGTAAGCTGAGGTGGTGTTGTGGTGAATGTTTTTGTTTTTGCCTCACAGGGGATAAAGCCTAGGGCAGTCTAGCTGGGAGCTACCTCTCTGCCTCTTGGTAATGTTGTATTTGGAGAGTGGTTCTCAAAGAGTTGGCTTTGTATTCCATCCTCCTGTCTCAGCCTCTTGCCAGCTGGGATTCCAGGTGTGCACCACCTGGTCCCACCTGTGGAGGTTAGCAGTGTGGGACAGTAGGAGAGAGGATGGAGGTGAAGTGTGGAGGTAAGAGCGAGCTTCACATGCGTGGGAAGCAGCGGAGTCCACAAGACTAGGAAAGGACAGAGAAGTGGGGAAAGGAAGAAAATATAACCTTGTGGGAACCATGTCTTGGAGGAAGTGACTTTCAAGACAAAGGGGCCACCTGGGCTCATCAGCTTTGGCAATTTATGTAACTAACTTCGGAGAGTGGTGGATCAATGGCTGGAGGGAGGAGAAGCCACAGTGTGTGACTTGAGGAGGAAGTGGGAGCAGGAGGTTAGCGAAGTCATCAGAGAAGTTTGGCACAAAGAGATGAAGAACAGAAGAGGAGAGGAGAGGGAAGGAGGCCTAGGAGCAAGCTGCAGACTGTGCGTGGTCAGTGTCTGGGGTCCCACAGGCCACAGAAAGGGGCTTAGAGTTTTGTGCTGCTCCTGGGCAATCAGAGAAGAGCTTTAAGCAGAGCGGGACAGACTCATCCCTCTGTCCCAACCTGTCTTCCTCTGCACCTGCTGTTTCTTTCCTCTGGAATGTTCCTCCTTTCTGTCCACCTTGAAGAGGCCCTACAAGGTGGGAGAGAAAACCACCGTGAATGTTTAATTTTAAGTACACTACAATGAAAGATCCATTGCCATTAAGCCTCTTAGATTACTGTCCTTCCTTCAGGCACAGCGACTCCACTTTCTTTCCACTTTCTGAAGTGGTTCTGGAGTTCTCTTACCTGAGCGTCTTCAGTTGCTCTGTCATGGTGGCCTTGGTGTCCCCAATCAGTTCAAAACATTTCCCTTTCATGGTCATTTTGACTTTGAGGAAGTGACAAAAGTCTCACAGGACCAGATCCAGTGAATATGATGGATAAGGACCCACTATCATGGTCCTACAAGTCGACCTTGGTCGCAGCATTCACCATATTTTTGACTACGCCTCCTAAAGACACTCATGAAAGCAGATTCCAAGAACTGCTTCAGAAAGTGCTAAGAATGATGGGATAAGTGTGTTTAAAGCAAGAAGGAATGTTTTGAAGGGCATTAATGGCAGTTGTGTCTTTTACTATAATATATTTTGTAAAAATGTAAACATTACACATTTTGATCACACCTTGTCCTCACCTTTCCGCAAAGGTCATTCTTCCTGAGACCTTTTTACAGTGCCCAGTTATTCAGGGAGCCAATACTTAGCAGTGCTGGCCATGTGCCAGACCCTGAGCAGGCTGGGAACATCAGGTGCCCCCAGGTGTGTGGCAGAGGGACAGAAGGTGAGTTCTCAGAGCCCCCACATGGCTCAGAGTCCCTAACCCAAGAGCCAGGCTCCACTGGAATATCTGCACCAGGAGGGGCCAGCAGGCTTTCCCCACTTTCCTAACCCAAAGCCCAACAGCAGCTTGGGTGAAAAGGGTCTCACTCAGGGAGAGCTGAGGTCTAGGGCTTGGGCTTCGGACTCGTCACAATGGGATGCTCAGCCTTTACTGCTGGGTGCATGTCACCCTTGACTTCCAGGTACCGATGTGAGAAGCCCCATACATACCTGGGCACCAGGAGTGACCTGCTCGGCAGCCAGCAGGGTGAGAAGAGCTCAGAGTCTCTTTGAGGACATTCCCCGGGGTGAGGATTATGATTTAGGAGGCAGGTGCACGCAACAGGAGACTGGCATCTAGTTAGCTTGCATTTGACAAAATGAATGCTCTGCCACATGCCAGCTGGGCACTGGAGTATGAGGACTAATTGGGCCCATTGCTCCGGGCCCCAGAGCCCTTTTCTCTCTGTTTCTGTCTCTCTGTCTCTCAGTCTCTCTCTGTCTCTCTCTGTTTCTGTCTCTCTCTGTCTCTGTCTCTCTTTCTCTTTCCCTCCCTCCCTCCCTCTCTCCCTCCCTCTCTCCCCCACCCCTGGGGTTGAACCCTAGGTCTTTGCACTGAGCGACATCCCTTTTTGTATATATATTTTTTCATTTTGAGACAGTCTCACTCAGTCACTAAGTTGCCAGACTGGGCGCAACCTTGCATCCCGCTGCCTTGGCCTCCTGTAAGGCCGGGAAAAGCAGCAATGGCAGGTGTCATGTGTTAGGACCAGAATAGCCCATGGGAACCCAGGCGAGGACGGAGAGAGGCAGAGACAGCTAAGCCACGGGGGAAGCCGCGATCCCCTGGGAGACTCCTGGTGGTCTGTGGGTCTGAACTGAAAGCTTATGGCGGAGGAGATGTGATTTCTCACAGTTGTGGCCTGAACTGCTTCCCGTACACACCCAAGAAAAGATTTATTGAAGTCTTAACCTCCAGCACCTCAGAATGTGACCTTATTTGGAAATAGGAACTGTACAGAGGTAATTAAATTAGAATACGTCATGAGGCTGGGCCTCACTCTATGTCACTGGTGTCTTCATAAAAAGGAGAGTTGAGCCTGAGATGTGTGCAGAGAGGGGCTAACGTGAAGACGTCCCGGGAGAAGCGCCCAGTGACCTATCTGCCAACCAAGTCACCTCAGCCTGCCAGGCAGCATCAGAGGCTGGGAGGGAGGACGGATCCTCCCCAGAGCTGTCAGCACACGACAGGTTGACACCTTGATTGCAGACTTCTAGCCTCCAGGACTTCGAGACAATAAATTTCTGTTGTCTTAAGCCACCCAATTTGCGGTGCTTAGTTACCGCTGCCCTAGGGAACGGATAGACTCATAAAGTAGGGAGGCCTCACCGACACTGGCTTCCAAAACTTACTTAAATGGAACCAAATTGGTGAGGCTTACTTTTTAGAGCAGGGATAGGTTCAAAACTGTACTACGGGGCTGTGGTTTTAGGGAGAAAGTGGCTTCCTGTTACAGAGACTACATGGGAGGTGGGTGTCCCCAAGCGGGAAACGAGCAGTATAGTCCTAGTAGGTGAGTGACATTCACTGGGCAGGTAAAGGAGAAGCAATCCCAGGCAGAGGGAAGAGACTGGGCAAAGAGGGATGGAATGGGCTGTGGGTGTGGTCAGAGGATGATTGGTGATTTTCTATGGTTTAGGATGACATGCCTTTGGGGGAACACAGGTGAGAACACTGTGGGAACAGTAGGCCCAGGTGACACAGGCCCGTGTTTGTAGTGAAAGGGTTTGAATGGTGACCTTCAGACACTATGGGGTCACCAAAGGACCTAGGTGCCAGATTCTTTTGGTCCACCTGTCTTCTGGAATGCTAATGTTGGCCATGTGGAAGGTCGGCTGGGGAGGATGGATTCCGGGGGTGACACTGGTGTCTACAGGAGTCCAAGATGAGAGTGACAATCCTCATATTTGCTCAGTCTTTTATTGTCTATATGTACATCTGCAACTTTCTGATAGCTTTGACTGAGAACTAGGTGTTAATCATAATTATCCAAGTTTTACAACTGGGGAAGCTAAAGAAGCTTACAGTCTATACCAGTGATGGGGAACCTTTCAGAGCCTTTTATTTTATTTATTTATTTATTTTTTTCTGTATTTTAGGAAAGGGTCTACAGGGTTTCACTATGTAGATCAGACTCATAGTAATTCTCCTGTTTTCAGCCTCCTAAGGGCTGGGTTACAGGCGTGCACCACCATGCCCAGTCTCAATCACCATCTCAGTGCGCCCCATGGGTAGGGCTGGCAAAGCATGCTGGGGATTGAACCCCACCACTACACTCTGCCTAAGCAGGTGCTTTAATCTGCTGAGCTATCAGGCCGGCCCTTCAGAGCTTTTTGTGATACACAAACAGCCTGCTGTGGTACCCATAGGTTCACTACCATTAATCTAGACAGAAACACACTGACCATCACAGATTAAATAGGGAGCGGTCAGCTGCAGACCGAGGTCCCTAGGAGCTGAGATTAAAGGAAATGAATGGCAATAACTGATCATTGTAATACACTTAATAACTTCATGCATTTTACAACCCCCAGCATTTTTTCAGCACCTCCATCCAAAGAACTATCATGTCTGCTTGGAAACCAGGACTCTCTGCCAAGAGTGAGGGATGACTGTAAGACACAAGGGAGAGTGTATTGATTTATGACACACAGGAGAAGCCAGGGTTCTGAGGAGGCCGGGGAACTCTTTTCAAGCACAGAGCAGAGTAGTACGTGAGGGCCCAGCAACCCTCCTGCTAAACCCTCCCCTGTGACCTGCAGCCTGTCTGCTCTTTGTCATGAGCTGGCAGCATAGTCACATGCCCTCCTGGCACTGCCAAGCCCTTGTCTCAAATCCTGCCTCAGACCAGCCTAGGCATGGCAGAGGCCTTGATTGCAACGAGGCCTGCTCTACACAGGAAGTCTATTCAAAAGCAGATAAATCTGAGACCAAGGGCCACAGTTGCTACTCGCTAGCCGTGTAAGTCTATATCTCTGGGTCCCGGTTTCTTTAACCTCAGGATGAAGAAAATACTCCCTACTTCATGAATTCATTTAAAAAATGCTCATAGAGCATCTAGTATGCACTAGGCCTTGTTCTAAGCTCCAGAGCTGTGTCAGGAAAAAAAAATAGAGACCCTTGGACTCTCTTCCTGCTTCTCACCTCCTGAAAAGGGAAGAGGGAGACTAGAGGACCATGCAACAATAAGCCATGAGATCTGCTGTGTTGGAAGCTGCGTTTGGGCTCTCCAGGAGGAGTGGAAGCACACAGTGGGCATTCCTGGCATCCTATCAAGCAAGCACACAGTAGGCCCTCTAGGACTGGTGGTGCTATTATGGTAAATAAGGAAAGAATGAAGAGCCCGAGGCAGAAAGACAGGCTATAAATTTTGATAAAAATGTGTCTATCTCTTCAACTTCAATGAGAAGTAAGCAGAAAAGTTGCCAGGGGAGGATAAGCGTAGAAGATTACAAAGTGAAAAAAGCAGGCCTGAAACGCCCTTGAAGTGCTGTGTAATCAGTTGCGTCTATTCTAATGACCACCAATTAAGCTGTCTCTTGCAGGCTCCAGGAGGAAGATCACTTGCCTGAACAGGTAGACTGTGAAGTGCGCATTCTAAGACCTTTTGCCTTCCACCAAGCTGCATTTATTTACTACAAACTCAGGAAGGAGTGCGGAAAGGTTGGCCTAGTTTCTTCTAACAGCCATGCTTCAACAAGCGACCTCTTAAAAGCCTCAGGTAGTCTTAACTACATTCTACCAAAAAGTAGGTGTTGTGTCAGTGAGCTTCCCTATTACGTTGCATTCAGGGTGCCGTCATCAGCTGACACCTAGGGGTTGTAGCCTGAAATTGAGCCGTTTATTGCTTTTGCGAACAAACATATATGCAGTTAATAATCAGACTGAATGTTAAGAATTCTTCGGCACGGATCAGTTGTCACCTTGCATTGTCAGATTTCCAGCACCTGAGATGAACAATTTAAAGGAGGGAAGGTTTGATTTGGCTCATGGTTCGTGGTTTTAGAGGACTGTGGCTCCTGGTCTTGTGGCATCCATGGTCCTGTGGCTCCATTTGGGGCTGGTGACAAGGCAGAGCACTGTGGGAGCAGGGCTGCAGTGCAGCAAAGCCGCTTGCCTGATGCTGGCTATCTGGAAAGCAAACAGAGAGGGGAAGGAGCCAGGGACACAGCGTCCCCTGCAAGGGCACACCCTCATTGGCCCCTTCTTCCACCTCGATCTCCCTCCTGAAGCTCTGCCAGCTGCCAAGAACACCACAGGCTGTTGGCCAAGCTTCTTTACATGGTCTTTGGGGGTCATTTCAGATCCAAAACATTTATGTGATTTAATTTTCTCTGTAACCCTTACAGGTAGCTTTTTTTAAATAAGGAAATGGAGGCTTTCAGGGATTATGTAAACTCCCATGGTCAAATATGGAGAAAAAGGTGGAGTCCAGCTTTTAACCCATCCTGATTGGCTACCAAGGACTCATAACTGACCACCGTTATAGACAACAGACCTCATGCTAGCCAGCGTCAGGTGTTTCTGGTCTTGGCAGAACTGGTTGTTCAATTGGGGAGATACACGAGTAAATGAATAATTGTAAGGTAACATAGGAAGTGCTAAAGGGGAAGTAATTAGTATGTTCTGCCAACCAAAGAGAAGAAAAGAACTGCCTACTCAGATTGATGGAGTTGGGGAATTTTTTCCAAATGTGATGTTAAGGTGGGTGTTGATGGATGAGTAGGAGTTTATCTGGAAGCAAGAGCCAATCACGAATGAACAAGCATATTGAGCAAGTTTTCTTGGGCTCTCCAGATCCTGCTTTAAACACTATGTTAAACTACCTACATCCATCTCAAAATTAGATACTTACTGAATATTTTCTTCTATACTCAGGCCTTTTGTGGAGACAAAAAAGAAACTGACTTAAGTTAATATCAATAACCAGCCCAGTGCATTAAGGCTGTACAGATACACGTTTTCCATGGAGATTTTTGCCCCAAAGACTTAGAAATGAGCTGAATAGCTGAGCCAAGTCCCAGGAGACCAAGCAGCTCTGACAGGCAGGATGCGCAGTGCCCAGAGGACATGACCATGGGCCCCAGAATCTATGCCCGAGGGGCTCCAACCCTTATGCTCCTGAGCAAGTACCTAGTAAGTAAGTGACTGGTAACCTTGGTACCAAGTGCCTAGTACCTAGACAATAACAGTTAGCAACAGGAAACAGGGATGTTTTGTTTGTTTATATTAAGATAGGGTCTCCCTATACAGCCCAGACTGGCCTTGAACAGATGATTCTCCTGCCTCAGCCTCCAGAGTGCTAGGATTATAAGAATTGAACTCGGGACCTTGCGCTTTCCAGGCAGGTGCTTATGCCACTGAGCTATATCCCTGGCCCCTAAGAAAAAAGTTTTGGAAAGAGTTCATGCAGAAGCTTCAGAACAAGTGCTCAGTGGGAACATGATGATGTTCGCCCAGTCTCGGACTTGTGTTGTCAATGTTAAAGGGAACACGGTCACCATGGGGACCCTTGCTCTTCCCGGGTGGCATGGCTCAGGACAGAAGAGTTCCTGTGTCCTTAGGACAAAGAAAATGTTTGAATTTCTATCATGGAGAAGAGACAGGTTAAGTTATAGACAAATCCGCAAGACGACTATAATTACAGGGAAAGCCCTGGTGTAAAGCTTGTAGCAGCTCGGCCCGAGGTGTGGCAGCTGCCCACCGGGGCCCCCAACACTCAGTACAGCTCATCGAACTCAAGTCAGGACTCAGGGATATTTGTGGAATTATGTAGGTTAATACAACTTTAAATATGGGATAACTAAAATGAAATCAAGGCGACATCTTAGTTCTGTGTATGGGTTGTTTCTGGCTCCACAAGGAAAGGCAGATGAGCCCTTGGAGCAACGGGAACGGTGTGCGTAGCGGCTCTAGTAGGTAGAAGAAGGAGCCGGGGTGATACCAGTGCTCTGGAGTGGGGTGCAGGTGAAGAGGAGGAGATGGTTCCCAGGTGAGGCTGGGGATGGCGAGACGGTAGCACTCACCGAGAGGGAGGTGCAGGGCTCTCCGGGGTGCAGACACCCGGTGAGCTGGCCCGAAACCGCAGGCTCCTAGGAAGGTGGGCGGGACAGCCAGCAGGGGCGGGGCTTTGGGAATGGGGAACCATTCCTGATTCCTGGGACTTGCACTTGAGGGACTGGCAGAGGATGGCGTCGCGCTGCGATGGGGAGGAGCAGGAGAGGAAAGGTAAAGAGGGACCTGCTGGGGTTGGATAGCTTGAGTAGGTGGCGTCCGAGTGGAGCTTCCAGGTGTTTGCCTGGAGTGTAGAGCACACAGTAATGGTTTCAACGAGAGATGCAAATTCTAAAGAGGTGTGTGTGTGTGTGTGTGTGTGTGTGTGTGTGTGTGTGTTTGTGACGTTATACAAAAGCAGATCATAGCGTCCCACCATATAACTCCCTGTTCTTTTGATTTAATTATTTCGTGTATGTATTAGTCTGAAAATCTATATAGAATTTCCATTTTCAACTGGGGAATAGAGGGCCAGGGAGATAGCTCAGTGGCATAGGCCAGGCAAGTGCAAGTTCCCAAGTTCGATCCCTGGTAACACAAAATAAATAACACAAAATAAATAAATAACGAATACACATGGTATTCTACCTGCATGGGTATACCATTATTTTTACATTTAAAATTATGAAATAGTTGAAAACCAGAAGAGTCCTGAATGTGTAACATGGAGCCATATACCTATCAACCAGATTGAATATTTGGGACTATTTGGCCTCTTAGTTCCAGAGGCTTTCTTCTGAATTTAAGTAAGTCACATACAGGCGAGGCCATCCTCCTCCTTTCCTTCATCTCTCTAAATTGCTCCAGAGCTAACTGACCCGAAGCTGATGTCCATGGCTCCCACCTGGGTTTTAGTGATTTGTTACGTGTGTTTCCTTCTGAAATGATATGTAAAATAGCTGTGCTTTAAAGTTCCCGGACAGCGCCTCCTGCTGCTTGACGTCACTCTTCACGGCATGCTGCTGCTTCCACTCCACATTCTGTGGACGGTGGTTATCATCTTTCGGAAGTCTCCTACCGCGCTTTGACCAGGCGGCATCTGGGAACGCTGGCCCGAGAGGCACCCAGGTTTACTTGCCAAGCCTGACCCTGCCATGCCAGTGTTGGCTGTGACCCCGAGACACCGCAGCAGCGCATGGAGTGCAGAGTTATGGGACGGACGTTCTAGTGGAACGTGCCGCAAGCTGCTTTGTTGTATCACATTGGGTCACAACAGGGCGCGCCCCAGCTTCCTCTCCTGGGCGAGGCTGCCTGAGCCCCGTGAGCATCCGCTGCTTGTAGCCCTTTCCTGTCTGCAGTGGTCTCAGGCTGGCCAGTGGGCTCTCACTCCCTTCACTGTGCCCACCGCACTGTTCCTGTCCTCTCCTTTGTTTCCTTTTCCTTTTTAATGTATACCTAGCACCTCCCAGCTTAAAAAAATAATCTTCTGAAGGCTTTCTTTCTCAAACAAAGCTTTATAGATTTGTTGGCAGGAAATCTAGGATGGAATTTGCCGTTAAATTGTAGTAAAGCAACTCTTCAAACAACATCTATTGAACAATCAAACACTTTTAAATGTCAGTCCCTAACAAAAGCAGGCATTGTCCTCCCCCTAGTCCTGATGACGCTAATGCTCTTAATGTGGGAAGAATTCACAAAATGTCACCTGTTTCATTTCATGAGTCGCCTTCTCAATGGAACTTTCCACGATCTGTCCCAGGTAAGGCCCCTGCACGTTTCAACTCAAGCACCTCCTTCATACTGCATGCATTTTGCTCCTACTTGAGAGGAGGGAAATGGCAGCATTCTTTTTTTTTTTTTTAATCAAGGGAAAGTATAGTCTTGCTTCAACTCTTGTGCCCCTCAACTTCTGAATATGACAGTTAAAATTTATTGAGCATTAACTGTGTGCCCAGAACCACTACACACACACACACACACACACACACCCCTCTATGGGATAGGTGTTGTCATTCTTCCCATTTTCCAGGTAAGGAAACTGGAAGATAACAAAGTGAGTAAACATGTTCAGGTCACAGGGTTTATAAGAGGGAAACAGGATTTGAATTCAGGAAGTTGAACTGTGAAGCCCAGTTTCCAGAGTTACTTACTGGCTTAATGATTTCTGGGAAACTTTCTACATTTTCAATGTATTTGGGAAGAGACCTAACCAGCGAGGAGTACCCACTAGTGGCTGAGTCTGTACACAGGCTCTTATATAAGGCCAGCAGCATGTTTATGAGCAGCGGGTGTTGTTATCCCAAGCTTAGGCTGGAGGAGGTGGAGTCCCCGTGGGCTCAGCCACTCCACACGGGCAGCGAGGTCCAGAGTTGCTCATGGGAGCTGGATCTCTTTTCCATCTTTTCCTTCTTTCTAAAACAAAGGAGAAAAATGTCTGACTTGCTTTATGACCCATGTGAGGGCTTCCACACAAGTGAAAATGTCATACGGCCACACGTTAGAAAAGAAGAGGTCGGCTGGCGCCTGCCACTGTTGATGGCTTCACTGGCAAGTACTGAGCCATGCGCAGACTCACGGCAAGGGACAGTCAGTGCACAAGTGGGCGCCACACACCTCCAGCCCCACTGTTCACCTCTCCCTCCCCGGCAGTGGAGATTTGCTTTTCTCTTACTTTGACGTCTTCAGAGTTTTCTCACAAGTCTCCAGACATACACATTCAGAGGGATCCGTGGAGTTATTCTGTACGGGAGCCAAAGTTATGTAAGATTAACGGTGAGACAGAGAAAGGCAGTGTGAAACTGGGTGGTTGGGTATGATGCAACTGGTGTGGGAGCGCTGGCCCTTGGTGGCAGTTTGGCCAAAGCTCAGGAGGGAGTCCTGTCCCCTACTCTTGTTCCCCTAGACTCCAGGGTGACAGTTGTTAAGGGGACTTGGGCTGAGCTCCCCATCCTGAGTGAAGACCTTGGTCCCACTGAGGACCACAGTACGCTGTCCTTGGAGGCGTCCCTACGTGGTAGGTGGGGCTGCCAGGAGAGGCCGTGGCCCTGCAGCTCCAACTGTCAACTTCTGGATTGGATGTGTCATTTGTTGTTTCAGTTTCCAGGGCTGGCGCAGAATTCAGGAGAAGAAATGGCAAAGGAGTGGCGGGTGGAGGAAACAATTTGTTCTAGCTCCACAACTAGCTAGGAATAGTCAGAAATGCAAACAGGAATCTTTGTAATGAAGAGTGTCTTCATCATTCTTTGAAACTGTGAATATCTGTA
Source organism: Octodon degus (assembly GCF_000260255.1). Lineage (NCBI taxonomy): Eukaryota > Metazoa > Chordata > Mammalia > Rodentia > Octodontidae > Octodon > Octodon degus. Next base: position 5,961,721 of record NW_004524643.1, read on the forward strand.
ATAAAAGCACTCTACAAAAGCAGCAGCCCCCACCACCACCCAGGTGTCCTTTCTGTAGGCAACAGGGCTTTCAGCTACGTCCAGCTCTTTATAGCCCTAGGAAGGGCCCATGATGCCAGGGGGCTGGCCAGAGTCTCTTTCAACAAACAGTATCTGAAGCCTAACAAGCATTCTCTGAGGTGGGGGTGGGAGTAGTGAGTTACACGTCACATTTCTGTTTATCCCCTGCACAGTGGCTGAATGCACAACAGTCTTGGATTCGGGCTTCCAGCAGCCCAGAGCCATGTAAGGGCCAGGCATTGGAACGATGCGTGAAAGCTGAGCCAATCAAATTCTACAACTCTAATTTTGTCCAATACAGGTGTGAGTCTCCCCCACTTCCACACAGATGTACAGGATAAAACAGTTTTTGTAGACACTGTTTTAATTAGCCCACATTTGCAGTATGTAATGTTTACATTCCTTGCATGGAGTCGGTACCTGCGCACAACTCATCTACTTCCTCTTTCATCACCTTCTCTCCCCTCTCCCTGCCTCCCTCCATCCTTTGATCCCCTCCCATTAGGAAAGGCCTGTCTTTCTACTTTCTATTCTCTGTCTTTTATTTTACCCTTCATATATAATTTTGGTTTTGCATAAGAGAAACCATGTGATATTTAAGCTCATGCGTGTGATTTATGTCACTTAACATTATGGCCTCAAGGTGCACCAACTTTCCTGCAAATGATACAAATCCTTCTTTCTTTATGGCAGGACAGTACCTCATGGTGTATAGACCACATTTGCTTTATCCGTTTATCTGTTGGTGAACATATAGACTGCTTCCAAGTTTAGTGTTGTAGTCAAGGCTTGCGAGGGAAACAATTTAATGCATGACACATACTTTATAGGATTATTTTATAATATTCACCCAAAGAATCAAATGCAAAAGAGTGCAGGAGATCTGTCCACACACTAGAGACCCAAAGAATCCAGCCGAGGGCCTGGGTCCCACTTATATATTCTGGAACAAGGAAAACAACTATAGGATGGATTTAAGGACCTGTTGGACCTACTATGAGTCAGACCTTTGCTAAAACTCCACTGGTCACCTAATCTCCATAGGTCCCTACTCTTACTGGAGGGCCAGTATGACATTTTGGATCTCCTGATATCAGTGTTCATTCAGAATCAATGTCTGAAAGTCCCTGAAATATCTGATCATTCCTCTTTCCCCAAGATATAGTCACTCAGATGAAAGGCTTCAGGTCTTAAGCTCCTTTTACGATGAGAAAATCTGAGTTCACATTAGGCAAGCCAGGTGACAATCTTGTCCAAGAGGATCACCAGCGCACCATCTTCCCCTCCAGGTCTCCTTTTACGCTGTTGCACCAGTCTTCAGCGGGGCCTTCCACACCCAGCACCACGCTGATTCAGTTGAGCTGGGGGTTACGAGTTGACCATTTAGCCATTATGAATTGGGCTGCTCTAAGCATGTATCATTATAGCATGATGTCCTGAACTCTTTCACAAAGCCACTTAGAGGAGAAGTAGCTGGAAGACAGCTTTTTACATTAGATTCTATTATAATGAATTTATGGGTATAGTGTGGTAAAGTAATGCATAGTCAGCATTTAATGACCAAATTATTTCCATCTCTTCAAATGTAATTTAATTTTTTTTTTTTTTCGGAAGTGGGGATTGAACTCAGGCCCTTGTGCTTGCCAGGCAAACATTTATTCTACTGAGCTATCTCCCTGGCCCTAATGTAATTTAAATGTTTTGACACATATAATTATATATATTTATTGGGTACAGTGTGACAGTACAGTACATCTATTCAGTATATACTGATAAAATGAGGGTAGTTAGTGTATCTGTCTTCTTACTATTCCTTGCTGTTTGGCTCTTCAAGCTTCTGTCTCTTCTACCTATGTAGGAAATGCATAGTGGTCAAGAAACTGTGTTGAAGATTCTTTCACTCCTTAGGAAGTAAGAGTTTCTACTTTTTAAAACTCACACACAAAACAGAAAGTTCAAGTTCCAACTGAAGTATGAAGCCACACTTTTCAGGATTCAAGCAGGAGTTTGCTTTATGGTTATTAAGAAACTCCAACTCCCTAGGATAGCCCAAAGTGCACCCCGCACCCCACCCAAGGCCCCTGAGAGGCTGCAGGCTGCAAGCAAGGCCATGTCTGGGGAAGCCCTACAAGCTCCACTGGCCAGGGGTGGTGTTTATAGGGTTTTATAGGGCTGTGAGCCACAGAAGCGGAAGCTGTGTCTGGAGGGCCCAGAACTCACCCTTTGTTTCTACTGCCCCAGTGAGTTCTCTCAAAGATGAGAAGCATCTTTTCTAATCTCTGTGTCTTTTCATCAGGACAGAGGGCCTGGCCCAGAGTTGGGCAGTGTTGTGCCCCAGAAAAGGACAGGGCCGCCATTGGGTCCTCTGAGCCACGTTACCAACACCAGCATTGCCAAGAGTGGAACTGGGAGCTGTGGTCTCAGATGTGGTCTGCAGAACACAGCACCACCTCGGTGCCAGGAGTTAAAACACAGAGAATGTTTACAGCTAGCCTATAACTCACAGGAGAAGGGACCTGGCTGGTTCTTTCCAAAATATTGGCATTAAAAGCCAAGGGAGAAAAAGTATACAGGCTAGAGATTTCAAAGGATATCAAGTGTACTCTGTAGGTCCAGAGTTAGGACTGTGACCCACCAAGGGGAAAGAAGGAGGGAAAGAGGAGAGGAAAAAGGGAGAGACACGAATGAGAGAAAAAAGAAAGAAGAGGTAGAAGGTGGGGGAGAAGAAAGAAGGAATAAGGGAGGAAGGAAAACAGGAAAGAAGGAAGGGAGGCAGGAAGAGCGGAAGGAAAAAGGGAGGAAGGGAAGAGGAAGGAAAACAGAAGGAAGAAAGAAAGGAAGGAAAATAGTTTGAAGTTAGATGACACCAATAATCAAGCACATTTACTGTAGAAATGGTCCTGTGCTTAGGTTAAACAGTCGTGTTGAAAAGATGAAACTGATCAGGGAGTGAAAGGACAGGGATCAGGGAACTGCATTTTTTAAGAAATGAGTTAGTAGAAGGCAGTGTGGCCGAATCTTGCTAATTGTTGCGTATGTGGGTCCATGACCCTAGTAAGGCCATCACACAATGACACTACTGTACAGTTGGATGTCTAAAAATTTTCATGATTAAAATTTTAATAGATAAAAAAGGGCAGAACATAGCAAAAGATTCAGGTTCTCCTTTCGTCTTGCAATTCCTCCCTTCCCAGCTGCACCAAATTTGCGTGGCTCCACTCCCCAAGGGGTTGCCATCCTGCCCACACTGCCTGGAGAAACTCACTTGGCTGGAGCGATTGCTTTTGCCAGTCTTTAAGGTTATCCTTTGTGCTGTTGATGTAGATGTTTTCAGCTGGGTTTGAAGATACTGAGAGGAAGACTGTCTCAGCTGATCACAATGCACAGCATGCTGGGTCAGGTCAGAGGCAGGGAGAGGAAGGTAGGGTGACTGGCCGGAAGCAGCCAGGAGGGGAGGGTGGACAGCCAGGCTGGCACACGCGCCTCTGCCAAGTCCTGGGACATTTAGTCTCCTCACCAACCTTGGAGAGCAGAATCAGCAGCAACAGCAAAACCAAAGTGGCCAGGAGCTGCTGAGAAGACACGGCTGGGGTCCTCATCCCTAGCAGCCAATGGCATGAATGAACTCTCTCCATTCTCTACCTTCACTGTCAATCTGAGATGACACCACACTCCACAGAGGGTCACAGAAGAGTGGGGGAGGGGACACAAGTGAGAATCCCTAGCATGGTATCCGTGTTTCAGCAGTCAGGGTAGAGGAAGTGATCTGAGAAAAGCGGCATTTATCAGGCATCTCCTGTGCCAGGCATTGTCACAGGTGGCAGGAGAACCAAGATGAAGAAAGTGGTTGCCCCAAGAAACTCTTGGGTGATTTGGGGCTGATAGCAGAATGAGCGGGGATGTAGAAATGAAGTCAGCTGACTGCGCCTGCCGTGTGCTGGGCATGCGGCTCCGCTTTACTTGTGTCTCTCATTTCATCTTCCCAAGAATACTGGAAGGTGTTACTCACCTTACAGCGGAGGAAACAGGCCCGCAGAAGCTCACCACCCTTGGCGAGGTGGCGCGGCCGCGTGCTGTGGACTTAGGATATACAGCCCACAACCCTCCCTTCTCCCCTCTTGCCCCACCCTGAGAATCCAGCAGATACGAACCTCCTCATCACAGCAGAGCTGCATCCCAGCTCTGTCTACACCAGCATCTATCCTGTTTCTTTTCTTCCAGTTTCATGGAGAAAGTATGCTTTGGCTATCACGTGGATGCTGGGTCCTAGTTCTTCTTTTGGAACTTGCTGTTCGGATTATCTTCTCTCAATTCCTGTGTCTCCCAGAGGGCCTTTTGCACCAAAACCTTTTCACCCCGTCTACACTGCAGCGCTCCCACCTTGAAAAACACTTCAGCTCCCCACCACCGGCTCTTACCCTGCCTCTCTTCCTCCCTTACCCCTGGGTGCCCTTGACAGACTCCTCTGCACTGCCAATGTAGCTACCGCTCTCTTGCCTGCCTTCCGGTAACCCAGGCCCTTCGCTTTCTGCCTCCTCTTCTCCATTGAAACTTCCTACAAGGATATAGAGGGCTTTTCCGTGCATCTCTGTGAGTGTTTCAGTTCTCTCTTCCTTTCTTTTTTTGGCTGGCTCAGCCCACCCTGGAGGCAAGACTAGCACGGTATGTGGTGCCGGGGATCGAAGCCAGCGCTTTAGACCGCTGAGCTATTTCACCAGCCCCTCAGTTCTTTATTAGTAGAAATGGCTCTTTATAAAGTATGCTGCTAAAGGTTGTTGCTGTTTAAGTACTTTAACTAAAAAGCAATAGATGTGGGAAACCACCTTTCTTAAGATGTGCCTCATGTCTCACAGCGGCCATGCACTGATCAATGCACTGTTCAATGAATTTTGAGATGCACTGATCAGTGGTTCCGAATATTGTTACAGAATTATGCAATCAGCAATGTACAATCTAAACTTAGGACAATTGTATCACCCTAAAGCAAACCCTTCACCTATTATCAGCGACCCCCTCTTCCCCTACTCTGGATACCACCAACCTATCATCTGTCCCTATAGATTGACCCGCTCTGGGTATTTCATACAAATGGAATCGTACAGCTTATGGTCTTTTGTGCCTGGCTTCTTTCTCTTGCAGTGTTTTCAGCCATCATCCACCTTGTAGCAAGCGTCCCTGTTATTCAGATACAGTAGATCGGAATTGCTTCACCCAAGCCCTTGTAGTACAAATTCGCTCACTAAATGTTTCACATTTGCTTGTGATTCTTAAAATTCACAAAAGTTTTACTGGCTAATGGTGGTGAGTCTGAAAAATATGCTGGGGTCATAGAAACCCTACATTTGAATCTGTTATCAGTCATAAATGCAAGCTCAGTTCTCAATGTGGCATTGGGTTTGAGCTTTTCTAAGGTGAGATGGTAGCAATAGTTTCCTCCAAGCAGCTTCTCATTGAAGACGTGTGTGCAAGGCCACGGTGTGGTAACACAACCCACTTAAATGGCCACTCAATCTCCATGTGTCTTTTTAAAAAACTTTTGGTTACCAAGAATCAAACTCAGGACCTTGTGCCTCTGAGCTATGTCTCTGGCTTCTTCCGTATGTCTTGAGTGTAGTCTTGTGGAAGATCCCAGCCACTCTTTGTGATACTAGGTTGCCTCACTGTTTATGGTGCAGGGTCGGTCCATCAGCCCAAGGAAACGGCTTCCTGTTCTCTTTGGGAAGGCTGCAATTACCCTGCGTTCCAGAGAAGCAGCAGCTGCATCACTAGTTGTCTTAAACTGTGTCCCGCAATCTGGAGATAAGCCGGGTGACACCCCCAAACTTGTTCCAGGATCCCCAGTTGACATATTCTGCCTCACTTGGCTTGTTGTAAATCCTGCTGCCTGCATTGACTTCCAGCCTGGATGCCAGGAATGCTTAGCAATGAAGGAAGGACAAGCAGCTCTGGGCTAGGAAAGGCGCCCCACACTCACGCCACCCCAAGCTGAATCACCCAGATTTCATTGAGGTTGAATGTGTAGAGATTGCATAAATTCCACCTCCCTGCTTTCCCACCCATGTAATAGATCAGTTGAGAGGCAGGCCCAGGAGTTAGCAAGTGAGGCTTCGTGCGTCCTTATTCAAGGCAAAAGCTGGGCTAGAGTGTGTGGTCGGCACTTTGTAGCACCACCAAATACCCTCAGCTGAGTGAAAGGATCATTAGCTCCCTGCGGGAAGTGCTTCCAGATGGCCCAGGGGGACAGCCCTCCCCGGGGGTTGCTTTGGTGGAGGACGTTGCCTCACCTAAGGTCACACCTTCCAGAGGCAGCCTGCATCTTGGGCTGCACTTCACTTGGGGGTGGAAAGGCCTGGCCAGCTCCTCTCCTCTTGGGCCAGGCCTGTGGGGTTGCCCAGGCTTTGTCGGGACCCCCTCCTCCAGTTCAGCCCTCCCTTCTCCAGGCGCTGAGAGCTTCCTACTTGCCGCTTGCTGGGGACCCAACCCAGTGTGCCCAGCCAGAGAAAGCATCCTGGGGGAGGTTACGTTTGGCTGAGTCTGGGAAGCTACAAGGCAGATCGACAAACAGAGGCCGTGTGATTCACCCAGAGGTTCAGCGTGAGGAAAGGCCCAGACGACTCCAGGACTCACTCCCGTGTTCTACAAGCTTTCCCTGTCGCATCTGCCCTGGCACAGAGCTCCACAGGATTCTTGCTGAAAGAATTACTAATGGTGGGCGGTGAGCTTTTTCCATTTATTTAGGGAGCTGTGTGTGTTTGTTTACAAGAAAAGCACGAGAACAAATCCTATCCAGCAGGAGGAATAGCAGCGTCTGGGGAAGCCAAATACCCTACACCCAATGTCTCTCTTTGACATATTTTCAAGTTGGTTCCTCAGAAGAATGCAGACCCCTGGGGACATAGGAGTGGCTCTGGAGAGTCATCCTTCTAGACAGAAACTTACATCTGTCTTCACTATTGAAGGGCAGAGGCAGGCAGAGGCTTTCCTACCCCCCCCCCACTGCGGGCTGGGCACCCCCTCCCCCAGCCTCCCTTCTCCAGAATCCCAGGCCTCTCTCCTTTGGTCCTCGTGGACTCTTATCCTTTTGTGTTTGTGCCTGAATATGTCTTTCCACAATTAAGCAATTGTCGGTTTATTGCATAATGTAGATCCATTAAGGATTCAGAGGGAAAAGAGGAGAGCTACCAGGTCCCCCATAGGATCGCTTCTTGAGCACTCTCCGCCATCCACTTTACATACATTTTCTTATTTATGTCTTATGGCGATCCTAAGAGGCAGACACTATTGTTATTCTAATTCTGCAGATAAACGAATTGGGGCTCTGCCAAGTGAAGAAACTCGCGTTTGGTCTAGGCACCTGGGAGACTCTCCGCCACTAGTGCTGCAGACTGCCTGGGGACAAATGACCTAGAAGGACTGTGAGGGTCTTGCTGGAGTCCACTGAGGCTGTGGCAGGTGGCCCAGATGTCCACGGTGCTGGCCCCATGGCTGGTCCTGTCACAGGCAGCTTGAGGCTGGGACCTCTAAACCTGGCTCCACCGTTCCAGCTCAGAGCCAAGGCTTAATGTGGCAGTGCCTGGCTGCTGGTAACAGGGCCAGGGCTCTGAAGCCGTAGCCAGTTGCCGCTGCTGCAGCAAACTTGACAGACAAGTTTTTCTTGCCTTTGCAAAGAAGGTGTTGGCATAAAGGCAATGCTTGGAGATCCAGTAGAGAATTTTTTTTTTCCCCCAGAAAACTGAGTAGTAAAGAAGGGTATGGGACTAGTGAGGGGTGAGAGGTTGTTTTTTTTTTTTTTCACAGAAAAATGGGTTTCTGTGCCAAGAGGTACCCTAAGTCTCTAGTTCTTTTGCATATTCTTTCAATCATCCACTCCATATTTCCACTGGATGCTATTGGCCAAGCATAGCTCCAGACCCGGAGAACAGCAGTGGACAAAATGTTCTAGATCTCAGCCGTCACAGACCTCATATGGCAGCGGGAAAAGGAGAGGGCTCCCTGGGTCCTCACTGATCTGGGTCCCTCCATTCCTTTTAAGCCTGGTTGTATAACATGGGTGACCTCACTGCTTGTTCAAAGGATGGTGCCTGGGCCTTGGGAGAAGTCTCTCCCAAGCCAGGACAGCTAGAAACAAAAGAGCTGAAGGAGTCACTCCCTTCCCTACATTCAACCATAATGGTTACCCATGCTTCTGTTTTCTTAGAAGGACAAAAAAAAAAAAAAAAAAAAAAAAAAACACAAAACCCTAAGATTTCACCATGCCCTAGGCAACAGAGCACTGGTACCAGTGAGAAATTCAGTAGGCGGCACCAAAAAGCACACATTGCCTGGGTTTTAAACTCTAAAAGCCTGAGTTATCATGGTCCTCTTTGCCCTTTTTCTTTTCCCTGTTCCTGCTGCTGCCTTTCTGGTGATATTCAATGAACCTAGCTACTAGTCCAGAGTAGGTGCGGGGCAATTCTTGCCTTGGTACTCAAGAAGAGCCTGGAGTATTTTTGGCCCACTCAGCTGTAACAAAACCATACCTTGTCCCTCTCTGCACCTCTATTCTGGTAGGAATTATGAAATGAGCCCATATTGCCCAGCCATGCACATCAGAAACTACTTTGGTAACCTGTATTCTAATGCAGTCAGAGACCTGGAAGCCTGCTGGGCTAGTGCCAGACATGGGTTGGGATCTCCAGGCCCAGATTCATGAAGCTGAGCTTGTGCCTCTCCACTCAAGGGCTTCCTCTGGATAGACCAGTCTCTGGGTCTTGAAGCTCACCTTTAAGGCAAGACCTGCTGCTGTAAGACAGCTGTGGGGTGGGAAGGTCACGCTGCGCACCACACCAGAGAGTGGGCCCTTCATCCAGCTTTGCATCCTGCTAGCTGAGTGATTGGGGGAGTCACTTAACTTCTTGCAATCAGTGACAACACTGTAAAGCTGAGATTATACTATAGCCCACAATTCCTATGGTGCTGGGAAGGCTAAATAAGACCATGTATAAGAAAGGCGTAGGCCTATTGGAAGCACTTAGCAAATACTGGCTAGGTACCAAATGCCAAGTGGATATGAAGTGATCTCAAGTCAAAGTAAGAGCTATTTTTGCTGAGCACTGAAGGATCAAAGAAAGTATAAAGCAACATCCCTGTGCCCAAGGAATTTTCTAGAGATCTGGTTTACTATCTTGTAGAGATTGTTAACAGTGAGGATGTAGGTGAGTGTACAGAAGTAAGCATGGGTTTTGTTTATGTATGCCAAGAGAATTACAAACTAAGAAAAGAAAACATCAAGCAGGCAAGTGGGAAATCATAAAGCCCTGTTTCACGACTGTCTGAGTTACTCTTCTCTTGTTGCTGGGACAAATACCTGACACTCAAAATTAGGGAAGCAAAGGTTTATTTAGCTCATGGTTACTGAAGGTTTTATCTGTACTCAGCTGACTCCAAGACAGAGCAGCACGTGGCAGAGGGCAACCTTTCAAGGCGGCAGCAAAGAGCAGAGAGCAAAGGGAGGGGCAGCAGCAACAATGGCTGCAGAGAGCAGGTCTGTCTCCCTTAAGTTGCATTCAGGCTGTCTGCCCCAGGCTGGGTGTAGCACTCACACTCATAATCCCAGCAGCACTCACACCCATAATCCCAGTGGATCATGAGTTAACCACAAACTCTAGAAGTCCTCCCCATGACTGCATGAGACTTTGGGGGGACAGCTAGACACAAACCACAGCAACGACTGACAGAATACTTGATGGTATGACATACACACCTTTCAGGATAAAAACAAGTTTGACAGTGGAGGCATCTAGCTATGGATTGACCTCTTTCTTCACTGTTAAAGGGGTAGAAAACCCATCACTTTAGCACTATATAAAGATTGTTTCATTAATTTTCCACTGTAGGCACTTGGCCAAGTAACAACTTTTCACAAAAAGAGAATCACAGTTTGTTGTGAAAACCCGTGGGCCATTAGAAAGAACAGGGATGTCAAGAATTGTAGAAGGTGAAGACTTTGTAGGCAAAATGGCCAAAACTCACTGGCTATCACTGTTTTAGTCTTTATAGGTGAAATAATGTGTGTTGTGGACCGGGTGGGAAGGTGGGGTACATGTCCCAGCCAGCATGTGAAAAATAAATGGTAGATCTAGGAGAATGAATTGAAAGGGACATGTAGAACAGGCAAAAAAACCTGCCATGACCACGTTAGCTTATGCTAGTGGAGAAGGAAAAGGTATGAACACCAGATTCATGGGGTTGTTTTAATTGTGTACTATTTTTTCCTGCTGGAACTATATTTATCCTTAAATGAACAGTTTTGCAATGTGAGTATGGTTCATCATATATTATGAACTTAGTCATTTAAACAAGCCTTTTTGTTGATGCATCCCTCCAGGCATTGCCAAAGGAAGGGCACAAGTGGGCAGAGCCCCTCTTTAGGAAGTCACCTGGTGCCATGTGGGCAGACCAGCTGAGCTGCCCTTTGAATGGTAGGCTTGACCGAAGGCTGGTGTGAGCACCTCTCATCTGAATGAGGAGCACAGTTACTGCTGGGAGAACCCACCCTCCTGGTTCACTGATTGAATTTCCTCCTAGATTTTCTACAGTTGCAAAGGCTGCAGTGGGCCTATTTGTGGAGACTTAGGTGTGGAAACCCCATCAGCCCTATAGTAACTGACTGTCTAATTGTTAAAACACTGCTGAGATTTCCAATGGGTGATTTTTATGATCATTTTGTTCATGTGGATTAGAAGTACAATATTCATTGGGGAGGACCACCTGAGCAACTCTCCTTGAAAGAAGAGCAGTGGTCTCCATTCTGACTGAGCCTGACCCTATTTCCTCGTACTGAAATGTACAGAACTGGCTAGGACGTCTGTTTATCCTTCCAACTGGCCTTAAGCAATGTATATTGGTCTAGCTGAGGGTGTTAGTCTTTGAAGGTGGTATGTGTGTGTTTCCTTGGTAACCTACACCTGCTGCTCCTTAATGTCAGCCAGGTCAAGACAGGATGAAGAGCCAATGTGCTGCACTGCCAGGTGGGATCAAGCCTTGAGATAAAAGCTATGACTTTCTGGGCTTGAAAGATTACATCACAGCTGAAGCACCAGACCCTCCAAAACATTAGATACTATCTCAATAGCATAATGCAGATTACTTTCTCTGCATATCCTCTCTGCATATTGCAGAGGTAAATTTAGGCCACCCACCTAGCTCGGCTCACAGTACTCACCTACTTCCCACAATTCTCAGTCATTCCTCCTCAAGCCACTCCTCCACTGAATAAAACTGGGTGTGGCCCTGGGTTAGCCTCTTCGTTCTGGAAAGCCAAAGCCATCTTCATGGCTGGACTTAGGGCCCCTTGGCTCCCCAGTAATCATAAATATGTTTTAGTGTCTTCTTTTTTGTATTTTAATTTATTTTTTTTAGAGCATAATATCACTTTTTTCCCATACTTTTATTGAGATGTTTTAGTGTCTTTACTTTTGCCATGGGTTGCACTGGAAATGGTATATTGGAATTAACTTGGTGGGATTCCAATAACATATCTTTGGGATTACGAATATTGACATCTTGGATTGAGATGAGAATCTGGAGGGGATGCCTACAATTCATGCCATATATTTGGATGCCTACAGAAAGCATACTTTGTGTGTTTTTCTACATTAAAACCTGTGTGAGATAACACTGGGATATAACCCATCCCATACTTTTCTACTGTAAATTTGTACTTCAGCATAATAGTAGTTGGCTGTGTGTTTCATTAGCTATGCCTGGGGGACACAGGAAACACTCTTCATGTTTACCCACTTATGATGGATGATGAACTGCAAGATATGTGCATACGTGCAAAAGTGTCAAACTGGGTTTTTTACCCACATAATGCTCCATCAAGCAGGTCTTGCATATATTTACCTGAGCATCACAGGGGGTAAAATACACCCATACCACTCTTCTGTTCTGTAAACATATACTTTTCCATAAATGCAATGTGTGTAAGACTCACATTAGCAGCACCTAGGGAAAGCAAATGCCCATTTGTGCATTCAGCCCTTGTCAGATGAATGGCAAGGTGTGTACAGGAGAATGGAAGCAGCAACAGGTGTTTTACCTATGAAATGCTCATTGCTACATTTTTGTTCATTTAACATTTATGGTGTTTTTAAAAAGTTTTCTTTTGATTTTTCTGGCAGAAGTATCCCAATTCAGTACAATGGCACAAGAGAAACCAGATTTGCAAGCTTTGGAGGAGGCCAAAAGTGAATCATGAGATTATTTATGCATGGATGGTGAAGGTGATAATGACTTTTACATTGACCATGTAAGCCAAAGTTTTCGTGAAAGTGAAATGGAGCATGAATTGACTGATACAGATACAGGGAATGCAGATCTCCTTGATTTAGATGACAAAGAAAGCAGCAATGTGAGTACACATCTGACTAGTAGAAGTAGTAAAAAAAAAAAAAAAAAAAAAAAAAAAAAAAAGGTCACACAACTAAATGGAAGGATGCAATGTTAGAACTAGGTCTGAAGATATCTTCAAGATCTTGGTAGGGGTGAAACCTATTGGACAGAATGGCAGCACAGCTATTCAGTGTTGCAATTGTTTGCAAGAGATGAAATTCCACAAGATGTTGTGAAATATACAAATGCTGAAATACAAGTAACATATTCTGTATACACCAATAATCATAGTCAAAAAATATTTATTATGACACCTCACTAGCTGAACTGAAAGGATTCATAGGTCCACTGTACTTACCAGGGCTTTCCATCAGTAATTGCAAGAATGTAAAAGACTTAGGGAAAAGCAATGGGTGTAAGCTTGAGGTAGAATAACAGTGACACCGAGGAGATCTGGTTTCCTTCACAATTGCCTTAGGTTTGATAACAAAATCACCTCCTAAGAAACAAACAGAACTGATAATATGACTGTTGGCCACTCATGGTTTGAGAGGCTTGTGGGTAATTGTCAAGCAATTTAGGCACTATCTGAATATCTGACCACTGATGAACATTTTGCAGCATGTCACAGTCCCTGTAGCTGTAGGCAGTATATGCTGGCCAAACCTTCAAAATATGTGGATGCAAAGACTTATTATGCTTTCCATTTAGAAATTTATCTTGGAACCCAGCCACCAAGTCCTTATTTACATAGTAATAAATAGAATGGTGTTGTGAACAGATTTGTTGCTTCTAGCTCCCAAACTAATGGGACTAGGACATTTGACACTTGGTTTACCAGTTTCCAACTGATGTTACATTTGCTAAGTTAACCAGCATAGGAATTGTATACAAGAATAAAAGCAGAAATTGCAAATGAAATTTAATTTCAAAACAGACCAATGCATAGTACAACCTTCGGGTTTTAGAAAGATATAATATTGGCTTAATATATGGCAAAGAAAAGAAAACTGATACTGTTGATGTCAACATTGTACCACGATGAAAATGTTGAAGGGGAAATCTCTGTAAAATGGAAACTTTCTACCAAACACCAAAGATAGAGGAGATGTTGATAGGTCATGCAGCAATTATGATGTCACTTGAAACACAAGACATTGGACAATGGTTGTGTGTGTGTGTGTGTGTGTGTGTGTGTGTGTGTGATTTATGTATTTGGTACAGGGTCTCACTATGCAGCTTGGGATTGTAGTGATCCTCCTGTTTTCAGCCTCCCCAGAGCTGGGATTACAGGCACTTGCCACCATGCTCAATCTCAAAAAAAGTTTGATTTTAAACATTTTCATGCTTCCCCCCCCCTTTTTTTTTTTTTTTTTTTTTTGGCGGAACTGTTTATTGAACTCAGACTCTTGCACTTGCCAGCCAAGCGCTTATTCTACTGAGCCATGTCCCCGGCTCCTAATGCTTTTTTATAAACACTTAATAGATATTAAAAATTCATTACTTTATTTTTTGACTTTTTTCCTGCTGAGTACTCATTGTTTAATGTAATAAAACTTTTAAAATTAATAATAATCACTAGAAATAGTCTAAAGAATAAACATGGGTATTATATGACCATAATAATGCATCATTATGACAAAATTGGTGTTATGCCCCATGGGCTATGTATAGCCTTTCTTTCTTTCTTTCATTTTATAATATTCTCTTAAAAGAGTTTATTATAGACCAGTTTCATAGGCCACAAGGAAAAAAAGGGACTATGTACAGCCTCACAGGAAACAGGTAGGGAGAAGAGGAGGATCAAGATGAGTCTAGGGCCTTGGTGGGTGCATTCCTGAGGGAGGGGACTCTGGGGGAGGGACCCACATTCCTGGAGGGGGCATGCCCATAGGAGTCCCTTATCCAGGAAGGATCCCCCTGGGGGACCCATGGGTGGTTGCATGCCAGGAGGAGGGCCCATCATTCCTGGAGGGAGTGCCCCTCGCCCATAGGTGGAGGAGGACCCCCACGGCCAGGCTGGTACTGGGTCAGGCCCCCTGCAAGTTAGCTATGGCAGCAGCTACAGCAGCAGCAACAGTGCCTCTTCCTTGTGGGGTCGTCACCTGCTGGGATGGCCCACCAACCCCTCGGCCTGGCCCAGCAAGTCCTGCAGGAGCCTGTGGCATGGGAGCACCAGCTGGGATTCCTCTACCCACAGCCCTACCAATTCCTGGGCCCCAGCAGCTCTGGCAAGTGACACTGGGGCAATGCCAGTATCTTTGGGAGGAGGTCCTTCCACTGTCAAAGAGACAAGGTTCTCTCCTCGCAGCAGCACCAGACCAAGGACCCGTTTCTCTTCCCTTTTTGCTTGCTTAGAGCTCTTTGGCTTGATCTTCCTGAATTCATCACAGTCACAGAGGATCAAGCTCATATGCTTGTCGATAGCCTTGAAGGTGCTGATGAAGACCTGGCTGTATCGCAGGACGTGCCTCATCCTGTAGTCAGTGTGCTGCAGCATCTTGCTGCTCTTGCCCACCATCGTGGTGGCGGTTCTGATGGTTCGGATATGCACTGGATTCATCTCCTCAGAGGCCTACTCAGGGCCAGGATTCCATTTCCAACCACTCTCTATATAGCCTTTCTCCCGAGCCCACACCCAGCTATCAGCAAAGGGTCAATTTCACCATCCAAACTGAAGCTCAATTTAAGATTAAGCCCAATATTTAGATTATATTTAGATTAATCTGTCTTTGATAAAACGGCTCAATCCCCTGCTGTTTCCTGGGCCCTGACTCCGCCTGCTTCATTCCTCTTCCTTCTAGCACAGGTGCACCTGCTCCAGGATGAGAAGGGACCCGGATGTGCTCACAGGGCCAGATCCTGCAGCTTAGACTCTCACAGCTCAAGAGGGAGACAGCAGAACTGGGAAAGCCACCTCTCGAGGGAGTGGTGGCCTTGGCTGCAAAGCTGTCATCTTGCTGCCTGAATTGTGACTGCTAGGACTAGATTCCACCTTGGAAATTCTCTTTATGTTCTCTCTGTTACAAAGTCTGGTCTTCCAGAGTTGTTCTATGAGGAAAGCGGTGGACTTGGGGAGGTACCAAAGATGGACATTGTTAAAGAATTCACGATATGAATGGCTCTTATGAGGCCTACTTTTTGCCAAAGGTCCATTGTGCAGCACTACAGCAAGGTGGGGCCCCTCTCATGGGAAACACCTGCAGCAACATTCGGGCTGGATAAATGTCTGTCCCATGGCGGGGGGCACGCGGAGAGTGACAGTAGCCATGGCTCATGACAAAGGGAGATAAAAGCCCTCTTAAATAGATCTTCTCTACTTCCCCCAATCCTACCTTCTGTAGTTACTGCCATGTATTTGAGCATTTGCATTGCTCTTCACAGCATGGCTGAGACAGCCTCTCCTGTTTGAGTCAGCAATGTGAGGGATTGCACGCTGCCTCTTGCTAGTCATCGAGCTTCCTGGTGTGGTCCCCGTGAGAAGCTTGGATTTTTGTCAAGGCCTGATTATAAGAAAGTTCACAATTCAGGCAAATACTTTAGTCCTGGTCCACCCTCCACACTGGATAGGAAAGAATTTTGGTGGACTGATGCAAACAGGTTTATCTGCTAGGGATAGGTTCTATTTCACATGAATATCTTAGGAATCTATTTCAACCATTGTCCACAGCTTTCTCACTCCCCCTCTCTCCCCCTATTTCCTCTATAAGTTGCTGTCTTGATTGGGTCAGCAGAATGCTACATCTCCTGAAGACAAGAGCAGGCACAACTTCAAAACTGTGAGGAGAGATAAAACCTAACAGTCAACAATAGTTTTCTGAAATTGCTCATTTAATAACTACCTACTAAGCACCTAGTGTGTGCTGGGCTCCCGGCTCAGCATTGACGACAGTGGTGTCCAGGGACAACCTTTCTGCCCTTAAGGATCTTCTGCACTAGTGCGGGGGCACATAAGCATGTGTCAACCATGATTAAAAGATTTTCATAAAAATCTGTAATTACAAGTGATGGTAAACACTGAGAAAGAAAATATAGGGTGCAGTGGGTGGGAAGAGCTGAGTTAGCTCAAGGCAAGAGCAGGGTAGAACAGCCTGACTGAGGAGAATGAGATTTTAACAGAGCTTGAGAGGACAAGGTCTTAGATAGGAACAAATGGGCTGGGGAGGGGATGAAAAATTTAGGGCAAGATACAGAAAAGATCCAAAGCAGGATGAGAATGGTGTGCTCCAGGGACCCAATGAATACCAGTGCTATGGGTTGAACCATGTCCTCCAAAACAGTTATATTGAAATCCTAACCTCTTGTACCTCAGAATATGATAGCATCAGTCTCTTCCAGTGCAATAACAAACTCCTCAAGGCTGTGTACATTATAAAGAAAGTTTATTTCATTCTTTCATTCACAGTTCTGAAGATTTGAGGACATGGTGCTGGTATCAACTTGGCTGTGCTAAGAACCTCATGGGGGATGCTATCACAGTGGGAAGATGTCAGAAAGGAGGGAGGGAGGGAGAGAGAGAGATCAGTTGGCAAACAGAAAACTAGAAAAAGATAGAGAAAGACCAATAATGAGCTTCCTCTAGACTTTACCTTCTAAAGCTCCCACTACCTCTCAATACCATGACAATGAGGACCACGCTTGCAATACACAAGCCTTGGGTGAGCATACTCAAACCACAGCCCTGACCTTATTTGCAAATAGGGTCATCAAAGATAAGATTAACTAAGATGCCACACACTGAAGGAGGATGGGCCTCTAATCCAGTATGACAGCAGATGTCATTAGGAGGAAGTCACATGAGCACAGAAATACAGAGAGTGGCACATGGTAATGTGAGATGCAAACCACACGCCTACAAACCAGGGCTCCAAGGGCTGCTGGTAAGCCACCCAAAGCTAGTAGGCCACCAGGTAGGATTTCCCACAGGTTTCTGAGGAAGCTCAGATCTACAACACTGTAGTTGCCAATCTTCAGCCTCCATGACTATGAGACCATAGATTTCTGTTCCTTTTTGCCACCCAGTTTGAAGACTTTGCTATCGCAACCCAAGGACTCTAAGAGAGTTGATAGGACTGAGTGAGGTAGGAAAGGGAGGGCGGGAAGAACCGGATCACCCATGTGCAAGGTTTTATTCCTTAGCTGTGAAGCAGTTGGGCAGCCTTGAGGTTTGGAAATAAGAAACTGACATAGTTTCACTCAAGTGGAAGAAAGATCAACAAAGCTGCCATAGGCCGGAAAAGTGGCGGTGGATGAGAGGTGGCACTGGCTGGGACCTCCTGGTGCAGGCACCGGCTGATGATGCTTCAGCAAACCTGCTGGGAACTAGGGAGGCCTGACAGTTAAACTTGTGCCACAACTGGCTGACATGACCATGTTTTTAAGTTGCCACTGTGGTATGGGATGCCCCAGGAAGGGCATGACCCTGGGGCTGGTGGCTATCTGCAGCTGTGAGACTGAGCAGGCATTAACAGTGGGCGCAGGGTCTTTGCTTTGAGGGGTCTATCCAGGTAGCTCAGGAGACACCAAGAAGCCCCATCACCAAAGAGTCCAGACAAAGTGATGGTGGCTTGAGCCAGTGTGTGGCGGAGGAGACTGAGAAACATGGACTGATGCGGGGGTAGCTTAGGCGCTGAGAGATGACAGCACTGAATGGACTGCAGGTGATGATGCAAGAAAAAAATTTGGAAAGTAGATCATGAGTTAGTTTTTTTTTTTTTTTTTTTTGGCAGAACTGGGGATTGAACTCAGGCCCTTGCACTTGCCAGGGTAGCGCTTTTTCTACAGAGCCATCTCCCCAGCCCACTAATTTGCTTTTAATCCTGAATTATTATTAAATAAAATGAATATACTGGGGAGTAAAAATCTGGATACAAACACATATGTGCAAACTGCAACAGGCACTTGGTTCCCAGAAGAGTTCTGTATGCTTCCAGCTCGCTCTTAGAAACACCATCTATTGCTATGGTGGCTTTCTGGATTTTACCTTCTTTTGCTGTAACTCAAATTGGCAGAAGGATTTTTTTTTTTTTTTTGGGGGGGGGCGGTCTGAAGATGCCTTGAGGGCATCTCTGGTTTCCTGGGAGAGACTGGGTTCGAACCAGAGCATCTTGAGCCTTACTGCTTTGTTTAAGCAGGCACTGAAACAACTGCGCTTATGGGCAGGCCCCCCAAAAATGGCGGAAGGATATTTATTTATTTATTTATTTATTTGGCTGCCTTCAGGGCGTGTTTGGCTGGCTGGAGTTGTGGGGATCGAGCCACAGCAACCTGAGGCTGACAGCTTTTTTGAAGCAGCCACTTAAACAGCTGAGCTAAGGGGCAGGCCCCTGTAACTCAAATTGGGCTCCCCGACTTAGATGACAAATCACGGAGAAAAGCTGGAGTAGAGAGGTGCGCAAAGGAACCCAGCACTTCTGAGAGGCAAGGGCAGGCCCACACACTGCACAGGAAATGATTAACCCGCACCCCAGCCAGCCACACCGCTCTAGATGCTATCAGTCGCTAATAAGGCATTGAAGTCGCCCCAGAGGTAGTGCGGCTAAGTCCAGACGATGGGAAGAGCGGTGAGACGGAGGACGGGAGGTTGATTTAAAACCTGGAAAGTTTTCACTGGAAAACAACTCGCTGCGCAGAAGCTACCCACAAGCCTAAGCAGATCTTTTGAAGTTCATCAGCTGAATTTGAGTCCTTATAATTAGGCCTCTTCCTACCTCCTCTCTTCCTACCTCCCCTCTCAGGTTGATTCTTCCGTGCATCTGTTCACTCCCTTTGACTCAGGGAAGCCAAACTTTGAAGTAGATCCTAATGAAAATAACAACAGGAGGAAGCCGTGGGCAAATGTTTATTAGCATAGTCCTTGTGACAGTGATGGGTGAGAAAGCTCCCTCCAGGTCAGGGATGTACCCTCATGTCTTGAGGATTATTAACTCTGGTCATTTTGAAAGCTATGCCACAGCATAGAAAAGTACTACGATCTTCCTCTTATTGAAAAGCCACCCTGTGAAGCTGTGTGCCACGTTTAAATGCAAACTATGCCAAGATGTAGAGCCTGAACCGCAGGCAGGGTGAGTTACCCTCACAAGGTTACACAGGAAGAGAGAGCTGAGAGTCAGAAGCCCACTCATGTGCTCATAATGGATTAAGACGCTCCCCTGTAATCCCAGCTCTTGGGAGGCTGTAAACAGGCGGGTCACTACAAGTCCGATCTCGTAGTGAGGCCCTGAACACCCTGTAGACCCGTCCTTAAAATTAAAAAAAGAAAAAAAAAATCAATTAAGAGATGTTTGTTGAATCCTTGCTATGCGCCGAGCACTGTGCTGAGCCTTACTCTTTCGATGATATTGTACCCCACGAGAAGAAAAAAATGCATGTTTTTGTACTGTGATACAACTTCATAGCATAATTGCAACAAGAAGAGAAAGAGCAAGATGTTTTAGGTGTGTCTTAGAGTTTTTAGAAAGTCAGCAGTCTCTGTTCTCCATGTTTAAGATTTCTCTGAAGTGTCCTTCCCTAGGTCCTGTGGCTCCAGCGGCCTCTTCCTCTGCCGACTCCCTTTGTCAGGTGAGCTATACCTGAACACCCTTCAGAGAGCCAGCACTGCACACTCACCCCTTCTGTCATATGTACTGCACTTTCATATGTCCTACACACACACACACATGCACACACACACACACACACCATGTGCACACTCAGAGTTTTTTCTTCCATCAAATCTGTAAGTACCTCCTCTATCAAAAGAGTTATTGGGTTGGCCAGATAGCTCAGTGGGTTAAAGCGTCTGCTTAGGCAGAGAGCAGAGGCCAGGGTTTGATTCCTGGCATGCCATGCTGGCCCCACCACTGGGGCATGCTGAGATGGCGATTGAGACTGGGCGTGGTGGTGCACGCCTGTAATCCCAGCACTTGAGAGGCTGAAAACAGGAGAATCACTGAATCGGATCTATGTAGTAAGACCCTGTAGAACCTGTACTAAATAAACTTTAAAAAGAGAGTTGTTGATGCAGAGGCTTCTCTTAGGGATCCATTTCAAAGTTCTGTTGCTGTATTCAAAGTAGAAAACTTGCATCTTTTTTACACTTTTAAACTCATTAGCTTCAAGCCCATGAAGACTTGAAAGTTGACAATTTAAAACATTTAATTATTTCAATAGCCAATGAATATTTGTATGAGTGAGGACAATCTTGGTTGTGCTGTAATAACAAATAGCCCCTAACTTTCAGTGTCTTTAAGCAGCAAAGGTCTACATTTTCCAACGTTGTATGTAATATTTAGGTCCCTGGAGCTCTGTTCCGCCTCATGTCTACTCAGAGACCCGGGCCTGCAATGGGAGCTACGTATTCCTCTCAGCACTTTGGATGATTTTCTCTAGACTGATGAAGAGCATTAATGGTTACTACAGTATCACTGCTATTGTTGTTAAATAACTTGTCCAAATTCACCCATTTTCACCATCTAGTCAGCCTCAGCTGCCATAACACAATTCAATAGACAAGGTGGCTTAAACAACTGTTGTTTTTTTTGCTTTTAGTTCCGAGGGCTGGAAGTCTAAGATCAAGGCAGGAGCAGGCTTCGATCCTATTGACACTCTTGTCATTGCTTGTAGATAGATGCTCCCTGGGTGGGCCCGTACGCGGCCATTTCTCTATGTACATACACATGCGGGGCTGGGGGGGGCATTTCTATGGCTTCTCCTCTTCTTATTAGGTTGACAGTCGTATTGGATTATGGCCTTGTGCTTGTGATGTTACGTAACCTGAAATCATTATTAACTATCTCCTCGCAGGCCTGATCTCCAAATACTGTCATGTTGTGGATAAGGGCTTCACTGTGTCAGTTTCAAGGGTGATGCAAATTTAGTTCATGACATAGAAGAGCCAGGATTTGAACTGAGGTTTCTCTGTTAGGAGTCTATGCTTCTTCTGCTCAATTTCATTGTATCTGATTTTTCAGAAAAGATTCTCTACATGTATTCAGGTTCTATGCAGTTATTTCCAGCAGGCTTGTAGCTTGCTGGCCTTCAGGCTCTGACTCAGTTCAGGTGCATGCTTTCTGGAGGTCATGACTATTTGCTTGCTGCTAACCTAGTCATCATTTATTTCTGCTTCCAAAAGAGCCCCTACAGGGGCCAGGGATTTAGCTCAGCGGCACAGCACCTACCTAGCTAGCACGAGGTCCTGAGTTTGATTCCCTGTACCCAAACAAAACAAAACAAAGCAACCCTACCATAATTCCTTCAGTATAGAAGCTTTTACTATCACCAACATGAAAAATACATATTCCTAGCCTCTCAGGGTTTCTGGTGGAATAGTCAGTAAAAAATAGAAAATAATTCTCAAAGCCATGGAATAAGCACTGTTGTGGATATCTTTCCCATCAGCCTCTTGAACGAATCTGCCAAAGTGGAATTAGGAAGACAGAAATGGCTCAGGTGAGAGTCACCACCCCTAGAAGTAATCAGACCTATAAATAAAAGATTTCAGACAGATTTAGCTAAGATGCCTGAGGCTGGTAAACATGGATTTGTAAAAAATAACAACCCTGCAAATTAAGCAACTATGTTGTATTCTAGTGGGTGGGAGAGATTTGCTCACAGAAGGCGGATGATTTCAATGGAACCTGAAAAGGGGAAGCCTTACTGGCACTCTCTATTGTGTGAGATGTAGTAATGTCAGCAGTACTGGAGGTAACCTGGGAAAACTGTGGCTCTAAGAGACTAACTCATCTGTCCAGCTCCCAGTCAAAGGGACTGGCCACGCTGAGATTCCATCCCAACGCTGTCTTCTCCAAGCCCAGTGTCCACACATGTTCCAGGCTGCCACGGGTAGCTCAGTGCCCTCTTGGGGCCACCAGCCCTGCAGCTCACTGCCCACAGGCAGGAACACAAGACGGCTAAATGCTACTTCCAGGGAAGACTTGAATGTTGGGTTCTCCAGCTGCCGTCTTGCACTGCTTATTTATTTATTTATTTATTTTTATTATTTTTCTTTTTGGTGGAACCGGGGATTGAACTCAGGCCCTTGTGCTTGCCAGGCAAGTGCTTATTCTACTGAGCCATCTCCCCAGCCCCATTTTTTTTGTAAATATTCTTAAGGCATTTATATATTTATTAACACATTCTCTGCCAAAATTTCACATTAGGTTAAAATTCCATTTAGTCTTTACATTCCTCTACTGAGGCTGGCATCTCAGTGCATTACAGAACCACACCTTCTCCCACAATCAGTGTGACTGGCATCTGCATAGTAAGCCCCACTGTCAGCCTCTCTGTTCCCCAGATGAATAGATGTTAATACTGCTCTGTGACAAGGTAAAAGCTCCTAACTCAAATCTAGTGGAAAAGGAGTGAAACTTCTGCAAAGTGCACTCTTAAAAAGAGGCACTTTTTGCTTCTGAAAAGAAACCAGTGAATCCTCTAAGAATAATAAAAGGGAGTATTTTACAGTTAAGCACATGATTTGGAGAGAATTCCAGTGTTATTCCGCTGGCCAATGGTGTTAATACTCTGCTTGTTCCTCCTGTGGGCCTCCTTCATCAGGTATCACAAAGCCTTCATCTGTGGCATAGAGAATGTCCACAATCCTCCACAATACGGGGTCATTTTCCCCCTCATTCTCCTGGCAAATCAATTCAATGTTCCTTAGCTTTCCAAAGTAGAAGTCTCTCTCTCCAAGTCTTCAACAGTAAGTTTCAATACACTGACCTGCAGCATCTGTTCAGCAGCCTCCTCATCTCCATTGCCCACTCGAGGATTCTTCCGCACCACCCCTGGGCCAGCCTTAGGAGTTGAAGTAGTTCTCTGGGCTGAAAAGGGTTTCTCTCAAGCTGCACTGCTCAAGCCGAGAGGTCTCTTTGGTTTATTCAGAGCTGGAGCAACAAGAGAAGGAGCCCCTGCGGTCTCCTACCTTGTCTGGCAGCTACAGGGTCATACTCTTTTCCATCATAGTTTGCATCAAAAAATTTCTTGAACCACTGAACAAATTCAAAATTGTCCTGAAACTTTCCTTTTACTAATTTATCCACAGGAATTATTTTATCAACACCCATCCTTTTAAAACTTGCTTGTAGTATTTTGAAGTTCTGGATCTATTCATGTTCTAGCTTAGCTTGGAATTTTACTTTCTTCAAGGCAATGGAGCCAGGGAAGAGCATATCTATAAGCTGACAATAGGCAGCTGCTGAGCACAACTGTTGAATCTATCAGATTCAACTGCAGAGACTCATTGATCCAGGCCGGCATGTCATGTCCACTTAGATTATCACTGGTGACTGATGTTGAGTATATGTACACTGCCATCTTCGGCTCTTGGGAACCACGTCTACTGCCTGCGCCCGGCTCCAGTTCCATCTTCATCTTGTTCAAACTGCCCCATCTTGCACTGTTTGTAGCTAAGATTACATCTGTATTACTGCCTTTCAAGCTCTGCTCTAGATCTCTGAAGATCAGCATCACAGATAAATTTACGACTATCCATTTACCAGTCAGTCTTTTGAAATTTCTGTTTAGGGAATGAACACACTGGATTGTGTGCCCCTTTCAGGCTGTACCCCACCCTGCTTTTTGCCTGCAGGCTGCAGGGAGCGGTGCTACATCAAGTTTTCAACAGGATGACAAAGTAGTTAATCTTGCTAACTTTTTTTTTAAGCTAGCATGGGCATAACTCCTCTCGATTTTGAGTTTCTGTATGTCAGTAGCTAAGTGGTGTACTTTAAAAAAGACTTCTCAGGCTTCTAAATGAGTCAATCAGGTTTTTTTTTAATTAAATGGAGTCACATTATTAATGTGACTTGGACCAATGAAGAGTACTGTGATCCTTTTGTCACCTTAAAGGTAATTCCTAAGGAACCATCTTGTATAAGACACATTGAAGAGAAAGGGGGGAAAAAATGGAGAACCCATTTCTGCGCAAAAGGATGGATTAATGGCACAGATCCTTCTGCTTGAACCAACAAAGAAAAGACAAAATACATAGAAGTCGTATGTTAAAGACACTGAGATCAAGCAGTGAAGGACAGCGATTCCTGAGATGTGGGCAACAAGAAGGGTGATCTTGGTGACTACCCAATTTCACTGCCTAGGAGTTCCCAGGTCAGACTGTGGGAACCCAGAGTTGAGATGGAGCGGAGAGACTGAGGAGACAAAGGCAACTGGAGTATGCAGGACGGGAGAAGCTATAAAGGGAGGCTACATGGAGAGAAAGCCCCGAGGTCTGCTTTGTCAGGGTTTTAGCAGAGGACGCATGCATGTGTGTGTGAGGAACTCCCCGAATCTGGGTTAAAGAGCCATCCAAAGTGTCTAAATAAATAGTTCTTGATGTACACAGAGGGCCAGAAATTGTCTTGTTCCCACAACTACCCAGGGAAAATTGTGTAAATCACAGGTCATTGAGCAGAATACTCAAAGTCATGCTTCAGTAGTGGAGAATAATTACCCTTGATTGAATATTGCTCTGAAGCTTTCTAATGAGTCATAAAGGCAAGACCAGAAATTATTAGACTATTTCCAAGTAAATTAAGTAAGACACAGTTTAAAAATACTCATAGGAAAATAAACATACCCCATCTGTAATGTGATAAAATTCATAATATCTAGCATCCATAAAAAAATAATTCTAGAAATGTAAAGAAACAGGAAAATAGAACTCGTAATGAGACAAAGAAGCCAACAGTCTAAACCAACTGAGAACTAACACAACAGTTGGAACTAGAGAAAGAACTTAGTGCAACTGTATTTCATGTATTTGAAAAATTTAAGTAGAGGCATGGATGATATAAAAAGACTCAAGTCACACTTCTAGATATGAAGACTACAAAACTGAGATAATGTTATTTATGTTTTGTGTCTAGTTGTCCCCCTAAACTTTCCTGCAGTCATGGGGTGGACTTCTAGTGGTTGTGATTAACTCATGATCCACTGGGATTGTGGGTGTGAGTGCTGCTGGGATTGTGGGTGCGAGTGCTGCTGGGATTGTGGGTGTGAATGCTGCTGGGATTGTGGTGTGAATGCTGCTGGGATTGTGGGTGTGAATGCTGCTGGGATTGTGGGTACGAGTGCTGCTGGGATTGTGGGTACGAGTGCTGCTGGGATTGTGGGTGCGAGTGCTGCTGGGATTGTGGGTACGAGTGCTGCTGGGATTGTGGGTGTGAGTGCTGCTGGGATTGTGGGTGCGAGTGCTGCTGGGATTGTGGGTGCGAGTGCTGCTGGGATTGTGGGTGTGAGTGCTGCACCCAGCCTGGGGCAGATGGCCTGAAGGCAACATAAGGGAGACAGACTTGCTCTCTGTTGCCATTGTTGCTGCTGCTCCGCCTTTTGCTCTTTAGCCAAGTGATTCGGGGAACTATAGCTTTTTAAATTTATCTTTTATTTTTATTTACTTATTTATTTATTGGATACGGTGTTTTGCTATGCAGTTCAGACTCATAGTGATCCTCCTGTTTCAGCCTCTTCAGCACTGGGATTATAGGCATGTACCACCACACCAGGCCTTGATGGCTGTACGGTACACCCAGGGTTCCAGGGCTGACACAAGTTGTGGTACGGGGGATCAAACTCAGGTCCTTAGGCTTGCCAGGCAGGTGCATAGACTGCTGAGCTATCTCTCCAGCACAACCTGTAGCTTTAGTGTATTCATTTTACCAATTTTTTGACCATCTGCTGTTGGTCTATTCCTGCCAAAGTGCCATACATTGGAGTGAGGAGGATGAGCCAGGGCTCCTTCATCTGAAGAACTCACAATGTCGAGGCTCTCATTTTACTTCAAATTACAACCCACTAGGGACCCCTTAGTCTGCCTGAGCTTCAGGTATGGTATATGGGAGAGACTAGATTAATGTTTTTCAGGCTGTAAACCACAGACTGTAAGTAAGTGGGTTGTGAAATCCTTGTAGTGGATTGACATCAGAATTTTAATACTCATTTTTATTATGTGTGTGTACTGAATTTTGATATAAAACATATTTCCTACTGTAGATTATGATAAAAACATTTCAGCAATACTGGCTGAATGAATTCTTCATTTTCTCAGCTCTGTTTCTCTAAAGATTTCTGATGGTAGGTGCCTCCTTCCTAATACCCAGGGATTATAGTTGGAATTGTTATTTCCTGCAAGGTCTGATCCCCAATTTTCCTTAGTGTCCTAGTTTATGTCTAAACATCCCTCAAAGTCCCCTGCACTTAGGGGGGGGGACCTTGGGAGCTGACTGGACCACAGGGACACAAAACTCAACAACGGAAGAAACCAAGGAGGAGATGAGATGATGCGGCGGGGGGGACCAGGCTGGGTCCCCACTGGGCACCTTCACTCTGCTTCCCACGACCATGCCATGAACTGCTCCTCCACTGCATGTCCCTCCGCCCTGCCACTCTGCCTTCGAGCCAGCCGACCATGATGAAGTCTCTACCAACATAAACCAAAATAAATTCCTTCTCCTTTAAGTTGTACGTGTCAGCTATTGGGTCCCAGGGACAAGAATGTAACTATGACAGTTAGATCTAGTTTTACTCTTAGTGTTATTCAGCATTTCTACTGAAATTTAACAATATAATTTTTCTTTTTCCTTTTTTTTTTTTTAATTTACATTACTAGCGATTGAATCCAGGGCTTCGCACTCAACTGCATCCTCATCCCTTTTTTTATTTCTTATTTTTGAGACAGTGTCTCACTAAATTGCCCAGACTGGGAGCACACTTACAGTCTTCCTTTATCACCTTCCCGGATGCTGGAATTATAGGTGGGCCACCGTGTTTGGCCACAGTACAGTGGTACCGTGGCTCACAAACTTAATTCGTCCCACAATTCTGGGCAATATGGCCATGGTCATGTTGGTCACCCAATTTGGAGTTAACGAACAGACACAGCACTTTGCTGACCTTGTCTGTTTCTGACACAAATTGCTCCCAAACAGAGGTAGTTGTGAACTGAAGCATTGTTGTATAATCTTTTAAGGGTGCTTCTTTGTGTCTTGTCTTTTGACAAACTCTCTAGAACTAACCAGAGCTGGACAAAGAAGGCTTTCAAGGGAGGATGTATTACTTAAGCTCTTTGGTTTATGACCCTACGTGTATATCAAGAGCCTACTGCACGCAGGATGGCTGCCTTCTGCTAATGTCCACTGTGCAAGGCGCTATGAATGGGAACAACTGGGCTGGCCTTTCTGTGCTCATTGCTGGTATTTTCTGAGCATCCAGAGGCTCTGTGCAGAAAGT
Source organism: Octodon degus (assembly GCF_000260255.1). Taxonomy (NCBI): domain Eukaryota; kingdom Metazoa; phylum Chordata; class Mammalia; order Rodentia; family Octodontidae; genus Octodon; species Octodon degus. The sequence continues at coordinate 5,989,360 of NW_004524643.1, forward strand.
AGAAACCCGGGGAGCCTCCTGGGGCCCAGCACAGCTGACATGAAGCCACGTCTTCATGTTACAGATACACTTGGCTAGAGATGCCACAGCCTCATCTACAAACCTGAACAACCTGGCAGTGTCTATTTCCCAGGTACAAGGACCCCCCAGTCCCCACGCATACCCAGCACCTCCTTCTGGCTGGAGGGGAGACACAATGTGGTTCTATTAGAGCCCTAGCCCTCCTGACTCTCATCTGGACTTTGGTTCCGTGAAGATCCTAAAAACAGAGCCCTCTGCAAGCAACTGGGTCATTTTAAAAAGAACAAGTAATAGTAGCCACCAGGATAGGAAAAAAGCAGCCTTTCTGTTAGGGAGGTGGTTCAGCTTCAGCATGAGAAGTGACAGCTCTCCAGGGCAGGCAGGGGACAACAGAGGCAGCTGAGGAGCACCAGCTGCCCACAGTGTCAGTGTTGTAGGCAGCCGAGTTAGATGGAAATATTATAGGCAGTCAGACAGGGCTGGGCCCTCCAAGGAGATAACACAGAGGGCAAGATACCTTACAACTACGGGAGGGATGGATGCTCCCGCCCTTGGCCAGACCGAAAGACCAAAGATCAAACAAATGCCGACCTCCCTAAAGATTAGCATCTGGGACTGATCATCACCCTGAGGGAGCCAGAAGAATCGTTAATCCAACTACTACTGGATGGCCACCTCATAAAATCCTGTTCTACATTCATGCCCGCTTGCTACATGACTGCCCCATTTGGTCCTGGACTTAATCAATTTTACCAGAGCAATGGTGCTTGTAATCTCACTGGTTGACCATAATTTTGTCCCACCTCATGCCCACGTAAGCGAGTTCCCATATTCTCCACCTTAGCCCCACATGGTTTTACACTTTAAAAGTCCCTGGAAGAGACAGCTTCTCGGGGACAACCTGCCCGGGACCCCTCCTGTCCCTCTCTCGGACAGGAGCTTTCTTTTCCTCAATAAATATATTCTGCTCATAACCTCCGTTTGTTCCTAAAATTTGTTCTTGGGTTTTAGAGAACATGAACACACGCAGGTCAGGTCGAGAGATCATTTTTCCCCTATATCATTTGGAGGTTCCCTGCATCATTTGGCAGTCACACACCCGAGATCTTTTTTTCTTCCTACATCATCAGCATTTCAGGAAAAGGTGGTGGTGGTGGTGGTGGTGAGAACTGGCAGGTACCAGTCTGCTCTTGGGAAAGTGGAATTCCAGGGTGCAGGAATGTGGGCATTATCATGGAAATTTACCTTCAAGGACCTTGACTGAGAAAAGGACTAGACTTTCTGGAGTCCCCCAACCCCAGCAAGATCAGTCACAGCCCGATCTTGATGCCAGGGCTCTTTGGGCTGTGACATGTGCCTTTATCAGCTGATCGGGCTCATTCTTATTTTACAGAACTCAGGGTATTATTTTTTTTAGCTCAAACTTCCAATTTATTTCCACAAACAACTTTGAGCCTGAGCGATGAGCCAGCCACAGGGCTGGCTAGAAAGGATGTTGAATGCTCATCTCTAACCTGGGCATCTGCAAATATGTATTAAGGTCTCTGTCTTACCAAACACGGAAACTGAATCTTAAAATGGCAACATAAATTGCCTGGTGTGTCCCTGTGCAGGGGCAGATGTCGCGATTCACCTCATACAACTGCACATTAGCTAGGCTTTGGGGAAAGAGGTGGGAGTGGCCACAGCCACGGGATCAGGTGGGCTGTTGGATCTCTGCATGGCGACAGAGAAAGCCCAGACGCCAGCTTCACTGAGCCCCATTGCCCTGTTTGCTCCACAACTTACCCCTTTATGCATGAAGGAGTGGGCTTTTAGGAACCATTCTAACCCCGGGAGATACAGTGATACCTAAGATACATCAGAACTTGCATTTGGGTAAGGATAATGGAAAATTAACGCGTACACAAACAAATGCAATGTGATTTCCAGTCGTAGTAAGTCTCATGCAAAGAAGAAACTGCCATTGTTACTATTCTGGCTCTCACACCGATTGCTGGGTTCCTGGGCGTTCACTGCGTCCTCGGGCTGGGTGATGCGGCTCCTCTCGACACATCCCATTACTCACTCTTTGAACGCAATCTTAGGTAATAAAACTCCTGTTTAGGCAGAGTAGAGTAGAGTACAGTAGAGTGTGATCGTGGCGAGGTGTGAGGCGTCTCTGATGACGTCACTAGAGTGTGCAGCATCTCTGATGACGTCACTGGAGGAGGCTTCTCTGCAGACCTGCATTTCATCTGAAATTGAAACCATAGATGGGGAGTGGTAAAGACTTGGGGGATGGGCAGGAAGGGCCCCTGTTGTGGGACAGCAGGAACAGCAATGATGATGGCCTTGCAGGCAATGGCCTCTGCCATCTACAGAGACAGCAACAGTGATAGGCAGGTGCCTGGCACCAGGTGAGTGAAGGAGTAGGTGGAGGAGGAGGGCCACGGGGCAGCAGCAGCAGCCTTGGGGTGCGCCGTGTCCATATTGTAAGTGTGACAGGCGGTGGATTGTGTTTGGAGAAGAGCAGTTCCTCAGGCATTCCACAAAGACTGCAGGGGCCCTGTCACATTCTTCCCTCTCCTCCCCTTGCTTTTACCATGCGTGGGCTTTCATGGGGAAGCCACAACCCAGCCACATCCCTTCTTCCAGAGTCATCAACTAACTCCCCAGAGCTGGGCTTTTGTTTTTCCAGGGCAGGGAAGCCGAACAAGGCAAGTTCTTACTTTACGCTGCTTTCATGGGTGAGGATCAAATTCACTTAGCTAATAAGGAGGGCCCAGAAGCCAAGCGCTAGTCACTTGATTTATAGCATGTCAATTTCTTCCCTTAATTAAGCAAACACTATCACTCTTGTGGCCTTTTCTGAGCACACCTTTCTTCTCCTCCCCTCCCAGCATTTCCTGTTGGGGACAGAGACAAAGGCGTCAGCTCCCTGGCTCACCTGCTGCCCTTCCCAGCTGGAAGCTGCATCTGCTTCCATTTCTATCCCAGCAGGAAGGTTTCAATTAGTTTTTTCCAATTATGTCTAGATCGTTTAAGGTTATCATGATGATTCATTGATTTTTTTTTTTCTGCTTGGAATTAAAGCTGTGTATTTACTATTAAAGTTTTGTTTAGGTAGTAGACACATGTTTTAAAAGGCAGAACCAATTCAGAAAGATCTTACATACAGCATCTCCCCCCAAAAAAAGTGACAAAAAAGGTGAATTGACTTCATAAAAATGTAAAAATTTCTGCACTGCAGGTATTATCATAAAGAAGTATAAATATAACTCATGGGATGAGAGACATTATTTGCAAATTGTATACTGGTAAGTGACTTGCATCTAAAGTATAGAAAAGGATTTTAAAACTCATAATAAGGTAAATGATTCAATTTTAAAATGGGCAAAATATTTAGGCAGATTTCTTTTTAATATTTAAAAAATTATTTATTTACTTATTTATTTGGTACAGAGTCTCACTACACAGCTCAGATTCATAGTGATCCTCCTGTCTCAGCCTGCTTAGTGATGGGATTACAGGTATGTACCACCACACCTGGATTCAGTGGCCAGCAGGGTGTGCCCAGGGTTCTGGGGCGGGCATAGAATGCAGTATCGGGGATTGAACCTGGGTCTTTGCACTTGCAAAGTTGTTGAGTTATCTCCCCAGCCCTTAAGCAGATTTTTTTTTTCCAAAGAAAATATACAAGTGGTCAATAAGCACATGAAAAAAAAATGTTCAATGTTATTAGTCACTAAAGAAATGCAAATCAAAGCCACAATAAGTTTCCATTCCATACCCGTTTGAATGTCAGTAATGAAAAAAGATATAATAACAAGTGTTGGTGAGGATGTGGTGACACTGGAACATTTGTCCCCTGCTTAGTAAGGATGGAAGATGGCACAGCTGATTTACAAAATGGTCTGCTGGCGACTTCACTCCTAAAAACCCAGGAGCCAAGAAGACACACGTCCACACAGAAACTTATAGATGTACACAGACACAGCTTTTGCAATAGCTAAGAAGTGGAAATAGCCCAATGCCTGCCACATGAATGCTAGGATAAATAAAATATATTATGTTCATGAAATGGAATTATTATTCATCAATAAAGAGAACTGACTTATTGGTTCATAATAAAACCTAGATGAATTTATTTTTTTTTCTATAACTTCATTCAGAGACAAATAGCAATGAGACAGTTTCAAATCAAATTGGTAGGACAGTTTCAATAATTAACACATTGCATACATTCTTCCTAGTGGTTAATTGCTGTACAAG
>NW_004524643.1:5998686-6021066 GCF_000260255.1 Octodon degus
TCTCTTTCTTAGTTGCGTCTTTCCCTGGTTTTGGTATCAGTATAATACTTGCCTCCAGGAATGATTTTGGGAGGGTTGCTTCCAAACCTGGATGAATTTAGAAAACATCTTAAATGAATGAAGCCATAAAAACACATTGTTTCCAAAAGAACACATTATGTGGAGCTTTTCTTTCTGTTTTTTTAGTACTGGATTTCAAACCCAGGGCCTCACACCTACCAAGCAAAGCACTCTACCACCAAGCTACATCCCCAGAATGATAGTTTATGATTCCTTTTATTGCTTTTAATTAATTACTACTATTATTTTGAATATTGGAGAATGAATCCCTTCATATTGAACAACATTCACAGTACTTTAAAAAAAAATGGGGGGGGGCAAGTTTTTGCTAAGTTGCCCAGACTGGACATGAACTTTCAATCCTCTTGCCTCAGGCTCCAGGACATTGGGCTTATAGGCCTGTGCTGCCACACCCAGCTATCATCCTTTCTTTTATATGAACTGCTCAGGATGAGCAAATCTACGGAGACAGAAAGGCAGTGTTTCTTAGAGCACAGGGAGAAGCTTCATAAGAGGGAGTGGGTGGTGATGCGTAGAACATTATTTTAAAAACAGGGGATGAAAATGTTCTAAAATTGCACTGTCACAGTGGCTACATGACCCTGAGAATAACCTTAAAAACAAAGACACTGCTTATATATTTTAAGTGTATGCACTAAATAGGATGTGAATTATGGCTTAATAAAGCTTTTCTTTTCTGTATTTTAGTGAAGGGTCTACAGGGTGTTCAGGGTCTCACTACTAGATCAGACTCATAGTGATAATCCTGTTTACAGCCTTCCAAGAGCTGGGATTACAGGCATGAGCCACCACGCCCAGTCTCAATTGTCACCTCACTGTGCCCTGCCAGCAGGGCCGGCATGGCAGGCCTAGGGATTGAACCCCTTTACCCCTGTGACTGTTTGCAGGCACTTTAATCTGCTGAGCTATTTGGCTGGTCCTAATAAAGCTTTTTAAAGTAAGGAAGCAGGATAATGATCCATGAGCACATTAATTAATATCGCTGGAGTCTGCCGTGTAAAGTATTTCCCAGGTTCTTGGCGCATTTGGCAGGCCAAACAGAGAAGCCTTCCCGAGTGGAAATGCGTAGCAGTGATCCAAACACGAGTCAATTTATTAGCTACATTATGACTGACCCGATCTTCTGGTTAGCAAATCACTTTCACACTTACTTGATGAAATCTTTCCAGGCTCTTGAATTCCAGGAGGGAGGCATCAGCATGTACGTTTCAGACTTGCGGGAGAGGAGGTTCAGGGAGTTTAGGGGCAGATGAGATCACCAGGTTCTAAGTGCTGGGCTGGGAAGTCCACCCACTTCCAAGTCTGTCACTCCCCGAAGCCTGAGAGGGCAGGGGCCGTGTTCTGTCTTGTTCCTGCACCACCCCGGGGCCTGGTAGGGTGGCTGATGGACGCTGCTAACCTGCCATTCTGAGCTTTGCAATCCAGTATGGCGAAGCATGGCTCCAGCTCCTCCCGGGAAAAGACCAGGAAGGGCAAGTGGGTGAGGGCTGGCTCCAGAGGCCTCGGACTTGATCCCTCTCCACATACGGTGAACTAGTCGGTTCTGTCTTAGAGCAGAAGGCTTTCATTTTCTGGAGGCCTTGGGTCTTGTTCTTAGCCAACTCATGGACTTCTGAAACTCTTCTCAGGGCAGCCAGACTCTCCCTTTCCCAGACTCCTGCCTTTTTTTTTTTAATGTATTTGGTATAGGGTCTCACTCCACAGTTTGGATTTGTAATAATCCTCCTGTTTTCAGCCTCCCCAGCCCTGGGATTGCAGGCATGGCCACCATGCCCTGTCTTGGTGGCCAGCTCAGCACACCCAGGGGTAGGGCCAGCGCAGCATGTGGTGCGGAGATCAAACCCCGATCTCTCCTCTTGCCTAAGCAGGTGCTTAGTCTGCTGAGCTGTTTGATTGGCCCAACTCTGGCCATCTCAAATGCTTCATGAACATTTTTACTTCTAAGATAAACTATACTCCCCAAGACAGAAGACTTCCAACCCAGGTAGTCTCAGGAAGACGATACCCCACAGCAGATGCACTTTTATACCACTGTGTCTCTTTATCAGTGGACCTGAAGGGACAAGCATCCAAGGCTGCTTGTTTTCTGGTTCCATGGAAAGCAAACACTTCTGCTTAACATACGTGAGTTGCATTTTCTGTGATTTGGGTGGCAGGAAAATAAGCTAGATGACCTGTTTGCTGAGATTTCCCATATCCCTAGGCTGGAAAAAACCTAGGATGTGGATCACAGACTTGGATATACAGCTTATTTTTTGCCATTTACCTCTCTGTTCTCTTTGAGCACAAGCTCCCCACCTGCCACAGGCAAATCACACAGGGTTCTAGTGCAAGGGGTCTGAGCCCTGCAGCTGATAAATGGTAGAGCTTGGCCTTGAACCCAGGACCCTGGCTCTAAAAACTGAGATCATTTTCTGCAGGGATGCAGGCTAGGAGGAGGAGTGGAGCAGAGGTGGGTGTGTCTCTGTGAGTCAAGGCAGCATGTGTGGCCATGCCTGTGCCCTTGTGAGGCCTCATGATTGAGGAGAGCTCCCGCATCATGGCCTGGGCCGTGCAAAGTCTGGGGAGTGGCTGTGGGTGCTGCTCAGATAAGCTGCCTGCCCGAGAGCATTCTTGGTCTGGCTCCTTGCACAACTCTCCTGTTGGACAACTGTGGCCACATCAGCGTCACTCCAGAAAGAGATGGGACAAAAATAAGGAACGTATTCCCCAAAGATGGCTAGCCTGGATTATATGGGCCTAAAACACACTTCGGTACTTTGCTCATTCTCTTTGGAAAGCCACATGGATCTTCATGATTTGGTTTCTCTCTCTGGGTAGCACCAAGGGAGGGATCTCCTTCTAGGAGAGAGGAGGCTTTCTCACACTGTTGTGGTCTGAACTTAAGGCCCAGCCTTCAGAGCCAGGCAGCCCCCACTTAGGCCTGGCCTAGTTCTGCATAGCCTCAATCATGCGTTAGTCTCTTCACATTTCTCCTTACATTTTCTGAAAGTACCATGGTGCTTCCCCTTCCTAGGGCCACAAGAATTCCATCAGGTGTGGTAATGTGCCGGACACTCAACCTCCGATATATGGCAGTTTCTGCCTCCCTTCTGGTCCTCACCCTTTTCTTTCTCCCCACACCCTACTTTATTGAGGTATAATTGATGGATAAAATTGCATAAATTTAAGTTGTTTTGATATATGTATGCATTGTGAAATGATTGCCACAATCAAACTAATTAACCTATCCATCACTTCATAGTTTGGTTTTTGGGATGTGGGGTGAGAACCCTTAAGAGCCACTCTCTTAACAAAATTTAAGTAACAACACATTACTACTAATGTGAGGGGCTGCCTGCTTCTGAAGCCTGGACCCTTAGTTCTTTTTTTTATTTTGAAGATCCTAAGGTTTATTTCTTTTCTTTTCTTTTTTTTCAAAATTTTATTGATAAACAGATAGCAATGAGACAGTTTCAAATCAAATCGGAAGTACAGTTTCAACAAATAATACACTGCATATATTCTTCTTAGTGGTTAATTGCTGTACAAGATGCGGACTTGAGATCCTATTTACAAACACCATTAGAGCAAATCATTCTATTCATTAAGAGAATGCAACTATATATCTATCCTAACCACTTTGAATATACAGATACAAAATGGACATTCATCGGTATACCCCATTTTTTCTAAGTTCCGTTACTGATGGACCCTTAGTTCTGACCACCATAGTGTGAGAAATCCTCCTTTCCCCTATAAGAACTTATTCTCCTGGACAACTGAAGCTTTGCGACCTTTCATCAATATCTTCCCACCTCTTCCCTCCTGCCATATCTCCACCTCCTATGATCAACACTCTCTACTTTTATTGATGATTTTTCAAAATTCTACTTGTGAGTGAGATCATTCCTCTTTCTGTGTCTATTTGACTTGATATAATTTTCTACGGTTCCAACCCTATTGTCACAAGTGGCAGATGTCCTTAGTAAAAGCCAAATAATATTTCACTAAATGTGTGTGTGTGTGTGTGTGTGTGTGTGTATACACATCTCTGATTTCTCAGCTTTGACTTGAGTTTTCCACTTTACAAAGGTGTGAAAGTGATACCAACCTTGTAGACGTTGTATTTTGCATTCTGAGTTCCTTTCCTGGGATAGCAAAAGATGACATAGTCCTTTCTCCTGATGTTGGGTAGTGACAGGGACTTGAAGCTCCTTCTGCTGCAAAATCAGTGGGGAAATCTCTGAGATGCTACCAAGTAGTGCACTGCTAGGCTATGATGTTGAGTAGGCTGGGTGTAGTAAATGTGTTTTCAACTAACAGTGGGTTTTAGAGAACACAGTTTTGCTTGATACAGTCCTATTTTTCTGCGTCCTGACCCCTCTCTTATTGGTACTTTCACTCAAGGAAGGACACAAATTTGGAAGAGTGAGCCCAAGATGGCTTGTTCAGACCCTGGGTATATGGTGAGGATGTGAGTGGGTCTTGGGTGAGTCTTAAAGGGAGAAGGAAGATAGGAACCTTTGAGATGTTAAAGTCAAGGAAAGAAGATGCCAGATGGGGTTGTAATATGATAATCACAGTGCAATAGTTTTTTTATAGTACAGTCCTGGGGATTAAACCCGCAGACTCGTGCATGTGAAACAGCTCTCTACCCTGGGCCATGTCCTCAGCCCTTTTTAACTTTAGTTTGGGATAAGATCTGGCTAAGTTGCCCAGGATGACCTTGGACTTGCAGTCATCCTGTCTCAGCCTCCTGAGTAGCTAGGATGACGGGCACACGCCACCACACTCAAGAATGTCCCATAATTGAAAACTTCCTTCTTCAAGGCAGGACACCATGCGAGGCACTCTGCATGTGTTGCTTAACTTATTTCTCTTCTTATTGCCATCTCCTGTTTATGCATGCAGCAATCAGAGGACAACTTTCACAACAAGCCAGTGACAGAGCTGAATGTGGCTTGTTACTCCCACGCTCTGGACAAGACTGTGAGGAGTAAGAAAGAGGGATGTTGGGGTGTGCATCGTGGGGTCTCCCTGGGAGAGTTCAGATCCTCTTTGCTTTCAGAATCTGGTTGCCATGGGAAGTGGGGGGTTGGGGTGGGAGAGCTTGATGGCTGCCTCCCTGGTCAAACGAATTCTCCAAGAAGACCCACACGGCCCACCCCTTGGGCTGCAGCCTCCGCTCCCAGCACGGCCCGTCCATGGCTGCCGATTTGTCCACAGAAGTGAGGACATGCCACTTTACCCTTTGCCTTACTGAGTCCCCAAGGTGGACAGCACCATGACATATGCAGTGCTGCCCACAGTCGAGCACTTCCTGTCCATCATCTGGAGACCCAGACCACCTTGGGCTCTCAGCTTCTCCTCACCATCACCTAATTGATCACCAAGTCTAGCTAACCTCACCCTCCCTGTGACCTTAACCTAGACCTTGGTCTCTGTCTTCCTCCAGCCCCTGCTCTGTGACTGCCCTCCTTGCTTCCTCCCTACCTTGCCCTGCACTGCACCCAGTCCTCTCTCCAACAGCCCGAGAGTGGCCTCTGTGCCTGGAAGAAGCACAGGCTCCTCCACGAGGCAGGTGCCTCATCTCTGGGCCCCAGCTCCTGACTCCACTTCCCTTTCTTTCCCCAAGCCCCATTCTTCCCTCACCTCCTGGCCACAGAGCCAGGACTGATCCATGATGCCACATGGCTGAGTCACCTGGTGATGCTGTATGTACATCAAAGAGTGGGTGAGGCAGCCCAGGGGTGTTTCTACCTTTCCCTCACTCATCCCCTTGCCCACAAGCACCTCCAGCCCTCTTTCCTGGAGGCATCAGTGGCCTAGTGCACTCTAGGATTTCATGAGGAGGCCGGAGCGCCTATCTGTGTTCCTTTGGAGAAGGGTGCAGTATAGTGAGGGTGAAGCCAAGTGTGATAGGAGGCACCACAGGTCTATCCTTAGCTTCTTCTTTTCTAGAAGGCACAGGGTCCCCACAGCCTTCTGAGCAGAAATAGGTACGTGACATTTGGTGATCATCACTCATAACAAATGTAGTGTCTACCAAATAAAATACTTATAAGGTAGACACAGTTGTAAGCAGCACAGCCCGTGAGTAGCAGAGCTATGATGAGCCTCCTGAGCCCATGCTTTTAGCTTCTGTGCTTGTTCATCAATTTCCCAGAGTCAGAGCTGCCCCCACCAACAGAAGCATCATCCTGCTAGTGCTTGGAAGGTGCCGGCAGAACCTCCAGCCCCAGCCCCAGCCCCAGCCCCAGCCCCCATGACATTTCTCAACCAGGTCTGGCATTTCCTGCCTTGGAGGTGAGCAGAGTGAAACCCAGGGAGACTGTGGCAGCCCCAGCCCCAGCCCCCATGACATTTCTCAACCAGGTCTGGCATTTCCTGCCTTGGAGGTGAGCAGAGTGAAACCCAGGGAGACTGTGGCAAGGCCACAGATCTGCTGCACTGCTAGAGTTGGAAACCAAGGCCATCTACCCATCATAGCTGAGCCTTTTCCACCTGCCTCCGCCCACTAGTCAGAGGGGAGCCCAACACCCACATCCGTACTCTCTGGGACATTTGGGGCCTCAGGTGTCGTGGAGGCATGGGAAGGTCTACCTGGTCTGCATAGGTAAGGAACAGGAGAGCGCACAAGCCAGATCTGGCAAGTTGCTCATGGAGAGAGACACAGAGGGAGCAAGGTGCGGCTTGGTCTAGAATATCTCCCAAGGCTCTTGTGCACTCATGGGCTTTTGGAAGGTAACTGGATTGGGGTGTGATGTACCTGACTTGTTCGTAGGAGTTGGGGTCTGGGAGGACAAAGTGAGTCACAGGGTTGGGGTGCACCAAAAGGGTGTCTCTCTCCCCAGCTTTTCCCTTTGTGGCTGCTTCCTGACCTCCATGACACAAGCGCCTTGGCCTGTGCCAAGCCCTCCCGCTGTGTCCTTTCTGTGTTCAAGCCTGCTGAACACGGGCTGAAGCTTGTGCAAGTGGGCCAAAAGTAATCCTCTCCTCCTTTATGTTGCCAATATTGGGCATGTTGTGCCAGTGATGAGGAAAGTGGCTAAGACACATCGAGAGAAAGCGAAGGGATGAAAGGGAGGCTGCCCAGGGCAGTGGTGCCTACTTGTACATGTGCATAGAGAGGTCCTGGTGGGATACCTGCCTCAGGCTTTATACAGAAGTACATGTGTATACCTTGTGTGTACAGCTAACAAAATCAAGGCCAGTATGGAAAGCAAGCTAAGCCCCAACTATCATTTTTGCCCGAGGGGTAGCAACTCAGCAGGGATAGCAGGGGGGGCCAGGGCCACCGTCCCTCCAGCCTTCCAGGTACACTGTGGGTGCTGCGCAGGACAGGAAGTTGGGAGCAGGGGACAGAGGCCCCCTGAGAAAAAGCCATGTATTTGGGCTGGCATGGTCAACAAGAGGCTGTAGAAGGAGGGATCTAAGTGGTGCAGTGGTGGGTGAGGGGGTGGAAGAGGTGGTAGAGTTCTTGTGCGAGGAATTGGTGAATGCAGTAAAGAACCTGGAAGCACTGGCATGGGTTCCCTGCCGACTCCTTCCTCGTCTTCCTCTCTGCCTGGCCTCCCCCAGCTCCTTTCTCTTTAGATCCAATGTCCTCTGTCCCTGTGTCTCACCTCCATTTTCCATAGATTTCCTCTGTTCCCAGGGCCCTTCTTCTGTGCCATCTCTCCTTTTTCTCTTTTTACCTCTTATTCCACCCTTGATTCAGACGTGACTCTCCCAACACCCAACCATCTACCAGCAGAGGCATCATTCTCAGTTCAACGCTGGGGCCCTCGGCAACACAGGATGTCTTAAAAGAGGTGAAATGGAACCCAGAATCTTGCAAGCACCTGGCCTTCTAAGACACCCAAGTACTACACTAGACACCTCAAGGACTTTCCCTACAGAGGCCCCAAACATCCAGAAAACCTGGACTCTGATGCTTACTAAGATCTTCCTGCCTAATGTCCCTTGCCTTCCTTCAAGCCCTATGAAAAAGCCTGCTTCTCTTCACTCCTGCAGACAGAGAGCATTTTTGCCTTCTGTCTGCCTGCACCCAGGTACAATTAATTCCACATTGCTTTGCCTCTATGCAAGCCTGGTAGTCTCTGCTGGTCTCTGTCTTGTGCCATTTCTTATACTGTCTACATCCATAAATCTAAGACATTTATAGGGTGAGCATTACCTGTCAAATATAGCTTTATACTGCTTGTTTTTAACCTGAAAGCAGGAGAACTGGGATGCTTTTCTTTCTGTCTTAGAGAGTCATCTCTCTGTTAAAATGCTTTTGGAATATCATCTGAGATGATTTTCATGGGTGAACCTGTGGCTCACTAGAGGAAAAGACAAGCCGCTCACTTCTCTGTGACAGAGTCTGAGACGGGGAGTGTCTGGCGGGGGCAGGAGAAGGGAGGCTTATCCCTTCACTCTCCTTCCAGGGGAGGCGGGTTTTCCTTGAGATGAGGTTGCCCAGCATGCCCAGCAAGGTGCTAAAATATAATTGCCCTCGATGAAGACATAGAAACAAATCATTCTCTTGGCAGCAAAAATTTGAGTGTGTCGGCGAAACGTGTTGGCAAAGCCTCCTTCCAGCTCCTGAGCTCTGAACACGGCTATGTGGGGACCCACCCAGTGCACAGGGGACACTGCTTCTGAGGAGGAGGTGCCCTGGGGAGAGCCCTCCCACCCAAAACTTACTCATGGACCAGAAATGGGGGTCACCGTATGCTGATCCCTGCCCTGGAAGCACACCCAACACCATGTCATCAGTGTGGACACAAGGGTGCTGCTGGGATGGGGTAGCCCACATTTCCTTCACCCTCTACTTTTTGTTTATTTGCTGCTTTTGTTATTTTGTGTACAGGGTGAGGATCCAAGCCTGAGCTGCATGCATGCTTTCTGTGTGCTCCACTGCTGAGCTACACCCCAAGCTCCCACCCCCTAGCTTCTTATGCCCAAGCCCTGGATCAGTGGGTGCACTTTGGTGTTGGGTCAGCCCTGTCCCTCAAGCCACCTGTAGCCCAGTCAGAGAGCACCGTAGGAAGCCTGGGAGCTCCGGGAGGCAGAAATGGGGCCATGCTTCCTCCCATGTCCATCTCTGCTGCAGCACGCATTTTACTGGCTTTATCTGAGGCCCCTAAATCATCTTTACCGATATTAAATAATGAGTCACTCATGCTCTTTTTTTTTTTTTTTTTTTTTTCTGAGGGGGGTGGTTAAAATTGTATTGGTACATTTTATTTTATTTTAAATATTTATTTGTTTATTTATTTTGTGTGTGTGTGTGGCCAGCTCAGCCCACCAGGGGCTTGTTCTAAGTAGGTGCTTTAGACCACTGAGCCATCTCACCAGCCCCACTCATGCTCTTGACCCAGCCAACAGACGATAAGAGATTTCCTGTCATCTGACAGAAGAAAATAAATGCAGAGGTTTGGCTTTGGATCTATTTCCTAGGATCTGAATCTTTCATCAGTGAGTAGTTTCACTGACTTCTTTCCAAAAGACCTGAGACAATGGTTGGCACCTTGGAGTGACCCATAGACCATGGCACTCCAGTTCCAGGGCTGCAGATGGGGAGGGCGACAGGTACCTCCAGGCAGGTCACTGCAGCATGAGGCTGGGGGCGGGGGGAGGGTTTGGCTCAGCTTCAGGGCCAGCTCCTGTTAACTACTTCCTGTCTGTGCAGTCTTACATGGCCAGCTAGGTACCAATTTGGGGAGGCTGCTGCATCCTGGCCAGAGTTGGTTAGCCCTGTAGATCTGTTCATGATCATTTCATTTCTAGCTTGGAAACATCCTTCATTTGAGTTCCTCTTGAAGCATCTTCTGAGACAGTGCTGAGAGCCAGAGCACAGAAGGCAGCCAAAGGGGGCAGGTGGCTCCCAGGGCTTCATTCTTCCATGCCACTCTGAGAGTAGTATATTTTTCCTCACCAGGGTAGAAGGAAATGGGTCCTTTAGCCGCCAGCTCCCATGAGTTACTGGTGGCAAGCTGCTTCTTGGAAAAGGGAGGGTACTGGTTTCTTGCACCTGGCTTCTCCAGGTGTGCTGCACAGCTGGAGGAAGCCCACAGGCATGCAGACCAGGTGCTGCAGGTAGAAGCACGCTGGCAAGCATGGAGATGGGAGGAAGGGCAGCAGGTGACAGATGGGTGTCTACAGCCTCCACCAAAGTGACTATGGCGTGTAAGTGGCCTGGAGCTGGCATTGGGCCCCTATCCTGTCAGAAGAGGCCAAGCCACAGAGAATTTTGGACTGACGTGCTGATGTGATCATTTCATGCCTTTAGTCAGAGCTCAGGAACATCCTTGGTCTTCAGGATCTCTGGTCTAACTGAGGCGCAGGTAGAAAAGGAAGGAAAACAAAAGAAAAACAAACTCAAAGAGACCGAACTTAAGAGAATGCAAAGAATCAAGAGAGAAAGAAAAGGGGAATGTACGCAACCCGCTTATTATGGTTTGTGTCTAGACATCCCCCCAAAGCCTCCTGGGGTCATAGGTGGGGCTTTTTCAGGGGTGCTGGATCTAAAGTGCATGAGGCTGGAATTGATTCATGGTGCAGTGCTACAGTCACGGGCTCTAGGGTTTAAGGTGTGAGTGCTGCCTGCCGTAAGTAGTCTGAAGAAGAGGAAGAGCTGTGGTTGTCCCTTGTTGCTCTGTGCCTTCTGCCTGCCACGAGCTGGTCCTCCTCTCCTATGTCACTCTGCATTGGAGCCAACCAAGGATGGCCTGAAGCCTCTACAATCTAGCTAAAGAAACCTTTCCTGCTTTCGCTTTGGATATTAGGTATTTTGTCTCAGCAATGAGAAGAGGAACGAACACAGCGCACAAAAGTAAGCATGAACCAGCCACTCGGCAATCTCCCTGGGGACAAGAAGTAGGTCCCCCAGGTGCTGGGCCTGGAAGATGAGTGGTCAGGTAGCTAAGGAGAAACCAGGTGAGACAGGTTTCTGAGGATTGGGGAGAGGACAGCTGGTGGTATGCAGCTGAGGGCTCTTATATTGCTCTTTTCTCCCTTCCCCCCTCTAGGCTTCCCTCCCTTTCCTTCTTCCTCTCTCCCTCCTCCAACTCCTCCACTCTTCTTTCTTCTTTTCTTCCCAGGTATATTAAGATCTGTTATAAAAAGAGCAAGAACTTCAACATATCTATCACAAGACAAGCAATTAACAATAGAACTAG
This sequence comes from Octodon degus, assembly GCF_000260255.1. Lineage (NCBI taxonomy): Eukaryota > Metazoa > Chordata > Mammalia > Rodentia > Octodontidae > Octodon > Octodon degus. The sequence continues at coordinate 6,009,918 of NW_004524643.1, forward strand.
ATTAGTAGCCACAGAATCACACCACCTATGTGGTTTAGAAGTGGACATCAGCACTCTGGTTTATGGTTGTGCCTAGTACAGAGGATGACACAGACCAGCAATGTCCCTCAGGAGCTCTGGTCCCTGTGGGTCCCACATGTGTCCACAGACATGGCACAGCCAGGAAGTTCTGATTAGGTCAGCACTGCTAGCCCCACCAGTGTGTCCTTATTCAAAGGCCTTATGAGGCACTGGATTTCTCAGCATAAGATGATATTGAATGTAACTCTCTGGTGACCCAAAATTTTGTCAAAGAAAGCCTGAAAGTCGAAGACACAGGTGAGCCATGGCCTCACATTCTGCAAAGAGAAGCTAAATCTACCTCTGTGGGACATCCCAAAGGTCAGGCGGGCTCCCGTACAAAATGAGGAATGAGAAGGGGACCCCACTCAGGAGAATCCTTGAGATGGGAATTAACAGCTCAGTAAGAAGTTCTGCGGTGTTTCTCTCCATTTCTTGTCACTGCCAGTGAGGGGCCCTGGCACAACCAAGATACAAAGAAAAGAGAGCTGTTGGGACAAAGTGATGTCTGCTTCCTGAATTTGCAAGTTCGCTTTAACGCAGAGCCTAGTCCCTCATCCCAGCCTTGCTTCCTACCGCATTTGAAACGCAGGGTGCCTGAGGCCACTCACTTAGAAGGGTCAAGAGAGGGAAGTTGTAACAGGCCAACCTCAGTGTGAAGGAAGTAGAACTTTCTTTGGGATAAGCAGACCCTGGGAAAATGAAAAGCGTGGAGCTGGGACCCTGCCAGAAAGGGCCACCTGCTAGCTTAGAAGAGACAGGAGAGAATGAATGGGAGTATTGGGGAAATTTGTGGAAAGAGTTGCAGAATGTTGGCTAGAAAGTGCACTCCCACATTTGCAAACCCAAGAATCCTTGGAGCCTGCAATGGAACCTGCCTTTGAGCATCTCTGAGGCTCAGCTCTCTAGAAGAAAGCCCTTGGGTACCGGCACAAGTGAGCACAAAGCCTAGAGGGCTTGATGACCGGACGTGAAAGAGAAGCAAGGAGTGAGAGATAGAGTACAGGAACCCTCTCTGACCAGCCGCAGATCCCCAACTTGAGCCCCTCTCCCTGGCTGCAGCTCAGGGCTGTGCTTTGGGGGAGGGCTGTAGGAGGTTTGTGCTTCAGATCAATCTGCTAGGAGGAGCTGGATTCTTTAAGCCCCCTGACTCTGGGCTGGGTGGGCGAGGACTGAGAAACTGTCCTGATACAAATCCAAGGGGTTCTGTCAGCCCCAAAGGCAATACAGAAGCATGATGGTGGCAGATAGACAGCTGGTGAATTCCTTCTGAGCAGTGGGCAGGGGCAGATTTAATCATCTACCTAGGTCAAGGGTATGCAAATAGTCCTGTGGGAAGAGGGTGGGAAAGACTTCAGTCTGGAGGAGGAGCTGGAGGAGTCTAGGTCAGAAATAGGGCTTTGGCCTCTGGCTCTGTTCTGGGACAGAGGGGGCTACATCATGGAATGGAGAGGAACCTAGGCAGAGGCTGGGTCTTGGGGTGGGGGAGCAAAAGAAAAGGAGTAGGTGAAGGCATGGAAGACACAGGTGTGCCTAGAACTACTTTCTGTACTTTCTGTAGTTCTAGGTGGTCCTGACTGACAATATGAGGAGACCTACAGCAGGGACAGGGGAGACTCCATCACGTGGGGTTGGACATCAGATCCAAAGTGAGGGTAACAACTGTACCCCAAGCCTTTCAAATTGGAGACCCCTGGTAAATGTCCTCAGTGAGTTCATGTGTGGGAGCAGCAATGATGAGTTGCAGCTGTAGAAGGTGAGACGAGCAAGATAGGGGGCAATGAGGAGGTCATGCTACAACCCCAAAGGGAATTCCTACGAGACTGTAGCTCAACCCTATCTGAATGGCAAAGCCTCTCTGTGGCTGGTAGAACGGAAATAAGGGCGAGAAACAGCACCAACACAGCCCAAGCCATGCCATCCCCGGGAACACAGAAAGTCAAGGATTTTTTTCTCATTGGGTTATTGGCTGAGACTTCCTTATTTTATTGTGGGCAGAGGTTGGTGGGATAAAAATAAAACAAAATAAAGTTAATACATAATGGGAAGTTACTAACTACTGCATATAACAAAAACTCTGTAAATTTGACACTACTACTAACAAAGAAACTAAAGTCTAGAAGGTTAATGATTAGATCAAGGTCATAGAGCTCATGTGTGGTAAACCCCTGGATTTAAACTAAGGCCAAAGTCTCCACTGATAATCACTGTGCAGTGCTACTTTCTGCAGAAGCTGCAAACTTCAGCCCAGGGTTTTTATTTGTTTTTTTAAATATGTATTTGGTACAGGTCTACAGGGTCTTACTACGTAGATCAGATTCATAATGATTCTCCTGTTTTCAGTCTCCCAAGCGCTGGGATTACAGGTGCACACCGCCATACCCAGTCTCATTCGCTATCTCAGTGCACCCCGGGGGTGGGGCTAGCACAGCATGCTGGGGATCGAACCCCAGCCACTGCACTCTGCCTAAATAAGCGCTGTAGTCTGCTGAGCTATCTGGCCGGCCCAACGCCAGGGCTTTATACGTAGAAGATTACTGCAGTTATTTATTGAAGGAATGGCTCTATGAATAGACAGATGAAGGTACTCTCCTAAAACATCGGCCAGAACTCAGGCCCAGGCAGGTCCATGGGGCAATGAGTTAAGATGAATCCTGGGTGCTGGGCTCCCTGGTTGGAGCAGAATTGACTGGAGGACACACCAAGATGAGGTCAAAGCCACACACGTACTGACTGCATGTGAGGAAACTCCACTGTAGCTTTTATATTCGTGGGATACGATTGGCCTCAGTTTCATCGGCGTCAGCACCAAGAAGTTTCAAGTCCAGTCTGATAGGTTCTGACCCTAGTATGAATTGCTGAATTATTATGGTGGTCACCTAATACAGCTGAAGCCCTTAAAACAACAGCTTATCTTCCCAGAGACCACCTCCCTGCTTTATCTGCAACCCAGCCCAGGGTGCAATTTTCTTTCATCTTTCCCACACGCACACAGGAAAGGCCCCCGTCGGCTCACTAAACCTGCGCTTCAAACTAAATCCCTAGTGGAAGTTCATAAAAGCCTCAGCTTTCTTTGTCTCCAGCCTGCCATAGGTTCTCTCTGAGTCTTTGGCGTTAAAAAAGGCTTGTTCCATCTTTGCGATCTCTTTACTGCGCTGGTTTTCCGTGCTTCATATTGTTAAATATCAGTGCTTAACCTGGACATCTCTATTGGAGTTTAGTTTTTTGGTGGAACTGAGGATTGAACTCAGGCCCTTGCACTTACCAGGCAAGCGCTTATTCTACTGAGCCATCTCCCCGGCCCCTCAATCGGAGTTTAAGAAGCACATTTCTGACTGTATAATGGACAAATCACAAGAGTAACCTCCAGGAAACCTTGCGTTTCAAGGAGCTTGTCTCTTCCTAAATGGAAGGTTTCTACACGTGAGGCTCTTTTGTGCAGATGCAGCCTTTTAGAAATGGTGCGCATCCAGGAATCCGTGGCAGAACGAGAGCCGCGAGCCTTCAGGGAGTCACCGAAGCCCAGGGAGAGAGAAAATCAGGATCCAGCCCCGAGAAGGGAAGGGATGAGCAATGGAGGGCCTGGGAGTTAATGTGAGGCGTGGGCCTTCGGGTGATGTAACGGACGGACGCAAGGTTTGAGGGGAGGCCCATGAGGCTCAGCCTTGGAGCCATCCCGGCATGGATCCTGGGGAGAGGAGAGCTTGGCTCTGGATGTGCAGGACGTTTGGAAGAGAAGAGCATATCTAGGTAGGATCTGGTTGGCTCTAAGCCACAGGATCTTGGGAATGAAACTGAAGTCAGTGACCCTCCTTCTGTCTGGGTTCGGATTGCCGCATGGACCTGAAGCCTGTTGCAGGGGCATCCCGCGCTGGCTGAGAGGGGGCGGGCAAGCCTTCTTGGGGTGTTCCATGCGCTCCTCACTGCCTTGCTCTTGGCCGCAGCGGGCACAGCCAGCTCTCTCTTGAGAAACCCAGCGCTGTGGGGCGGAGCTCACTGGGGAGCCTGCTCTGCTCAGCGCAGAGGCGTGAGGCTGCCTCTCACCAGCTGGCTGCTGGCTTCCAGGCCCTCCTCTCCCTGTGGACTGTATTGTGGGACACACTGTGGCCCTGAAGGGGGAGAATTTTACTCTGTAATTATGAAGATCATTTCTTTTGGGAACTGGAGCTGAAAATAGCTGTCCTGAAACTGACACCACGGCCCCGACCACTTCTTCAATCTCTGGAGCTGACAGCCCAGTACCTGTTTATGAGCTTCCCTTCCCACCCAGGGCTGTGAAATCGTTCTGTGGCACCCACTGCCTTTCTGTGGCTTACACTGGAGGATGGGTGGCTTTTGTGGGTGTCCTTTACCCTTTGCCAGGAAATCCAGACTTGATCCTTTTCTTTCCTCTTCCTGTTCTCAAGGACCCAGCATGCTGAGAGTTCTGTATAGAGGGTACACACCCAAGAAAACCAGAAGACCCTCCAGATGTCCCAGCACCAGGCCTTTCCAGATCCTCTGTCTTGCCCTCTCTCTTTCTCTTATGCTAATGGCAGACTTAGTGTCCCACACCACCTTTGCTCACAATTTCCAGATTCTTTGTGGAGGAGCGCAGCATCTGTTCCACTTTTCCTCCTGACCTTCTTTCTCCTCCCTCTCCTTTTCCTCCCCTGGTCTCCTCACCACCTCCACAAGAGTCTCCACTCCACTGCCGCAAGGTGGGCAGGACAGGTCCAAACACCAGCGCAGGCAGCTGTGGGGGTGCAGGGCACGATGAGAAGCTAAAGAATCTGCAAGGCCAGGACTTCTGTTTTGTTTGGTCTTACAACTACTTATCACATAACTTTATTAGCTGATTTGCTAATTCCAATATGATCAGCCTGGGTAATTATAGGCTTTGTTATTCAGGCCAGAACACAAGCAGGCAAACAAGGTGTCGGAGCTGTAGATCTATCTGATACCTGCTCCAGACTCCACGCAGTTCTAGGATTAATTCCACAGGCTTCTATTGGGCCACACACACCCTCCTGGTCTCGGGCCAGCGGGCCAGAGCTGCCCCTTCTTCTCTCTGAATCAGTGTCTAGTCACAGAAATATCGGAGCTATTGATGGAAGTCAAAGTGCCTAGAGGAGGGCTGGCCAAATAGCTCAGTGGATTCAAGTGCCTACAAGCAGGTGCAGGGGCCAGGGGTTTGATCCCCCTGTTGTGCTGGCCTCACCCCTGGGGCTTGCTGAGACCGTGATTGAGACTGGTCGTGTTGGCACGCCCTTGTAATCTCAGCACTTGGGAGGCTGTAAATAGGAGAATCACTATGAGTCTGCTCTAGTACTGAGACCCTGAACACCCTGTAGACCCTTCCCTAAAAATACAATCCCCCCAAACAAATAAACAAAAACCAACCAAACAAAAAAGTGCCTAGAGGAAAGAGAAATATAATCTAAGGTCCTGGGGGTCAAAACCCCATGGGCTCCATAACCTGGCAGCTTTAATCTTAGCAAAAATGCCTCTAACTATGAGGTTTCTAAATGTGAGGAGTCAACAGGAGACTCTCAGCAGGGGATGCGCAGGGATAAGAATGTGCAATTTGGGAAGCACTGCCTGGGCCAGATTTTATGTTGGTTCCATGGCCTGGGCAGACCAGACGCCTTGATTTTATCTCAGCTTTGAAAGGACCTGGCTGCCTCCGAGTCAGCTTGGGGTTTTGCCTGACCCACTTTGAAAGGCTTCCAGGCTCCAGCTCTGACTGTCACCCCCTCCCTTTGCGTCTCTCCTCTGGCTCTCTCTGACACACACCCTAGGCCACCTTCTCGTATCTCAGCACCACACCCTCACGGATATTTTCTTTCTTCAGTTTGTAAAGATGTCTGAAAAAAAAATTCTAAATATTTTCCTCTTCTCTCTCTCTCTTCCCCCTTTACCCTCCCTCCTCCCTCAGCCCTGAAACAGTAGCAGGGAAATGCAAGTAGCCCAACACCCTGAGGAGATCCTTGGGGTGCTTGTAGCCATTCCTTATAGGCTTGAGCTTGGAAGCTGCTCCCCTCCCACCATCAGCCATCTCCCAGAATCTCTGGGTCACTCCAGATGGGACCTGTCCTCCTTCTTTGCCTTCTGTGGCAGGCTGAGGCCTCCTCCTAGCTGCTGCAAAAGCACTCTGCATGATGTGCCCCTTGCTGAAGAGATTGCTGGGGCTTCCTCAGTCTGTTCCCCAATCCTGTGCTTCAGGGCTTCCACTCCTGCCACCCCTGCTTCCCGGCCCTGCATGTCTCCTCTGCCACTAGCTCTCTGCTGGGACCTCCCACCCCCACCCTCACCCTCACCAGGGCTCACTGCTTATGACCAAGGGGTTTCTTTTTTTATCAGTGTTGCCCAGTGTAAGCTCCAAATCAAAGCTATGGTCTTACAGGGAACCTCTCTCTGCCTTGAAATTCAAGTCTTGCAAGGGCACAAAGCTTAAAGCTTTAATCCTATGAAAGTCCTGATTTGGAACCCACAGAATGTGCACAGTCACCATCTCAATCCGAGTGCCAGATTGAGACCTTACTCAAACATTACTTCACTCGATCTCATAGCAACCCAATCAAGTTAGTCTAATTGTCCTTTTATTTTTTTTAACATGAGAAGCTAAAAAAAAAAAAAAAAAAAAAATTTAGATGCTCTGGTTGCTTCCCCTGACATATCCATAGCAGTAAACTGTCCGACTGATCCCGTATTGTTATATTACATGTACATATGTATATGTTCATTTATAAGTATCCTTATCAATACAAAGAAATATGCAAATAGACAGGAAAGAGAATTTGCATGTGGTAGGCAGACTTCTACAACATGTTCCAAGATTTCCTGGCCCTGCTGTAGGGGCCCTGAACAATTCCTAAAACCGAATCTGATGGATTTCACTCCTGGCTTTAGGTTAGGGCATGGTTGACCTTAACACAAGAAGATGATGTAGGTGCCCTGATGTACATACCTGAGCCCTTAGAAAGCAAAACCAAGTACATAAGAAGAAGTCAGAGAAATTATAATGTGAGCAGATTCAATAAGCCCTTCTGGAGCGTGGGTGAGCTTGTACTCGGCACTGGGGAGTTTCCGAAAAGCCCGCCAGGGCTCAGCTTGGGCTCTGAGCTCCTCCTCCTGCCCTGGGATCCTGGGACTCATCCCACCTCCAGTTCCCTTTGGGGATATTAGGTAAGACTCGAGCCTCAAAAGTTTTCCAGATAATCCGTGCTGTTTGGGTCTGGAGATTAGATGCCCGCCAGACAGAGAGTGCTTTGTTCGCACTGTGACCTGCCTTTACCTGGGAGAGGTTTTCTTGGAAAGTGTTTGTTTTCCCCGCAGGGCGCTGGGTTATCTCAGGCCTTCCCTCCTACTGGGTGTGCAGTGCAGTTTCTCCCAATCTTCCCACACCATCACAGGGCTCCCCGCCTCTCCAGTGTGTTGGGGGGGCCCTTTCAGATGGGACAGGGGGCGACTGTCATGCCAGGGCCACATGGCCGAGCTTCCTTTGATTTGCAACTGCCCACACACCTAAGCACAACCAAGCAAAACACAACCAAGGGCCACAGGACTAACTGCTTACTAATGATACACCAGGCTGGCACACTGCCTGGTTTAGCCCCAGCGTAGTCAATATACCTTCCCAAGGGCCTGCAGTATAGGCCTGAGTTTCGCCTGTGTACACTCAAAGCCCCACACCACAGTGGGGGTGCTGGGGGCACTGGCTTCTTACTCCCAGCCGTACTGGGCAGCCTGTGCCTTTCTCTTTCCACAGGTGGCTCCGCGCTGCACGTGGCCACCCTGGCTTGGCTCCCAAGCTCCGTGCAGCCCCACCCCCCCAAATCCTAAAGCCCGGGCTCTGCTCTCAGGAGGGTGGGACCAGGAACAGATATAGGAGCAAGGGTAGACTCGGGGTCCCACGGCAGGGACATGCCAGGCTCCAGTTCCAGCAGTGCGCGCCACCCTGGGGAGTAGAGCTGCCATGGCAGGGGGCACAGCCGGAGAAGCACTGGAGCCCCAAAGTGCAAGAACTAGGCCAGGGGCCAGTTTTGCCTGGATCTAAGGGGGCTGCTGTTTAAGAATGAGACCCTTCCAGCTTCTTCCCACAGTCCTGTCTTGCCTGTACTTTAAGACCATTTTTTTTTTTTCTTTTGTGCGGAACTGGGGATTGAACTCAGGCCCTTGTGCTTGCCAGGGAAGCACTTATTCTGCTGAGCCATCTCCCTGGCCCCTTTAAGACCATTTTTACTTTAACATAATTCTTAATATTTTAGCCTGAAATTTCTTTTAGATGCATAGAAAAGATGCAAAAACTATTTAATGAATTCCTACTTGCTCCCCCATTTCTCTTGGGGGAGCAAGTACTAAGGTCCCAATCCTTGGCCTCTTTAACACTAAGCTACATCCCCAGCCTTCTTATTTTTTTGTTTCAAGACAAGTTCTCACTACGTTGTGCAGATTAGCTCAAATTCACAACCCTCCTGCCTCAGCCTCCCAAGTAGTGGGCATATAGGCCTATACATATGTGTACATATCGACAATAAATTTTGCCAAACTATTTCAGAGTAAATTACAGACCTCATGACCTTCTCCCTCTAAATTTTTCAGTGTGCATTTCTGTGGCTAAGGAGCCTCTCTAACATACCATAGCACAATGGTCCAAACTGGGAACATTAACATTGAAAATAGAATTGTTAGGGCCCAGGAGATGGCTCAGTAGAATAAGTGTTTGCCTGGCAAGTGCAAAGGTCTGAGTTCAATTCCCGGTTCTGCAAAAAATAAATAAATAAATAAAAATAAAATAAAATAAAAATAAAAAAATATATAATTGTTTCCTAGATACTTCATCTCTGGATTTTTGCCAGCTGTCCCAATCATATCTTGTATTTTTGAAAACATGGCATCGGACTATTATGTTCTTTAGAGCCTTTTAATCTACAACCATTTCTCATCTATCTTTTATGATAATGATATTGTTGGAGAGTGCGGGCTAGTGTTTTTTAGAATGGCTCTCAATTCAAGTTATCTGATGTTTCCTCCTGATTAGATGCAGGCCACGCACTCTGGGCAGGAGCGCTTCCCGAGTGGCCCCGTGTTCTGGCACCTCTCTCCAGCAGGCTCGCGGGGCCAGTGTGCCCTGCTAGCAGCGTGTGTTTGTATCCACACTTCATAGAAACATCCTGTCACAGAATACTATTTGCAAAAAAACCCATACTTGTCCTCCTCTTCTGATATTGATCAAAAATAGTATTGGCCAATAGATAAATAACACGAGATTTTTCAAATAGCTCTATTTACAAAATAATAAAATGAAGTCAAATTAACTTTCCTAATGGGTTCTACTTGCCTCATGTATCCAGAATATTTCATTATGTAATCAATACAAAACGTTGTTAAGGGAATGCTTTTCATTCTTGTTTTGAATGTATGTGTGCTTAAAAAATCCAGGGTGAAGGCCTGGGATGTAATTCAGTGGTAGAATGCTTGCTAAGCATGTTTGAGAGCCTCAGTTCAATCCCTAGTCCTAGAAAAATGAAGAGTCAGTGATGTTTAAGGTTTAAAAAAAAACAAAACAAAAAACCCAGAATGTATTTTTTGCCCACAACACCTCTCAGTTCCAGCTATCCATGCTTAGCAGCCACAAGGGAACAGTACAAATCTAAAATATGCTTTTCGGTGTCCCATAGATGTGCCACAATTTATTTAACTGCTTCCCCCATTTCCAGAAATTACAATTTTTTCAAAGTTCTGCCATTACAAAAATACTGGTGCAATGAAGAGTCTTGCACATAAATTTTTCTATGCATATCTGATCATTGTTTCATTAGAAAATAACTCTCAGAATAGAGTGGATTTATCAAGGTTATCAAAGTTTTAAAGTTTCTCATGCTACCAAATTGCTTTCTGAAAAGATTGCACAGAGTCCGCACATATGTGTCAAAACTGGGTGCTGTTGGGTGTGGTGGTGCACGCCTATAATCCCAGCACTTGGGAGGTTGGTGCAGAAGGATTGCTGTGGATTCAAGACCAGCCTGGGCTACAAAGCTGTCTCAAAAAGACAAAAAGAGAAAAAGAAAGAAAGAAAACTGTGTATCATTGAGAGGTCCCACCCTTCACTCCGCCCCTCTCCTGTGCCCCGGAATCGCCAGCCCTCTAGTGTTCCATTTTCCATGTAAACAGCTAAGTGATTGGTGGTGCTGTGCCAACTCCCTCCTGTTGTTCCCCCAGATGCACTCGGTCTTAGTACCCAGGAAGCCGTCCTGGGCAGGGCGCTACATTAGTATTCTTCCTTGCTTTCAGCTTCCGGTTGGGTGAAGTCAGAGGAAAAGACTGGGGGTGGGAGTGGAAGGAAGGGTGGAGGGGGGAGTCAGGACGTGCATTTGGCAGGATCTCTCCCTGCTGCGTCGTCGCTGTGGGTTGGCTGTGTCCTCCTCCTGCAGCTCACTGTGCGCAGCCACCCTCTATGACTTCCTGTGAGGGCTCTTCCTCTTGCCCTTTGTGGCCTAGGGGTCACAGCTCTTCCACAGAGAGACCACCAGATTATAGGCACTAGCAGAGACTTAGACTTGAGCATTCTGGCCCACAGCACTGCACAAATGTTTTTGGACCATTGTTAACCTTCTGCCTCAGAGAATGAATGCACTGAGCTCTGTTGAAGACACCTGTCCCTTGTTCCTCCTGCGCTTCCAGTCCAGGATGCTGGAGTATATTGTGATCCTCATTGGAAAACCGAAAGAACAAAGCGCAGAGGTGACATCTGCCTTCACAGCCCTGAGGATCAGAGACAGCTTCTTTTCTTTATCCCATCAACATTTACAGAGCAGTCGTCCTGAGCCCACGTGAATTTAGATGCTGGAGATGGGAGGTGATAAAGGCATCTTTAAATGAGTTCTTTTCTTTTTTTTCGCCATAATTTTATTGATATACAAATAGCAATGAGACAGTTTCAAATCAAATTGGTAGGACAGTTTCAATAATTCACACATTGCATACATTCTTCCTAGTCATTAATTACTGTACAAGATGCGGACATGATATCCTATTTACAAACACCATTAGAACAAATCACTCTATTCATTAAGAGAATGTAGCTATATATCTATCCTAACCACTT
>NW_004524643.1:6024116-6033283 GCF_000260255.1 Octodon degus
TGACATATAGACCACTTCCAAGATTTAGCTATTTTGAGTTGCACTGCTATAAACATGGGTGAGCATGTGTCTCTGTAAAATTATCTTTAACTCCTTTGGAAAGATAATTAGAAGGAGAAGAGCTAGGTCAGATAGAAGTTCCAGTTTTAGTCTTTTGAGAAATCTCTAGTGATTTCCATAATGATTATACTAGTTTACACTCCTAGCAACAATGTAAAAGGCTTCCTTTTCCCCTACAGCTTTGCCAGAACTTGTTATTTTTAATTTCTTAATGATAGCCACTCTCTCTGGAGTAAGATGAAACTTCAGTGTTGTTTTAATTTATATTTCTGTAATGGTTAGAAATGTTGAACATTTTTTCATGTAATTTATTGGCCATTGGTACGTCTGAGAAGTATCTATTCATTTCAGTTGCCTATTTTTTGATTGGACCTTTTATTTGGAGGGGTCTAATTTTTTTTGAGGGTTCTCTGTATTCTAGATATAATATTAGTTCTGTGTCTGAGAAATTGCTTGCAAAAGTTGTTTTTTTTCCAATTGTAATAGGACTCTTGAAATTTTAAAGCTACTAACATTTTGAAACTTGGCCTATGTGACCCCTAGCATATATCTCCAAATGTGACTTCTTTTAAATAGCTAAGTCTTTTAGACCCCAAACTATACCTTAGGATCTATCCCTAGCTCCACCAAACACCCCACCACACCCCCCACGCCCCCACCCCTTCATTTCATGGGGAAAGTTGCCTTTCAATGTTAAGTGAAGCCAATAGATTGGAGAAGCAAAGTAGAAAAATGGAAACTAAAACACAAAGAGGGAAGTAATGTGTAGCAGAAGCAGTATGACAGACGAGTACAAAAGGGATGGGATAGTCAATGAAAGGTGTTGGGACTATTGCAATTTTAAATGGAAGCAATGTAGTTAAATCTCTGCTTCACCTTTTAGCCAAAGTAATTTTTAGAAGGATTAAAGACCTAAATGGAAAATGTAAAACACAATCCTTTAAGCTTATTCAAAGAAAATATATGATAATATCTTTATGTCCTTAGGGTAGGAAAGAATTACTTGACATGACATACCATGAAGCAAAGAGCTATAAATAAAACTACATTAAAATGTAAAACTTTGGCACATCAAAAGATAATATTTTTAGAATATGAAAAGATAAGTGATAGTGTGGGAGAAATATTTGCACATACTACATAACTTATAAAAATATTTACCTCAAATATATAAACAAGGTTTACAAGTTAATAAGGAAAAGGCAGCCACTCAGCAGAGAAATGGAAAAGCTAAATAAAAAACACTAGAAAGGAGAATTAAAGGAAATATCCATGTACAAAAATGCTCACCTCACTGATTAATTATAAGTAAGTTATAGGGTTTTGCTACTGCGGGTGGCAAAGATTTTGGAATTGAAAGGAGTGACAAGAGTATCAGTTGCCTCTGCCATTGCTGGGGCCAAATACCCAACACCCACTGCTTACGGGAAGAAATGGCTTCTTTGGCTCATAATTTCAGAGGATTCAGTCCATGGTCATTTAGCGCCAGGGCAAGAACATCATGGCAGGAAGGTGTGGCAGAACAAAACTGCTCAGTTTATGACTTCTGGGGAGCAAAGTCAAGCAACAGTGCCAGAAAGGAAAGGACGAGAGGCCAGGGGTGGACCCCATGGCCACATCTCCATGGCCCACTCTGACTCACCCAGAGGTGCACTCTAATTCCCCAGGAGGCCTTCGAGCCGATCAGGTTGATCATTTAGCTTAACTCTCACAGCAAGGGTATGGCAAGGCAAGAGCTTGGCTGGTAGAGATGCATGTCAGTGTGCCCCTTTCAGAGATTAAGTCTGTAAAGAAACCCTTATTGGGCCAGGGAGATAGCTCAGTGGAATAAACACTTCCCTGGCAAGCGCAAGGGCCTGAGTTCAATCCCTGGTTCCTGAAAAAAAAGAAACCCTTATTGGCCTGGGGAGATAGTTCAGTAGAATAAGCACTTGCCTGGCAAGCTCAGGGTCCTGAGTTCAATCCCTGGAACTGCAAAAAAGAAACCCTTATTGATAAACTGGACTCAGCAGGGTCTCAGCAGAGAGACAGGCTGTGTTCTTCCTCAAAGCTCCCATAGACCCTGTATCATCCCCAAAGTCATTCCCCTGACTGTGGCCTCTTCTACCACTATAAATGCCAATAAGAAACCTAATGTTCCAGAAGCTCTAGCCCCAATGGGACTTTGGTTGGAGATAAGGTCTCTAGGGGATGCTATTGACTGAATATGCATTGCCCCAACATTCTTATGCTAAGACTTATTCCCTATATGATGAGATCAGGAAGTGAGGGCTTTAGGAGGCGGAATTCTTAGGAATGGGGTTAGTGCTCTTATAAAAGGATCCCCAGTGAGCATTTTTACTAGTTCTCCTGGGTAAGGGTACAATGAAAAAACTTGTGTTTGTGACCTGGGAAGTTGGCTGTCAACTAAGGTCAGATTTGTCAGCACCCTGGTCTTGGACTTCCCAGTGTCCAGAACTGTGGGAAAATAAATTTCTGTTGTTTAAGCCATTTTGTTTCTTATGTTTTGCGATGTGCATGAACAGGCCTGCTATGAAGAAAATGAGGACGCTTTCGGGGAAATATGAAAAATGACCCAAGTAATCCTGGTTCATGGAGGAGGATATCACAGAGACGATAATTCTCTCCCAAGGGCATAGATATTTGAAATTACCAAGGATTATTCTTTTATGCTGGCAAGCAGACTCCATAATTTCCCAGAGAAATGATGTGAGAATAATATTTTCTTAGAAAACACATTTAAAAAATGACGAGTGCTATTGTTTGATTATAAACTGTACTCTGAAACCTGTGCATCGAAGGTTTCATCCCCAGTGCAGCAAGGTTCAGAGGTGGAGCCAGAGAGGAGAGAACGTCACGAGGGCTCTCCTGTCATCAGTGGGGACGCCTGTGGACGAGTTCATAGCAGAGTGGGCTGTCAGGAGATGGCCCAGTGGTCCTGGGAGTGAGGCTTGGAAGGCAAGCATATCTTGCCCCCGGCTCTTTCTCTCTGTGCTTCTGGCAGCAATAACTTAAGCAGTTGTGCTCTGCCTTGCCCAGCCACCATGATGGCCCTGTCTTGCTGTGGGCCTAAAGTGATGGAGTCAGCAGACCACAAATTAAAACCTCCGAAACCATCTTTCCTCATCTAAGATGTTCGTCCTTGGTATTTTGTCCCAGCAGCAGAAAGCCGACACCGTATGAGTGGGCTCTCCTCCCACCTATCAAACAGAACGGACTCCATGCCTTTGGTACACAAATAGGCAAAGAGTCAACCAGAAGAGTATCTTTTTAAAAAATAATTAATTAATTAATTAACTGATTTATTTGCCAGCTCAGCCTACCTGAGCTGTTGTGGCATGTGGTGCCAGGGATCAAACTACGGTCCCTTCCCCCTGCTGAAGCTTGCCTAAGCAGGCGCTTTAGACCACTGAGCTATCTCACCAGCCCCAGAAGAGTATTTAGAGCCTCACCTGTGTGTGCCCATGTGTACAATACATGTGTGCATGCGTACGCCTGCATGTGTACTAGAGGTGGGATTTCGAGACAATGGCTTAGTCGCTATTCAATTAAGTTGATATTCCCTAAATATAGAAAACTAAATCCTCACCCTGTACTCCTCCTACAAATACATTTCAGGTGAGCAGACATTAAAAGTTGGACAAAATAATTGCGGTAATCATTCTATTTGACCCTCCCTCCCCTGGAATCAGGTAACCCCCAAAGGAATAATCTAAAGCAATCATGATAATCACATTTCCTCAAACAATGATTGGTCCATGACACAAGAGTGTTGGAGTTTTGAGAAAAAAGAATGTCTTATTTCTAAGAGACAGAGGACTACACAATACTTCTCGTCTCTCTGGGTTTCCTATGGAGTTTGTGCATGAAGGCTGTGCCTACTGATGGGTGGTAGAAGGCTCCATGTGTTTGCCGTGCTTGCTTTACTGCTCATTGATTCTATATTGTTTGAGTAAATATTTGTTTTTTTAAAAAAGGGGTAATGAAAACAGGAGCCAAGAAAAAAAAGTCATAGGACTGTCCTGCTACAATGCTGTATATAGTTAGATTCCTAAATTTTGGTGCAAAAATATGTAATTGTTCCTATTTTTAAAAATATTTTTTATTTTTTAAATGTTTCTTTTTTTCTTCACATTCTGTAGGGATTTAGAGTTTAACATGTCAATGCTTGATGGAAAATCCCTGCTCCATGTTATGTCTAAGATGTTTGATATTCAGAGAGACAGTGAGGTTAACATCAACTGCCTATGTTATAGGGTAATAATATCATTAAGCTTCTCTTCTGGAGGATTAACAACTTAAGTTTGCAGACCAAAAATTTGAGCATTTTATAAAGAGAATGAATGTGCTAATTAGTTGTGTCAACAGTTTAAAAAAATTCTGTCTCCCTTATTTCCTTCTTACTACCTTAAATCCTTCCTTGGTTTGCATTTCTTGTTTCACCCTTTTATTTACAACTTTTTTTTTTTTCATTTATGTATTTGGTACAGGGTCTCACTACACAGCTCAGACTTGTAGTGATCCTCCTGTTTCAGCCTCCCAGCATTGGGATTATAGGTGTGCGCCATCATGCCTGGACTCGACTCAGCACGTCCAGGGACGGGGCTGGTGCAGCATCTAGGACAGGGGATCGATCCCTGGTTCCTGCATTTGCCAAAGCAGGTGCTTAGTCCATATTTACAACCTTCTGATACCGTTTTAAGTCACCTGTGGTAAGCAGTCACTGGATTACTTTTGTTGATTTTACTCCAGACGAGAATCTCTGAAAATTATTAAAAGGGTTTAAAAGTGTTGACATGTGTTGATATAATTTTTATGCCTGCTGCTATTTCTGCTGTCTTGCTTTCTGGCTCAGGTTTTCTGTTTACTTTCTATTTTTGCTTATGCTTATGTATAGTGTTTTGTTTGCTTTTATTTCTGCCATGGTTTGGCAAGTAAACTTCCTATTTTCAATTCTATGAATGGTGACTACATAATAAATGACTTCTTAAATTCAAATGCATCAGTCTGGAAAACAACTACAATTATTCCATAAATGAAAGGTTCAGTACAGGATTAGGAGACCGGTGCCCGTTTTGAATAGCAGGGTGTGAAGGTCAACACATCCTCCTCCGACATCGGAGCCAGAAGATGTGAAGGAGGCGAGTCTCTGGTCTCCCTGGAAGCTGCTGCAAAATCCTGGGCTGTCCTCTTTTCTAGTTGCAGCTGCCTCAGGAGAACAATGACTTTTTCTTGCAGACCTCTCAAGAGTGTCTCTCCTGGTTTGTTTCTTGAGCTTCTAGTAACTGCTGGTCCTTCCTGGATTCCTGGAGCCTAGCCATTGTCATCTGAATCATCACCTGGACCCCTGGCCTTCCACACTGACCAACATGAACACTCAGTCTCCACGTGTACTATTGGAACTGGCAGTTGAGAGCTTGCTAAGAGACAAGGCCCTGGTCACTGAGGCCTTGGGATATTTACCAAGGGAACTCTTCCCACCAGTGTTCATGAAGGCCTTCACCAAGAGACGCACAGATGTTGTGAAGGCCATGGTGCAGTCCTGGCCCTTTCTCTCCCTGCCCCTGGGATCCCTGATGAGCATGGACAGGCCAGGGGTTTGGGACACTCATGAGGATATTCTGTAGACACAGAAAAGGATGTTGCAAGCTGTGCTGCGTGGACTTGATGTGCTACTGAAACAGAAGGTGTGCTCCAGGAAGTTGAAACTGCAAGTGCTAGATATGTGGGCTGTGCACCAGTACTTCTGGAGAGTCTGGCCTGAGAACAAGTTGGAAGACTACACCATAAAATGGAGCAGAACAGAGAAGACTGGCCCAAGGGTACCAAACAAGAGGATCCTCAAAATCATTGTAGACTTGTGGATTGATTTTGAACCTGTGGATCAATTGATGTCCTTCCTTCTCCAATGGGTCCAGGAGAAGGAGGGTCTGGTGCAGCTGGATTGTCCAAGTGTGCACATTAGTGTCACAGATGTTGACATCACAGGGATCCTGCAAATGCTGAACCTAGAACATGTGCATGAAGTGGATGTGGATCTCGGCTGGAAAATCTTTGCATTTGCTCAGTTTGCCCCCTTTTTGGGCCAGATGAAAAATCTTTGTAAATTAACTTTCTGTGGCATCGATTTGCCTGCCAGCATGTCCTCAGAGAAGAGACAGAAGTTGGTCACTGAAATCACCTCAGAATTACTTAAACTTCATTTTCTGAGGGAAGTTTTCATTGACCACGTTAACTTCATTGAAGACCACTTGGACCAGGTACTCAGGTGCCTGACATCGCCGTTGGAGGCCCTGTCAGTAACTGACTGCCTGCTTTCACCCTCTGACTGGAACCTGCTTTCTTGCTCTGAGCAGATCAGACAGCTAGAATACTTAAATTTGAGTTGTACCAGGCTGACCTCCTTCAGTCTTGAGCCTCTCCAACACTTACTGAGTAATGTTTCAGCCACTCTGACCATCCTGAATTTGGAAAACTGTGGGATCACTGACGAACAGGTCTGTGCCTTTTTGCCTTCCCTGAGCAGCTGCTCCCAGCTCATTACCTTCTGCTTCATAAGAAACTTCATGTCCATGTGCACCATGAAGAACCTGCTATGCCACACTGCCAGGCTGAGAAAGTTAACCCTGGAGATGTACTCTCTTCCTCAAGATGTCTATGTTATCAGAAATGATGCCCACCCAAGCATATCAATCAAGATTCAGGAAAAAGTTAGGGAGATCATGAAGTCACTACACCATCCCAGGAAAGTCTGGTTTTGTATTTTTACTAATGATATGTGTGAATGGGAATTATATAAAATACACTGTAAACCATGCCCTGCCTGTGTCCTAGTGTAGGAGAATTCACATATCATAGGTTTCCTCAGGGTTGAAACAAAACCAAGACCTTTCAGTGCGAGTGAGCACAGGGCAAGGTGGTCAGCAGGTGGAAGCCTTGGAGAAACACTGCCTCTAAAGTAGAAGTGATCTTTGTGGAACTGGGTCCCATACTAGATCAGAAATAGGAAATTGAGTTGTGAGATGTCAATTCAGGCTGGAGAGGAATGTGTATATGAATGTAAAGCAATGATCAGAAATAAAGAGAGATGTCTGTGGAAAAGAAAAAAAGAGTGTCTCTCCTGGACAGAAGCCAGCCCACAGCCGCGAGGGGAAGGCGACTCTAGGAAAGGTGGTTCCGGGCTTCTCTGCAGCAATGTCAAATGCTAGTGAGTCAATAATAGACAACTATAAGAGAATACTTATTGTTTTATTAAAATAAAGCTGAGCACAGTAGGCCTGTAATCCCAGTGAACAGGAGGCCAAGGCAACAGGATTGTGAGTTCAAGGCTAACCTGGATTACATAGTGAGATTCTGGTTTTTTTTTTTTAGGAACCAAGGATTGAACTCAGGCTCTTGTGCTTGTCAGGGAAGCACTTATTCCACTGAGCCATCTCCCTGTCCCAAGATTCTGTCTTAAGACCCAAATACACTTTTAAAAAAGAAAAAGAAAATATATAACTCTAGTTTTATTTTATTATATAGAATGAGAAATCAAATTTTCTTCCCTCCTCAACTCTCCCAATTTCTAGTAATTTTAGTTGAATGGCTTAAAATATACTTGCTCATGCTCTAGTTAGGGTTTTGTAGAGAAGTAGATTCTGCCAGGCATGTCACAGTGTTATAGTGCTTAATAATGGCCTCAAAGTACAAAAGAGTGAAGCTGGCACTTTAGGTTATAATAGTAGTGATGCCAAAGAAAAGTCACACCAAAGTGCCTGTAATCTCAGCACTTCGGAGGCTGAGACTGGAGGCTGTGTCAGGAACAAAACAGGACAAAACAGAGCGAGATGAGATGAGATGAGATGAGGTGAGGTGAGGTGAGGTGAGATGAGAGAGAGAGAGAGAGAGAGAGAGAGAGAGAGAGAGAGAGAGAATGTCAATGGAGACTATCAGTACCGCCACAAGAGGAGTCCCCAGGGAGGCTCCCAGTGTCGGAGGTGGAAGAGCCCGCACCACAGTAGCTCTCTGTGCACTCCAGAACCAGAAGATCCAGCAGCATCTCAGAACCAGTCTGAAGTGATGGGCCAGGAAGCTCCATTAGAGCCAGCCGTGCAAGCCTAAACCGTGCTCCCCTCATCTGCTAGGCATTCTTACTCCGTTCCAGTTGACACCCCAAGACTCAGAGTCTTGGGTCAGAGTTCATCTGGGAGTCCTTTTTGTACTCTAGTCCCTGTGACCACATTAATAATTGTGTGCATGTTGTGTGCATAGTTGGTTTCAGTACTGTAATCTTTTCCTTAGCTGTAATTTTGTTTTCATTAACTTTGGTCCCAAAATATATATATATTTTTTTGGTAGCCAAACTTTTATGTTGCACGAGAATTTGTGGATCATGTACAATCCAAGTCCTACCAAGTAGCTTACAAAAATATGCTTTGGGTTATCCACTGTTCTTTGTAGTTTGAAAAAGTCATAAGTTATTCCACTTGGAATCACCCTCTGCCCAGCTAATCTACATTGTGTGTCATGGCATGGGTCTTAAATGTCTTCCAAAGCTCAAGAGTTGAGGGTGCGGTCCCCAGTTGCTGGCACTACTGAATGTGTTTGAACCTTCAGATTGGGGTGCTAATTGGAGGAAGGTCACTGGAGTGGGACCTCAAAGGGACCCCAGCACTTTCTCTTCTCTCTTTGCTTCCTGGATGCCGTTAAGGGAAGAGTTTTCCTCCACCATGTACTTCTTCCATGACACACCGTCTCACTATGGCGAAGGCCATGCGACCAAATGTTGAGCAACTTAAATCTCTGAAGCTGTGAGCCAAACTAGATCTTCTTTCTTTTTAAATTGCTTATCGCAAGTATTTTGTCACAGTATCCAAAAGCTGACTAGCACATTGTATAAGCTACCTGCCCGTGGCCATTTAGGGACTGCTGTATCTTGGTTTATCAGACTGACTGTCACAACGTTATAGTGCTTGTGTTCAAGCAAACCTTATGTCACTGAATAATGGCCTCAAAGTGCAGAAGAGTGATGCTGGCACTTTGTGCTGTGATAGTAGTGATGCCAAAGAGAAGTCACACCAAATGCTTCCTTTAAGTAAAAAGGCTAAGCTGGTTACACGCCTGTA
>NW_004524643.1:6033744-6052505 GCF_000260255.1 Octodon degus
GGGGTCTTGGAATATATTTCTGAGGATAAGGAGGGATCACTACTTGTTTCCAATCATTTTTCTTTTACTGGTCTTGAGATCTTCTTCCTTTGGACTCATTTCATGATTTTTTAATAGACATTCATGAGGAATCTTTAAGAGAAGTTAAATGAGACATGTGTTTTGTTAGTTCTTGCATTTTTAAGCGTATCCATCCATCGTCATGCCATAAAAATCATCAGTTTTTCTGAATTTATAGATAATGCCCTCACTCCACAGATCAGTTTAGACATTTATATTTTATTATTCACTTATTTATTTTTGTATTTAGGACCGGGGGTTCAGGGTCTCACTGCACAGATCGGACTCGTAGCGATCCTCCTGTTCACAGGCTTCCAAGCGCTGGGATTACAGGCGTGCGCCACCACACCCAGTCTCAATCACTGTCTCAGTGCACCCCAGGGGTTGGGGCCGGTGTGGCAGAGACATTTATTTTGAATTTTAATTTTTATTAGCACATGCTCGCAGTCCCTCGTGGTGATACTCATCATGCAGAGTGGGTAAGTGTCCATGGACTCCTTAGCATGCATTATTGTGCAAGGTCAGTGTAAGGTTAAACTTCCATTTTTGCTATCAATTGCTTCTTTTTTAGATTGGATATTTCTTTTTCTTTTCTTCTTCTTCTTTTTTTTTTTTTTTTTTTTTTTTTTTTTTTTTGCGGAACCAGGAATTGAACTCAGGCTCTTGCGCTTGCCAGGCAAGCACTTATTCTATTGAGCCATCTCCCCGACCCCCTAATAAAAAGTCTTTGAATACCCACTCTGCTTGATTTCATTTGTAAAGTCAGAATGCTTTCATTTATTATTGTGTAGCTTTTATTCCTCAGTAGTAGTAATAAGATAAATGCTGGTCTCTCTTTTCCGTATTATTTTTAATTCTTCATTTATGAATCTATATTGTTTTCTAGTATAGTTTTGTATTTTGTTCTCTCATTAATATCCTATTTTTTTTTCCTTTTTGAGAAGAAGTCTCACTCTCCAGTTCAAGCCCTTGCTTGCGGGCAAGCGCTTATTCTTTTTTTTTTTTTTCCCCCAGAACTGGGGATTGAACTCAGGCCCTTGCGCTTGCGAGGGAGGCACTTATTCCACTGAGTCATCTCCCCTGCCCCAATATACTATTTTTTATAGTGCTACATTTATTCTTTTTCTGTATCCCAAGTGGATATCATATGCTGCATTTTATTTATTTTTATTTATTTGTTTTTCTGTATTTCAGGGCAAGGTGTACAGGGTGTTCAGGGTCTCACTACTAGATTGGACTCATAGTGATCCACCTGTTTACAGCCTTCCAAGAGCTGGGATTACAGACATACGCCACCACCCCCAGTCTCAATTGCCATCTCGGCGTTCCCTAGAGGCAGGACCGGCACCATAGGCCTGGGGACTAAACACCCGCCCCTGTGCCTGCTTGCAAGCACTTTAATCCGCTGAGCTATTTGGCCAGCCCTATGCGCTGCATTTTAAATTCCACGAAGTCACTAACTTAGCTGCCTGAATTTCAAGATGCCTTGTTGTTCTTTAGACTTGATCTTAGCCAAAAGGTCAAGAAGCAAAACTTTGTTCTTATTTTAATCCAGAACAATTGGCCCATTTCTCTCCTCTAAATTTTCTGCCAGAGGCCTGTGTTAATTCTTCTCTCTTTAGTCATCCTCTTAGAGCGTAGCATATTCAATCTGCGGCTGGAGGCATAAATGTAATCCACTTGGTTTCAGGCTGGAAGGAGAGAGGACAGTAAGCTTAAGTACTCTGCTGGCATGTCTGACCTGCTCTGAAGCCTCCTGGTTACAGTCAAAGACAGAGGCCTAGGGGAAAGACTCTTTATGAAGCACACAATTCATTAAAGGCCCACACACCAGCTGGTGGGTTCTTTCCTAGAGCAGAAATTAAAATATCTTGAAAGACTAAAGCTGGATCCGTGATACACTCCAGTGGGCATTGAGAAAGAGCTCTCTGCCTGCCCGCCCTCAAGGGGTCAGCTGTCAATTCTGACGCATCCTTCAGGAGATTACTTCATTATCTACAGAATCCAGAGAATGTACATCTCTTGCTCCTACACAGCAAGGACAGGCTTGGGTAGCACAATGTCTAAATTCTTGGATCAAATGTGGAAAAGATGCGATTACCCTGCAAGCAAAGTATGGCCGTCTATTCATGGTCCTAGGCATATGCAAAAAGACAATTGGAATTTAAAACAAAAGTAGACTCGTTTCCAGGCAGAGGCTGAGCCAAGAAAGGGGCCCAGGTCCTCCTCCCCTTTACCCAGAGCACCCTTCAGCCTTGGCACCCTGTCCCCTGAATCAGAGTCATTGTCTGGCTCTGATGCAAACACTGGCTCCATTGTGACTCTGCAGGGACGCAGCCCCACACGCACTGTTTTCTGCCTGCCTGGGGCTTCTCTGGGTTTATCCCATTGAGCTGTGACTCTGGCAGAGAGCCAGAAGGGCCTCCATCCAGGGCGTGCCTTGGGGATTTGTGCTGAGTTATTGCACAAGAGCTGCCAGGTAAATCCTTCTGCCATCCCATGGGAAATGTCAAGTTAGGGGCAAAGTTTGGGTGCTCCCTGTGTGAATTCAGGGGCTTGGGTCAGGAGGCACAATGACAGCTGAAGTTTTGTATTGACACTTTAGTACCATTCTTGAGTGGACATCGAACTCTACAGAAAGTTCTAGAACAATGTAGGGTGCGTAGGTCAAATGTTCTAAAGAGTTCTCATGAAGTCTAGAGCATAGGGCAAAGTGAAATAAATGAGGCTGCCCTCAGACTTCCCAGACTTAGTATACTTAAGACTTATCTATGGTGCTTATAAAATATAGGTTCCCACATTCCCTGGGGTTCTGATCCATAGTTCTGGAGTAGGGACTAGGAATTTGCATTTTAGGAGCATTATATAGTGTTTCTAATGCAAAAAAAAAAAACCCCAAAAAGGTCACATAATAAACTGCTTTTACAAAGTACTGACTTGGGGCTAGAGAGAGGACATAGCTCTGTAATAAAGCGTATGCTTCTGGTGTGTCAGGCCCTGAGTTCAATTCTCAGCACTAAATAAACTGATTGATAAGGGTTTTGGTGAAGTAAGTACTTAGATCAATCCATTGTGATAAATACCTGGGCCAAGAGTGGGTTCCTCAGGGACTTCAGAGGAAGGGCTGTAAGTGTCCTTGTACAGTCTGAGCATTTCAATCACTGCATGGTTGTTAGGTTAGCTGGGGCTGTCACAGAGGTCAGGGGACAGCAAGGAAGAGCAGAAACTTTCCTTCCACTGGGGGCAGAGGGATGAGCTCAGGTGGGAAACCCCAAGGACAGGGTGAAACAGAGCATGTCTGTTATCTATCAGCGCCGGTCTGGCCACACCTCTCTAAGAGAACCCACCCTGATTTCCAGGTGGCTGTATCAGAGACCACAAGAAGGTGCTTCCCTGGCCACGGCTGGCTAGACAAGCACAGTGACGGGCCATTCTCAGGTGATATGGGGCAGGAACCGACACGAAGGGGTGAAGCTGGCCAATCAGATTACCTCTGTTGGAAACTCAGATTGGGAAACATGGGGAAAGCAGACTGGTTATCGGCAGGTCACAGTTTATCAAAAGGTCACGTTACAGCAAGACAGGTTGGCAAAGCCACGGGCCACCGTGAGTAAGGAGAGGATGCTGGTCGGTGGAGGGGAGCTGTCGGAGCAGGTTCGTGTGCAGAAAGAGAAATGTTGAAGAATGAGAAAGTTAAGAAATCGGGTTAAGAGCACCAGACAAAAACAGATTAGAGATGTTCTCTGGGGTAAGGGGTTGGTAATCTCTCTGAGCAAACTTGAAGTGTGGGGCTGAGAACACCACAGCGCAATGGTAGGGGTGTTGCCCAGCGTACATGAGACCCTGGGTTTGATCCCCAGCAATATGGGTCTACTCACATGCACACACACACACACACACACACACACACACACACAGAGTCTCGTTTCCTAGCAACAAAATACCTCATAACAATAAAATGGAACTAACTTTAAATGAGCTCTTACAGTATGTAATATATTTGCTGAGTGTTTCTCATTTTTTAACATTTATTTATTTAGTGTGTGTGTGTGTGTGTGTGTGTGTGTGTGTGTGTGTGTGTGGCCAGCTCAGCCCACCAGGGGGCGCAGCTGGCTGGCATGTGGTGCTGGGGGATCGAACCGTGGTCCCTATGCTTTGCCAAGCTTGTTCCAAGTAGGTGCTTTAGACCACTGAGCCATCTCACCAGCCCCTGTTTCTCATTTTTAATGTCTGCCTCGTCTACTTTATCACCCTTACTTTAGATCTGAGGAAAATTGGTAGACTGTCCAATCTTGGCCTATCCAACGTGATATGGCAAGCACTAGTTGCGTGGTTATTAAGCACATAAAATATGGCTATTCCAAATTAAGATATGCAGTCAGTGTAAAAATTTTTGAAATTTAGTACAAATATTTTGAAACATAGTATAAAAGTTTTGAAACATGGTACAAAAACTAAAAGAATATAAAATATCTCATTATAATTTAAAAATCGACATTTTAAAAGTAGTAGAAGGTGTCCCCCAGCTATATACTACAGTTTGCTAGCCACCCGGGTAATAGTTCCAGTTATAGATACTGTTGCTTTTGTTTCTCAGAAACAGTTGGGTTGGGGCTAGTGAGATAGCTCAGTGGACTAAAGTGCCTGCTTAGGGAAGCTTGGACAAGCACAAGGACTGTGGTTCAATCCCTGGCACCACATGCTGCGCCAGCCCAGCCGACAAGGCATGCTGAGCTGGCCAGAGTCCGGGCATAGTGGCACACACCTGTAATCCCAGCGCTGGGGAGGGTGAAAGCAGGAAGATCATTTTTGGGTCCAAGCTGCAGAGTTAGACCCTACAACAACCAAATACATTAAAAAAAAAAAAAAAAAAAAAAAAAGATACAGTTGGGTCACTGGGACGCAAAGCTGTCCCTCAATATAAACAATTCTGTCTCCAAATCCTGGGTGTTGTTCTGGTGTTTCCTGTTTACCATTGCAAAATGCTATATGTTACATATACCAAGGTTAGTAAAATAGAACGCTGAAACTAATTTTACTTTTCTAAACATTATAGCTAACAGAAGATTAAAATTACATATATATGGCTCCCACTGTGACTTATATTGTTTCTTTGGACAACACTGTCTAGCCTGTTGGTTCAGGAGACAAAATAAAGTGACACATGCAAAGAAAAGTATAAGCTCCCCTTGATAAGGTTGTACTCACCACCCGTCTTTACAGGGTAAAATAAATGGGGTAAACATTGACTCAGTGCCCTGTGTGGTCTCCCAAGATGGCTGCTGTAATTCCTCTCCCAGTGTCTGCCTTCCCTCAGCGAGGAGGAGCCTATTTCCCCTTTCCTTAAATCTGGACCTGCCTTGTATTGTGCTGTGGCCAGTAGAATTCTATGGAAGTGATGTGATGCTAGTTTTGAGTGTAGCCTTTAGAAAGCCCGGCTGCCTCTAGTTTTGCTCTATGTCAATCACATTAAGCTATTATTATTATTATTATTATTATTATTATTATTATTATTTTATTAGATGTGGTGGATTGCTAACTGGTGGTCGGCTTGTTACACCCATCTGAACTGAGCTGGCATGGTGGTGGGCGTGGGAGGCCCACCTGAGGATTGCTGCTGGGAGCGTAAGAGGCAGAACTTGAGAAACTGTTGAAAGGTTGTTAGGGAAACTATTTGGAGAAGCTGTTGGTTCTGCTGGGGGACCTTGTCATGCTGGCTTTCCTGATGAACGTGGCTGTTGTCATCGGAGGAGGAGGCCCAGGTTCACTTTGGGGGGCGGCTGTGGTTCTTACCTTGAGCATCACTTCCTGGCTCTGGAGGGGAAGATGGTGCATGGCTCAGCCTCCTGGGGAAGCTTGTGGCACTGCTTTCCTGACAGGAACTAAACTGTTCTCATCATCAGATTACTGAGAGCAGCTGTGATACTTTTGGGGGAGCTCCGGGTCTTTGAGAATTGCATCCTGGCTCCAGTGTAGACCCCTCAGCCTGCTAGCACAGACCCCTCATCCTGCCGGCACAGATTTTCTAGCTTCCACCACTGACCTCTGGGCCTTCCCAGCGCAGATCTGTGAAACAGGCCTGCAGGAGACCTTGTCATGGGCTCTAGGCCTCCAGTGAGATTCATGGGCGGCGCTGTGATGGACTCTGGATCTTCATCTGTACTCATGCAGGATACTATTGTGTCATCCAGGCCCTAAGCTGGATTCTTTGGTCTTTAGTGTGTGGACAGATTTCCTGCCCTCTTTGCATGTGATTCTTAGGGCAATTCATTATAAAATAATCATAAAATGTATGTTCTGTATTGTATTGTTCTCATTGCAAAACCTCAAACTGCAACATTAGACTACGGATGAGAGACAGACAGAAAGACACAGAGATAGAGTGAGTCCCTAAGTGCTAGACATGTGTGTGAGGCCTTCTAAGACATTCCAGCACAGCTGAAGTGGACAGCAAGTGTGATCCCAACAGATATTATGTGGAGCAAACTACTCAGCCAAACACAGCCCCAAATTCAGAGCCATGAATAACAATCTATTATTGTCATTTTAAGGCACTAGGTTTGGGGCAGGCTTGTTACATAGCAATAGGCAAGGTGTGGTTTCTACGTGCAATGCCATGTGATAGGTAGACACGAAGGAGGACGACTACCAAGCGCACTCCCTTCCTTCAGTGAGCTTCCAAGCTCAATCACAAACACAAAAGCAGCTTTAGCATGCTATGGTGAAGCCAAGGAAGAAGGGTTTGCAGTTAATATCCCAGTGGCTGTGGAGGGACCTCACCCAGCCTTCTTGCTCGGACAAGGATCCGTTCAGGCCTCTGCTGACTAGTTGAGCTCTCTCTGCTGGGTCACAGCAGGTACTGGAGATTCAGACTAAGCTTTTGCCATACTGAGGCCCTTTTCCGATGAGGAAGAAGGCAGCCCGTCCAGCCATCTCTCTGACTCCCTATAAAGGTAGGTTCACAGGGCAAGCTGCTGCTCCCAACAGAAGCACAAGAAGACAGAAACCAAGTTGCAAGTATGGAAAATTGCATAAATGCTGGGAAGATACAAATATGCTGGGGAGTCTAAGAATGATAGTAAGATAGTAAGGGCGAGTCTTTGGGGCCTTTTAACTTGCATTTTGGTTCTATGGGTATGGTTGTCCCACCCTCATCCCTTCTGACTGTCTACACTCAGGGTTCTCTAGGAGGTTTTTACCCGTGTGGCTCCACTGCCTAGCTTAAGGTGAATCCTGGCACAACAACACATTCCCTTTGGTCTGGGTGAGACTGCATGAGGCTTTGAAGGGACACCTAGACACAAACCATAACACCTTGTGTAATGGTTGATGTATTGTGTCAATTTGAAAAGGCTAGGGCTGGCCAGATAGCTCCGGGGCCAGCCAGATAAATCAGCAGATTAAATCACCTGCTTAGGCAGACGCAGAGGGGCAAGGGTTTGATTCGCAGCCTGTTGTGCCAGCCCTGCCCTTGGGGCACACTGAGACTGTGAATGAGACTGGGTGTGGTGGCGTGTGCCTGTAATCCCAGCACTTGGGAAGCTGAAAACAGGAGGATCACTATGAGTCCAATCTATGTAGTGAGACCCTGTAGACCCTGACTAAATACATTTAAAAAATCTAGAAGTTTAACTAAGTGACTCAGCAGGGGGCCAGGGTCATCACTTTGTAAATGTCCTGAGCCCATGCAAGAGGAGGGCACAGAGACAGTGTGAGTGCTGCACCTGCCTGAGGCCAGGTAGCCTGCACACAAAAGGAGGGAGGCAAGCTGAGCTATCTGGCTGGTCCCTGAGCTGTCTGTTCTCCTGCTTTTACTCTTGCTGCTTTTGCTGTCTCCTGGTGCCCTGAACTGTTGCCCCTCACCACACCATCCTGCCTTGGAGCCAGCTGATGATGGACTGAAATCTCTACAAACTTTGAGCTAGATAAACCTATTCTTCTTTAACTTTGGTCATTGGACATTCCCATAGCAAGCCATTTCTGTTCAAGGGGCCAAGAGGAGTTTGCCCCAGGCCATTGTCTGTTTTCCAGAACTCATTGATTTCTCCTAAGAATCATTTATTATTCCTGTAAAAATCGCCTTCATTCCCTGTCCATTCTCTCCCTACAAGGAACAGTATATAAGCTTCTGGATTATACTGGGCTTGAGAGTGCTCACACCCTGGGACTGCACCCTGCAGCTCATAAGTGCGGGTGTCTGCGCTCCAGTTCACCTGTCAGACTCAGTTCACTCCAGGGCACCTTCAAGAGGCATGGGAGAAATTTCCCTTCAGCCCTGTGTCCCAAGAACAAATGGCAGGTCGGGCAACCCATTTTCCTGGCCCCCTTCCAGCCCTCTTAGACAAAAGCTTTCTCTTAATAAATTCTTCCTACTCTTAAAAAAAAAAAATAGTAGGTTGACAAGAAGAATGAATATATTTGATCAGAGTTATATGGGGGAAGGGCTTCAAAGTGAAGCCTCATAGATCCAGGGTGAACTATCCATTTTTAGCTTTAGGTTCTATGAATCATGCACAGCCATGTAAAAGTGTGACTGGACAAACAGCTCAGATCTTTAGTAGCAGACTAAAGAGAAAACCCAGCAATTCAAATACTTCTTGGTCCCTGAGTGGCAGCGTTTATTCCCTCCAGGTTTGGAGCAGCAGGACCCTTTCTGGAATGGGAATCTGACAACCTACAACCAAATAAAGTAGGCCAGAGAATTTCTTTATGGCCTATTTTTATAAAAAGGCAGAGGACAGTTAAATTAATAGTTTTAGGAGTGGCAGCCAGTTTTGAGCAAAGAGATTGTGATTTCTAGACCTACTTAGGGCAAATTCTACTCTCTACAGCTTGTCTTGGAGAAGAATCAGAGAAAGACAGGAAGGCGGGAGGTCAGAGAGATACTTTGCCTCCAGGGCCTTCACACTGGAGAATCATTTCTGAGTCCCAATAAATCTTTACTGTGACAGGAATCACCCATGTAGAGAGCAAGTTGAGGCATACAGAACTCATGGACTTGTATAAGCTCTCATTAGCCTATGATAACATGATCAGGAGAAAGTAGTTAACTGGACTAATAACCCATGTAAATGACATAAAGGTTACTGCAATCTGAATACACTACAGATATGGAAGATGGAAAAAATAGCATTTTTTTTCCTGAGCTTCCCTTATCTGAATAAAGGCAGAGCTTTTCAAGAATAAAGTTGTATAAATCCCATCTCCAAGAGAGATGCAGGCCAGGAGACTGATTATGAACACAAGAGTGAGTGAGACTCTGGATAAACAAACATCATTACCAACTGTCACACCCTCTGTGTGTCTCCATGTCTCCCTTTGTATTTCCATGGAAGCCCTTTTCACTACCCTAGTTCCATATTAAGCTGGGACATCACATTTAGCCCTAAAGTAAATGGAAGGATTTCTCCCCCGCCCCAAGAGTAAATGTAGGATTTCAATAAATGGAACTGAGAGATGGATGGGGAAACATTTGGGGTGAAGGACATTCATGAGCTTAGGAATCAAAGGATAAAAATATGGGTCAGATATGTGGAAGGCTCTCCTGTGGCTGAAGTAGAGGATGATGAGATCAGGAACTGGAATTTAAGGCTGGTTACCAAATTAAAGCCAAGTTAAGGGAGAGTCTTAGAACTTGAGATCTGGGTGCAGCCTATAGTATTGATATGCAGTTGGCCACCCAGATCTGCAGTTTCTTTACCCATAGATTCAACCAACCATGGGAGAAATAGTGAAAAGACCCAGTTGCATCTTTACCAAAAATGTACAAGATTTTCTTTGATCATTAATCCCCAAATAGTCCAGTGTATTATATAGGGAACCCTTTCTGGTCCTTGTATCTGTCCAGGAAGTTTATATTTGTAATCCCGTGGATAAATTATTGGAATCCCATCAAGTTAATTCCAATCTACCACTTCCAGTGCAACCCACAATGAGAATAAAGACACTAAAGCATATTTATAGTTAATGGGGAGCCTAGGGGTCCTAAGTCCAGCCATGGTGATGGCTATCTGGAACAAAGGCCTTGACCCAGGGCCAAACCAGGGTTTTCGTCAGTCATGAAGAAGTTTGAGGATGAGTGACTGTGAAAATGGCAGAAAGTAGGTGAGTACTAAGAGCTGGGCTAGGTAGAAGGCCTCAATTTACCTCTGCAATATGCAGAGAGAAGGATAAGCAGAAAAAGTAATTTGCATTATACTGAGATAATATCTAACGTTATGGGGTCCAGTGCTTCAGCTCTGATGTGTAATCTTTCAAGCCCCAGGAAGTCATAGCCTCTATCTCAAGGCTTGATTCCAGCTGACAGCATAGAGCATTGACTCTTGACCTGGCTTATATTAAAGAGCAACAGGTTTGGGCTATCAGGGAAACACACGCACCCCATCTTCAAAGACGACCACCAGCACATCGGCTAGACCAGTATGCACTGCTTAAAGCCAGTTGAAGGAGTAAGGAAAAGTCCTATACTATGTAGGATGTGTACCATATCCTGCTATGTACCAGCTCTGTACATATCAATACATGGAAACAGAGTCAGGCACAGCCAAAATGAAGACAGTTGCTCTTCTTTCAAGGAGAGTTGCTCGGGTGGTCCTCCACAGTGTACCAACCATTTACATTGTATTCAGTATTATAAACAAGCTAGTGATGATTTAAAATAGACCAGATGATGTGTATAGATTATGTGCAGCTACATCATTTTATATAAAGGAATCGAACAGCTCCAGGTTTCCGTATTCTCAAGGGTGCTGGAGCCAATCCTCCTGCACATACAGAGGAGCGATTGTATTTATTTTGATTTTCATTCATTTCATTTTGGCTCCTGACTGACAGCTCCCATAATCTTGTTTATTTCCCAGGTGAGTAGAACAGAAGTAATAGATTTCGTTAAAGTATTTGACCTCTTGCCCTTCATTCCTGAAGTGGCTCCAGAAAAGCTTCTGGACCATGAAGATGTAAACTAGTCTTTTATTATTTGCAAGCTCACTAGAACACATCTGGATTTATGTTAATGAAGCGACTTCTTTGGAAAGTCCCTAGATAACCACAGGATGGAGTGCTGGTTGCCAAAGGAACCAGGTCTGCCTGAGAGAGCTGGAATTTCCTCCTTTTGAGAAAGGGAGTGAGGGCAAAGGTAGTCAATCACCAATGGCCAGTGACTTAATCAATCATGCCTAAATAATGAAGCTCCCCCAAAAGACATAGTTCATAAAATTTCCTTAGAGTTGACACATGGTGCTTCTAGGAAGGCGCCTCCACCCTGTTATGGTTTGAATCTAGAATGTTCCCCAAATGCCTCATGTTTTGGAATCTTGGTCCTCAGTGCCACAATGTTAAGAGGTTGTACATTCAGAGGATGATTGGATCATGAAGGCTTTCACTTCATCCGCATGTTTGACAGAATTGTGTTGCAGTCAGAGACCACTATAGGGACAGAAGACAAACAAACACCCACACACTTTACCTGATACTATTAAAAGTATAATTTGTGTTTTAAGATACATAGAGGCTAAAACTTGGTATTTGCTAAAGACCATGACTCCTCACTTGGGTGTGTAGATGAGCAGCGGATAGCTGAAAGTTATCAAAGCTTGATCTTCATCATGTAAAACTCCAGGTCAGAGCCTTTTCAGTTCTGCAGAAGGGCATTAGTCATTTAGGGAGTGTCTGTCTAAACACTGGGAAAACAAAGTTTATTAGCCCTAAATTTACCTCACCTATTTCATCACTATTCAAGACTAAGAGCATTTACACCCTGATGTCTGCTCTGCCCAGGTCTATGGTCACCTTTGATTCTAGCAGAGCCTCATGTGACTGAGACTGACCCAAGGTACGAGGGTTCCTGTCATGGGGACCAAATTGTCTCTCAAGTCATGGGAATTTCAGCTGAGCTACAAAACCATACCTGAGAGAAGGACCAGCCAGGCCCCTGCCCACTTCAAGCACCCATAAATCCGAACCCTTTCTTTCACTAACAGGCCAGTCTGATCCTCTTCAGCAGAGCACGGCCCCTGCACCTACTCAAGCTGGGGTCCTGTCCTCACTTCCCCTTCCTTTTTAAGTAAAGCTTTGGCCTGCAAATGCATGCTGCTGCTTTAGTTTTAATTTCCATTATCACTAAGCAAGCCCCCATCCTAGCCGGTGACAGAGTAAGCTACTCATAGACTGATTACACAATGACATTATTGGGAGGTAGTGGAAACTCAGGAGGGGACACCTTGCTGAAGAGAGAGGGTCACGGAGCTGTGACCTCAGGGACTGTGTCTGGTCCCCACGCCCTCCCCCACTGGCTCATTGCTTCTCTCTGCTTTCTGGCCACCATGTGAAAAGCATCCTTCCCTCCCCCGCTTGCCCTTCCACCCAGATGTTTTTGCCATGCCATAGGCATAAAATATGACAGGACCAGCCGAGGGGCTGAAACCTCTGACACCCTGGGCTAAAGGAAACCTTATCTCCTTCAGGGTGGTTTTTTTTGGTTTTGTTTTGTTTTTTAACATTTTGTCATAGTGAAGAAAATTAACTAAACAGTTGATGTTCTCTATCTTTTGTAACACATATTTTTCTCTTTCTTCTTCATAGTAGGGAGGATTGAACTCAGAACCTTTGTGCTGACTTACATCCCAGCCTATTTTATGTTACTATTTTATATTTTAAAAGAGGGTCTCATTGAGTTGCTCAGGGTAAGGTCAAATTTTCAATCTTCCTGCCTCAGCCTCCCAGAGCTGAGTTTAGTTTTAATTTTCATTATTATTCAAGCAAGCCCCCATCCTAACTGGTGACAGATTAAGCTACTCATAGATTGATTATGCAATGACATTATTGGGAGGTAGCTGAAACTCAGGAGGGGACACCTAGCTGAAAAGAGCACTGGGATTACAGGTATGTGCCACCATGCCTGGCTTTAATATTCATTATAGGCAATTTAACCAGGAGCTTCCCTAAGTTCTGTGTACCACTCTAGCCAGTTAACTCAATCTGAAGACAGTAGTTGGGACTCTGATTTGCAGCAACCAGAAGCACAGTTGCTTCTGGTTGGTGTGGGAAACCAAAGAAGGGCAGTCTTGGGGGCTGAGTCTACACCTGTGAGATCCAGCCCAATCTGTACTGTGGCACAATGTCATAAGTGAATTGAGGGAGAGGACACCGAGCTGGTGACTGCTGCGGAGCTGTGTGTCAGCCTGGTGGGTGGGGAGAGACCACCACAGTTCTGTAGTCACAGAAGTCTTCTGAGTTGACTGTTGGGTAAGCGGATAGGAGAGGCTGAGTTTGTTTTTTCCTGTAGTCTTGGGATTCTTTAATCCACCTCCCTTGTTAGAGCAATGGAGGAGGAAGACGGTTGCACCTCACACAGTTTCGATGGCTTGTCCAGTTTCGATGGCTTGTCCAAGAGCTGCGCATGGAGCTCGGGCTGGGCTCTGATGTCCCCTCCCCCGGTCCTGTCAATGCCTCACACCCTCCTTGGCCTCACACCCAGGATGCTCGTGGCCCTGGGCAGTGCACAGAGTGCTCCTGTTTGGGGTCCAACCACGTCCGCTGCTTTCCTTCTGTGGACAGTGTAGGTCCAGTGTGGAGGCCTCCGTGACCCGTGGCCCTCTGTCTCTACCCGGTGCAGCCAATCACCTGCAGGTAGGCTATTCACAAGAGCTGACCAGAAGCCAGGTGCCACAAGCAGCTCCGTCCTTCCCAGCCACTGGCTTCTTCCCCCGCTGGTATGATTTGAGGTGTTCCCGTGTCCTTCCCTGCTGCACTTCCTGCTCAGAGTAACTTTTTTCCTTTGTCAACTACGCTGCTCTCTAATTCAAGCAAAACTGCAAATACAGGGAAAAATGAAACCTGGTCACGGTTATTTTGGCCTCTTGTTTGCACTACAAAGACACTGGAGCCTGCACCCACTCCACCTCTATCCCGTGGGCCTAGAAGGTACTCTGAAGTGCTTTAATTGCATTGTTCAGGAGTTTTCTTAATCAAGTTTCATTGACAGTCTTCTGTGGCAACGATAAGCCCTGGCAGCCAATGTGCAAAGGCCACATGGCATACTCCTCTCTCTGCATTGGCCTCTGCATGCGCCCAGCCCTTTCCAACCTGCGGCCTTAACCGCTTCCTCTGCTCCAGGAAACAGGTTTCTTGATTGTTCCTGAGCTCCCCTTTTGTTTTTCCACCTCACAATCTGTGTTCCCACCACCTGTCCTCATAGAATGTCCTCCCCGCTTGTTTCCACCCCACCAAATCAGATTCATCTCTCCTTTATTCCACACCCACTGCAGGCTGGCCTCTGGCCAGTCCTTTTCTACGTGTTATCTCATCCTGCAAGGCCCTGCATAAATTTCTTATCAGTAAAGCTTTCAGGGGCTGCCCCAGCTGGAAATGACCACGTCCTCCTTTCTTTTTACTGTCTGCCCTATTCATTTGGCGCTAAGTATACCCTAGCACTTTATAATCAATCATTCATTTGCTCATTCGTTCATTTTTAAACAAATATTTACTGAGTGGATATTATTTGCTGGACGCAGTGACAGGTACCGCCAATATAGAGATGAAGAAGGCACCCTGGTTGCCACCAGGAAGCAGTCTGGTGGTGGAAACTGACACCCAAGCAGATGCCTGTCCTCATGTGGCAGTCAGGGAGCGCTCAAAAGAGAATAAAGCAAGCAGATGCTGGGATGGAGCCCCACATGGATCAAACTCACTTTGTGCCTTCCTAGTGGAAGAACAGATGGTCATAAATGGGGCTCAGAGCTCACACAGAGCTCTGGAGTTAAAAAATAAAAACCATAGCAGCCACAAACACATGCTTCTAACACGGATGCAGGCGAGGCTGCAAAACCTGCCACTCTGTGGTAGTCTCATCTGACCGGTGAGCTCAGACATTAACCATCAGCGCCAGACACTCTCTGCATGTTTGAGTCCCTTTCCGCATGAAGCAGCAGGTACCAACCAGTCAGGAGCCACGCTCTCCAAGTGTGGATCCTTCATTTGCATGGCGGACCCAGACGGGAACTTTTGGTGGGACTATTTCCTATCTCAGCCACTCTCTTCTGATGTTTTCAGGAGTGCAGGTCTGACCTGCCCTGGATCAGAGCCGTGGCTTCCCTGTGACTTGGGCAGAAGTCCCAGTAAAGCCTTGGCTATGCCTGAGTTTCCTCTGGGTCTCCACTCATTTCCCAAGGAGCTGGCTCTGAGAACACCAACAATGTGATGAGTGCGGGTCAACTTCAGGAGTTCAGCCAGACCCTCTGTGATGAATGAGGAGGAGGTGGCCCAGAGATGGCAGAGAGAGGGCACAGTTGGGACAGACCAGAAGAGCAGGGGCCAAGCTGAGGAACAGCCAGCATGTGTGGGAGGCAGTGAGGCAGCTCCTCAGGGTCAGCAGAGAATGACTTCGAGGCATAGACTGTGCGCACTAAGATCGGACGGCCTGGGATAGCAGCGTAGAGGCTTGGCTTCATCCTGGGGCTCACCGGGTGGCATAGATCAGCTGCAGGAAGGGACTCACCCAAGATCACGCTGGCTACAGTGTGAAGGAGGGATAAGAGCAGGGAGAGCTGAGGCAGGACCCTGCTGCAATGACTTCAGGCAAGGACAAGAGGTCTTGGCATCTACTTGCAGGAGACCTGAGAGCACCTCCCAGAAGGGACGGAAGGGACGGAAGGGAGGGGGAAGGTGCTCAGCTGAAGACAAGGAAGGGAAAGCAGGTGCAGAAAGCTCTTTGCCTCCCCTATTTGCCCAAAGGCGGGGCATCAGTTAGTAAGGGACAGGAGTAGGTCCCCATCCCAGAATCCCTTATCGGCTGGACTCTGGAGAAATCTGCATAACAAACATCATTAGCTATAACAGCCATTACTTTCCCCTCTACAGTTACCTGGCCTGGCTTCCCGCCTCTGGAAAACTAGAACTGCCATCTTCTGTCTTGCCACCCTTCTAAGCCACTGGGCTGAGCTTCTTTCATTGAGCATGTTAGGAGCTGGGACCATTATGAGGTGATTAGGGTGTGGTACGTATGCCTATCATCTCAGCTCCTTGGAAGGCTGAGGCAGGAGGACCATGGGCTCAAAGCCAGCCTGGGCAATTTAGCAAAAGCTTGTCTTAAAATAAAAAAAATAAAAGGAATTGATTGGGTAGCTAAGAGGAAGTGGGTTCATTCCAGAGGCAGTGGGTTTGTTATCCTGAGAACATGCTGCTATGGAACTGGTCCTCTCCTCCTCGGGGAAACCGCCTTTATATGTCATGGTCCAAGATGACTTGATTCACTTATGAGACTTAAATTTAAATGTGTGTGGCTTTCCAAGTGTACATCTTTGGCCCTGAACTCTAGATCAATATATGAAGCTGCCTCCTTGACATCACGTTCAATAAAATTATAGGAGGTTGTTGTTTCTGACAAAGCTCCTGCAGTGGGGCTCAACAGACCAGACCTCAAATGAAAAGGGAGTCACCCCACCTAAGTTCTGAGTCGCCAAACTGAGATTAAGTTGGTACCTGAACTTCTAAGAAACCCGGGGAGTGAGAGATACCCACATTTCCTCATCGGAACCACAGTCACAACAACAATGAAGTTCTCTCTGCCTTAATCCCTGCATCCTGTAATTCTTTAATCCTTACCAAAAAGGTGACCTGAAGCAACTTGATGGCGACACAAGCAGTTCTTTTTTCTTTTGTTTTATCTATTCCTGCCTGCAAGGAAACCAACTTGGAAACAACCAATCTACTTTTTATTCTTGACTTCTAGTTTGTAGCCCTTCTCTATCCAGAAAACTTACCTACTGGGGACTGGGTGGTAGCTCAGTGACAGAGAACACAGTCCTGAGTTCAATTTCTGCATCCCACACAGCTACACAGACAGACAGACAGACAGACAGACAGACAGACAGACAGACAGACACACACACACACACACACACACACACACACACGCCACACAGCAGCCTCCCCTGCTCAGTGCCCTGGAATGTGTTTTATCTGACAGAACAAAAAGTTGTCTGAAAGAAAAGTTGCCTGATTCTAAAATTATGGAATAGCTCAGTTCGTGAGTGCCTCTGCTCCCATACAATTCAGCGCTGCAGCAAAGTGTTGCCCAACATTTCACTTCTGGTCACAACCGTCACATCAGCTAACAAACACAACCTTGGCCAGCTTCCCACACAAATACAAATGACCCCTCATCCCCCACATCATAAAACATTGTTTTGAGCCAAGGTACCACTGTAAAGCCAACTGAGATCCTTAAAAATACCTTTTTTTCTTTTTAAACCCCCCATGCAAGAGATGCTGACAAGCGCCATGCTACTGAGTTGCACCCCACCTTGTTTTTTTTTAGGGGGGGAACTGGGGATTGAACTCAGGCCCTTGCGCTTGTCAGGGAAGCACTTACTCCACTGAGCCATCTCCGTTGCCCCATCCCCACCGATTACTGTCACAGCGGCACCTTGCACCTTGCCATCGGTTCCTCTAGCAGGGCTGTCCTCACGGGGCTCCGCCACACCACCCACGCGCTGCATGCACTATAGGCCCTGTGTCTCCCCCAGTCTCTGCACCCTGTCTCTACGCAGACCTCCAGAACGGATCCAGGGCCTCCACACTCCTTCCCATGCCCCATGCCGCTGCTGGCTCTTACACGGGAGCCGTCCAGCCTTGTAAAAGTGGTAACTCCCTTTTTACTCCTCTTTCTGCTTTTAATTAGCAGCCAGAAAGGTGTTTAAAATTATGTATCTGGCCACAATACTCATTTATTTAAAAGTTTTTACTGGTTTCTGTTAGACTTAGGAAAAAAATGCAAAATGCTTACCACAACCCCATTGCCCTCTACTACCCTCCCAGTTCTGATGGCTTCTCTCTCTGCTTCTTCACAGCTGTGGCCATACTGGTCTACTCTCAGTTCTTCAAACACCCTAGCCTCCTAATGTATGAACTTTATATGTTCTATCTCAGGGGAATGCTGGGGATTGAACCCAAGACCTCATGAACTGTAAGCATGTGTTTGGCCATAAACTACATCCCCAACCCCCCTTCCTACTGTTTTTTTTTTTTTTTTGGTGGTGGGGAAGCTAGCAGATTCTTATCCTCAGTATCTACTAGCTTTAACTGCTCCATCAAGTCTCAGTTCAATGTCTTTTTTCCAAAAGGCCTTTCCTGGTCTCCCTTTCTGAACTGGACCTTTCTTTGAAGGATGCACCATGATTCCTTAATCATTGTTCCTTTATGGCCCCATCAGCATCTGCACATGGCTTCTTACCTGTGTGACTGTTGGTCTAGATCTACCCCTCCCCTCCCCCCTGGCATGTGCACACACACCTGCACACCCGCCTACATAGTCCACTGCCACATGCTTCGAACCAGGCATAAAGCCTGGTCCCTAAAACCCAGCAGGTCATTGTTGAATTGGTGAGGTCCAGGCCGTGAGAAAGAGACACACCAGAGGTTGAAAGAATTCAAAGGAGGAGGGATATTATCTCTGAGTTGTGGTGGAGGCTTCAAGGGAGATACGACATTTGATGTAGGATTTAAAACCTGGGTGAGGTGGAACTGGCAGACGGGAGTGGCAGGGAAGGAGTGGGTGGAGGACAGCCTGGCTGGAGAAACCCAGGTGGTGTCTGAGACGCGGTGAGTAACCGGCTGTCTAAAACCCAGGGCTTGGGGAGGGAAGAAGGTGGCAGGGCACAGCCAGGACTGCCTTTAGGACCTATTTTTAAATTTTCGGGAGGGCA
>NW_004524643.1:6053065-6080054 GCF_000260255.1 Octodon degus
ACAGTCATCCCATCAGGGAAGCACTACGATCCCACTTCTAGATAAGGAAACTGAAGCCGAGAGAGATTAAGTAACTTGCTTGAGGTCACACAGCTTGTAAGTGATGGAGGCCACAATGGAACTGAGGTCAGTGTGGAGCAAACCAGTGTTCTTGGTTATTATTCCTTATTGCATAATAAGGCTGGGTCTTGAGGAACCATCCATATTCCTTTTTTTAAAAAAAAAAAAAGTTTTACTTTTAAATAGTTTCAGATTTTCAGGAAGTTGCCCAAAATTATAGCCTTCACTCGATTGCCCCAGCGGTAACATCACTCAACACCAAATCAGGGCCAGGGAACTGACGTAGATACCATGCACAGTTTATTCAGATCTCATCACTTTTACCCACAAGGTTACTTTTAAAGTCAGACAAAACTGGCCAGGAGCGGCGACTGATCTTCCCTGTGGTCCTCTGGAACTCTGCCTTCTCTGAACCCTTGAATGTGCTCTGAGGTCCTGAAGTGGGATGAATCAACAGACTCGAGGACATCCATTTTGCTGTTATGACCCCCAGGAAATGCTATAATCCCCAAGGGACACATTGCATTCCTGCTCATCTGAAAGGGAAAGGACTCTGAGAGGCGGGAGGGAGATGAAGCCCCTATCTACAGAGACCTGGAGAGACTGACCACCTTTGGAGGCCTCGAAAGCCCCCTGGGGC
Organism: Octodon degus; assembly: GCF_000260255.1. Classification (NCBI taxonomy): domain Eukaryota; kingdom Metazoa; phylum Chordata; class Mammalia; order Rodentia; family Octodontidae; genus Octodon; species Octodon degus. The sequence goes on from NW_004524643.1 coordinate 6,053,766, forward strand.
TGCGCAAGGCCTGGCTCAGCCACAGGCCTCCCTGCCCATTGTCTGTCTCCTGGCAGCTGAAGAGGAGTGATAAGCGTGGGAGATAAAGCAGGCTCTAGGTCTGAATCACTACTCGCCCGCCCGTTGGGAGGCTGGGGCTGTGAACCCGCCTGAGTCACTGGCAGCCAACCAGGCTGCTTTTATCTGGAAAAACTCCCCACAGGACAGCCCAGACGTGGCTGAGGGAACAATGGGGGGAAATGGAGGCCTGAGCCTGGGTGTTAGGGCCCTGCCACCCACACTCCTTTGCACTGTTATTTCTGGCCGAAACAGACAGACTGTGGGAAGAGGTGACATGAGGCTTGGAAATGAAAAGGAAGTGGTACAAGGATGAGGGAAATGAGAGGAGATTGTTTTCCCAGCTTTAGAGATTCAGTTACAAGATTCTGAGAACAGCCACCCTGGCTACGCGGTGGTTGCCATCCCAGCAGCAGTGAGAACTCCTTGGCTATTGGGCCAAAGGCTGAAGCCGGGGTTGAGGGGGTCCAGTTCCTCTCAAATAATTCCACCCCTGAATTTCAGAGACCCTACAACAAATGAGAAGTCAGAGCTCAGGCTGAGGTAGACACACAACCGCCAGCCTTGGATGCAAGCAGAAGGGCAGCGGGGCTCTGGCCCCTGCGCATCACCATGGGCTTCTGGTCTGGACGCAGTTTATTTTTAGCCATTTCACACTGGTGCCTAGAAAGGACTGATTGTTCTCATAAATACTCAAAAGCTCTCTGCTGTTTGTGTTCCCCCGAAATTCCTATGTTGAAATAAGTCCTAATCCTCAATGCCTTAGCGTGTGACCTTATTTGGAAACGAGGACATCAGGGGTGGTACTTGTTCTGATGAGGTCATAAGGAAGTAGGCTGGTGTCCTTACACCAGGGGGAAAGTGGACCTCGACCCCCATGCAGGGGAACACTGTGAAGATGAAGGCTGAGATTGGGGTGGCACTTCCAAAGACCAGGGGACACCCAAGATTGCTGGCAAACAACCAGAAACTAGGGGAAGGATGTGGGACGGGTTCTTCCCACAGTCCTCAGGAGGAATCAACCCAGAACTGTGGAGCAATTAGTATCTGTTGCTAAGCCACCCCATGTGTGGTACTTTGTTATGGTAGCCTAGAAAACTAATGCACTCTATTAAATTTTTTGTTTCAGAAGTTTTGTCAGACTGATTTCCGGGTCCCTGGTCTACACTGAGAAATTCACTTCTGTTTTACTTTTAACATTGGAAGGGTTTTACTGCATTTATTACCTTAACACTTCTTCTATTTTCAGTGGTGGTTCCTATAAACAAAAAGAAATTCATAAAATGAAAGTCATTTTGCTCCAATTAGGATCGGTCTATGCTGGTTGAAAACAAAAACAAGGACGGAAGTACACCTAGCTGTAGGCAACATTTCCACCCGGCTCCTACAGGCCAAGTGGATGAGGAAACCAGAGGCAGCGCCACCACGTTCTCCACAGATGTATTACACTTGCACTGAACGTGAAGCGCTGTCTCCTCAGATCTCAGATGTCCGGGAAAGAAAGAGTGGCGCTGGAATCGCTAAGGAGCAAATACTTCTGATGGAAAGATGACCTGGAGAAATGGAAGGAGCGGTGTGACTGTGACCCCTTGGAGACTGTAGGCCCAACTCAGTGGTACCCTTCAGACAGACACAACTAGGATACGTGGGACACAGTGGGTTCTGGCACAAGTCACTCTGATTCATGAGTCACTGGGATCTGGGGCATGTTTCCCTGCTCGCTGACTCCTATCACTGCTGCCCTACCTTCAAACACTACTTGCGCTAGGGAGCGCGTTGTAATAGACACAGGTCAGTTCAAACACAGGGAACAACACAAAAACCACTACTCCATCCCCTCCTGCCCAGAGATTCTCTTAAGGCCTCTTCGGGAGTGTAGGCTGGAGCTTTGGGATTGGCTGAAGGAAATTTCCCAGCATGCCCTTGTCCCCGACATGGGGGACCTGACTGGGAGACTGACTGGTAAAGACCGAAAGGAGGCAAGAAAATCACTTTAAAATCCTACTTCTAAGCAAAGCTCCAGGACACAAGTGAGCCACGCCCCTTCCAGGAAACTCTACCCACAGGAAGACTTCCTAGGGGTCCTAAGGACAATGAGTCTGTAAACTGAGGCCAGGGCTGTACCTTTCACCGGTACCTTGAGCTCCCTCCTTCCAACCCCATCCTTCAGCAGTGTGCTCTTAAAGAGAAAGTTCAGCTTCAAACACATGGAATGGTTTGCATTTCAGCTTAGGCCACCAGATGTGGCCAGACAGATGCTAGAACACATGTCCTAGATAACCCATCTTAGGGACACCCAGAAGTTTGCCGTGAAACCATCAATTCCTGACTTTACATTTATTTCTCTCTCTGTCCCCATCATACTCTATTTTCTGAGTGTGTACTTTTAAAATTCTGCCTAATTAATCTCATTCTGCCTCTTACTGACGCATCTTTTTTTAAAAGAATTAATTATTTATTTGGTACAGGGTCTCGATACGAGCTCAGACTCGTAGTGATCCTTCTGTTCTCAGCCTTCCCAGCATTGGGATCACAGGCATGTGCCACCATGCCCGGTTTCAGTGGCTGGCCAGGCATGCCCATGGGTTGGGTTCCGGGGCCAACACAGCATGCAATACCAGGGATCAAACCCAGGTCCTTATACTTGCTAGGTAGACACTTAGACTACAGAGTTATCTCCCCTGCCATTACTAATGCATCTTGAAAACTTCTTTTTCTGTGACAAAAGCCAGGGAACTTGAAACTTGCCTACAGTTGAGTAATTCAATGTTCCCCCTCTCTGCTTTAGGAGAGAGATCCTTCAGACTGGGTCCACTGACAGCGGGCCCTGTGCCTGTCTATGTGGTTTAGAGGATAAGAGCTGGGTGCTGAGGAACCAGCCCAAACCAGGCAACTTCTAGTCCTGCCTTGGCCCCTCTAGCCCACCACTGCCCCATCCGCTACCCCTTCTCTCAGGGTGCTAGAAGTGGGCGAGAGGGAGGAGGTTGGAGGCTGAAAGGGCAGAGGGAGCTGCCCAAGGAGCCCAGAGGCCCATGCTCACTCAAGCAGAGAACTGACCTCCACAGACAGCGCCCCTCCTAGGAGCCATGGGCTTGCCTGTGGACCCCACAAGGTCTACCTTGGAGGCATCTGGGATCCTTTCTCCATCTTGCTCCTATTCCGGTCACATCCCCATAGTCATCCCAGTCTCCCTTTATCCTTATCTTTTCCTGACCAACCCTGGTTCCATTCCAGGAAGGTGCAGGCACCCAGAGGAGAAGTCTTAGCCTGTCAGGGACTTCAGAATGTAGTCCCCGCCTCCTAGCTCAGCATAGATGACAACGCTAGCAGAGTCTGTTTAAGCTGCAAGAAAACCCAAGAAGAGGCAAAAGGACAACTGTCCTCCTTGCAGCACAGCAGAAAATACCCTTCTTTCTCCCAGCCCAGGTGCACCCTGGGAAGCAGAGAGGGGGCGGCCTGAGTGCCTGGGTGGTCACTTGCTGGAGCCCATCAGCTGCAGGGGACATGAAGAGTTAAGCAAATGGGACTGGATCTTGAAACTCAAGCTCCCTGGGTCTCTTTCAGAAGCCAGAGCCAGGGAGGTGTCTATTGTCAATAAAGGCCATCATGAGACCAATAGACAGAGAGTGTTTCTCTGGGAGAGGGGCCTCCCGGTGTCACCAGGCAACAGACACAAAGGAGGCAGGATCAGCCGCCCAGTCAAAGATCGCACCATCCCAGCCCCCACCCTATCCCCGCCAGGTGGGAGAGGCAACCGACCCCTAAGATCAAATTGCCACCAGTCTCAGGATGTGGGGGAAAGGAGCCAGGGTAGAAAGGGCTTTATTGGTAACTTTATTATAATTTAGTTTATTGAGAACTGGGCAAAGGCAAAGGTGAGGATTTGCAAGTGAAAAGGAAACTTCCGGTACCACAGCAAGACTTGCGCCCTAGGCCCCCTCTCGCTTCTCATTTCCTGGGGAATGCTGGGTGAGATGCTTTGGGCGAATTTTCTAAATTAGACTGAAGCATGATGTAAGGTGAAACTTAGGGATGCTCATTCCTCATTCTTAGAGAAAACACTCCCTCATGTCACAGAGCCGGAACGATCACCCATGCAAAGCCGTCTTATCGCAGCCTCGTGGGAACATGGCGCAAGCCTTTTATTTCATCAGACAGCTCTGCACTGAACCTTCATGACGACAGCAGCAGCCAGTGCCAGGGATGCAAAAATGAGCCGACCATTTCCTGGTGATCTGGCCCACCCCAACGATTCACTGGCTTATCCTCTTTCATCCCTGAAGACTCAGATCCACAATCGCAGTCTGTCCTGTACGTCCCTTCTCCTGAGCTCCAGCACATGTATAAAATAGCTTTTCTAGACATCTCCTCGTGGGTTTCCCAAAGCCTCTCTCCTGATTCAACCTGCTTGTTATGGCTTAGATCTAAAATGGTCCCCAATGGTGACTGGATTATGGGGTAAGGATGGCTGGGTTGCCTTTGAGAGGTGCTGTCTGATCAGAGGAGAGGGGTCACTGGGGGTGTGGCCTGGAAGAATTTATCTCCCTGCCTGCTCCGCCCTTCTTTCCTCTGCTTCCTGGTCACCCTCATGAAGTGAGCAGCTATCCTCCGTCCAGCCCTTTCCACCACACCACTGTGCCTCAGAGCCAGCCAACTGAGGCCTGAATCTCGAGTCACTGTGAGCCAACATAAGCCTTCCCTCCTTTAAGGCTGGATATCAGGTATTGTGTCTCAGTGATGAGGAGGTGGTTAAGACAATGCCTAGGCTCAAGGCTTCATTACTCTGTCACTGAACCTTTACCCCCACATGGATTCTTAGTCTTAGAGAATGATGCTACTTTTGCCCCATTGTGTGGGCTGAACTGAAAGCTGGGAGACAGGCTTTAACAGATCCTTCCCGAGTGCCTTCAGAAGGCATCTGTGCTGCTGACACCTTGATTTTGGGCTTCAAGATACCAGAACAGAGACATAGCAAATGTGCATTGTTCTAAGCTTCTGAGCATGTGGCATTGGTTGCAGTAACTCTAGGAAATGAGCGAGCTCTGACTAACGCCTAGAAGCGTCCACTGAGTCCTCCCCTCAATCCCCTCTTCTACCCCCTACCTGTCATCAAAACCAACAAACCACCAATCTGAGGCGTCTCAGCCAACAGCTCCACTCCTGCTGTACTTTGGAGCAGGCCACTGTCGCTGCTCACCAGACTTTCCCCTAACCATTGTCCTTGCCTCCAGCAACGTCTCCTGCTGCAGTCTTCATGTGACAACCAGGGTCATTTTTCTGAGTGCAAGTGTGAGGTACCACCTCTCTGCCCAAAAGCCTTCAGGGGCTCTTCACTGGCCTTGGGATGTACCTCTGCTCACTAAAGAGTTCAGAGAGTATGGGGTAAGTCGGGTCTTGGACTCCTCTCTGTCCCTATTTTTTTCCCCAGTAATGTCAAGCTTGTTTCTCCTCTTTAAGCGTTTCGGCACCAAACGAACAAACGCCCCATCTCTCCACCAGCATCACATGACATCTCTTTGTTGGAACACGCTCCCTCACAATCTTCATCCCCAGGACTTGCCAGCCCATGGCTCCAAGAGGGGAACGCATGGTCATGTTCATGGGTGCACCATATCTAGAATACAGCAAGGGCCCAAGAGTCATTTACCAGTGTCCCAGCTGAGGGATTGGGACACTTCTACTACCAGCGAGCTCCATCTGGAGGGGAGACAACAACCGGGCAAAGCAGTTCAACTCAGTTTGAGGGGATATTTCACAAAGGGGATGACATTTAAGCTGGGACTTCAAAAGTGAGAAAGAATTGGCCAGGATAGAGAGGGGGCAGGGTGGGGAAACCTACTCTAAGTAAAGAAGAGGCTGTGGGTAGAGGAAGAAGTGGCTAGGAACTGGGGCGGCACTGCACTGTGATGTGTCTAGCATGGTTCTCTACCACGTAACCTTTAGCTACTTTCTCTCAACATGGGATGGCACAAAGCAAGCGAAGAGGAGACTCGTAGTCTGGATGCATCTTTGCAGACATAGGACTAATTTGTAGCTGAGTGCGGTGGTGCACACCCGTAATCCCAACACTCTGGGAGGCTGAGGCAAAAGGGGCTTGCACATTTGATCCCAGCCTGGTTCAAAGGTTTGTGTCTGGATGTCTCCCCAAAGCCTCTTGAGGTCATAGGACTTTTTTCTTTAAAAGTGACTGAGTCTAGAGTGTGACTGACTCCTAATGCAATGTTGGGATTAAAGGGTACTTGGATTAAGGGTGGGTGGTGGATGGATTAATTAGTCACTGATTGGGTTGCTACCACTCTAGTTCCAGCAATCTAGATACAGTATAAAAGACATAGAAAGAGGCTGCTAAATACTCTCTCTGGAGAGTCTCTCCTCCCTCCCTCCAACTCTCTCTCTCTCTCTCTCTCTCTCTCTCTCTCTCTCTCTCTCTCTCTCTCTCTCCCCTACCACCTTGAGCTGTGGCTGCCCCTCTGCCACGTGCCACCCTGCCTTGGAGCCAGCCAATTATCAATTATGCACTGAAACCTCTACAAACTGTGAGCTAAACAAGCCTTTGCACCTTTAACTTTGGGCATCCAGTGTTTTGGCTCAGCAATGAGAAAAGTAACCAAGACACTGGACAATGTAGCACTTGGTGAGACTGTTTAGCAATTTTTTAACAAATTTAAAAAGGCTGTATATATAGCTCAGTGAGACGCCCCCATGTGCAATCCTAGCATCACACCAAATAGTGTAATTTGTATACATGCCCTACATAAAATCGTTGCTTATATTTGAAGACAAAAGTTAAACTATCCATTTGCTTCCTCTTCTCCAAGAAAAACACATTTGATCCTTTAACTATTTTCTTATCAAACCCATTTTCTTTCCCTGAAGCCTTAATTCCGTGAGGTCATTTTAATCTGTTCTTTCCCTGAACTCACTGGTCCAATGGCATGGGCCAGAAGTGAAGAGGAGACGTAAACAAAACCAAGAACATTTTTCCTTCTATGGCCAGGGCAAGACAATCAGCCCCATCCCCATGGAAATGTCTACGAGGGTCCAACACAGTTCAAAGCACCCAAGAGACAGGAGTCTCCACAGGACTGGAGGCAGGCGAGGACGTCCCTGAGCAGAAAAAAGCCTCGGCAATCTTGCTGAGGAACAACTGGTCTCAAGAGGCCCAGAGAAGAGGCAGAAGCACCCCAGAGGACTGACACTCTCCACGGTGAGAAGCCCGAGGCTGGGGCCCAGGGGAAGGGAAGGCTGGCATCGCTTGTCACCTCAGGTCTGTAGCCTGGACATGGCACTGCAGCCGGAACATAGAAAGGCAGGAGCCAAAGCAGAAGCACACACACAACTCAGGCCCAAGAAGCAGTAGCAGCTGAGGCCTAGAGCTACTAACCTGTCCTTTGTCACCCAAACCCAGGATGTCAGTACTCCCTTGGCAGCTCAATTGCATGTAAAAGCAATAGTGTGGCAGCTAACAGGAGAGACCAGATGGCCAGTCATTTCCTGGAAAGGGCAAAGATGGCATCTGGTCAACCCCAGGCAAGGAGTCCAGTGGCAGAGAGTTTACCCAGTGGGAAGAGCAAGGACAGGACCATGCAGGTGCCTCCGGGATCAGGGCATTCCTCTTGGGTAGCACTGTCAGCTTCCCCCATCTGAGCATCAGGACAGCACTTAGAGAAAGTGTTAGAAGTCATTCTACTGTGCGAGTGGGCCAGTGGGGAAGGGAGTGCTTTCATGGGAGGATCACAGTTCAGAAGCTGGCTGCAAGGTTGAGTCCCCTCCACCCACAGCTTAGGGCTGGAGTAGGGAGTATGTGGGGCTGAATTTGCTGATCAAGCCAGATAGGGGAGAGACAGATGCCAGAGCAGGGCTGGGGCTAGAAGAAGGAAAGGAAGCTCAGGGCTGAGCACATGTCCGGGTCCAGCCTGGGTGGGGAGCTGCTTTTCCAACCAGGGCTGAGGCTGCTTTCAGTGCCTGTCATCGAATGTGTGCTGACACGTGAAGGGACAAAAGGCGGCAGGATCCAAAGTCCTGTCTTTGCCTCAGCATTCGGGACAGACTTGACCCTGTAGCCAGAAGCATAGGCAAAGCAAGCTGCATGGAGTGGAGAACGCAGGAAGAGAGGAGGGGATGAGAATCTGAGATCTCATCACGCTGCCGCACTGCTGTCAGAGCGAGCCGCTCGTGAACTGTGAGGCCGCCCAAGGGTCGGCCTTGTCTTGTAGAATGGTTCCGTAGCGAGTTCCCCACTACCAAGTGCTAATTCATGGCCTGTGTTGAGCAAGTCCTGGGACCCATCAAGTGTCATTTGCAGTCACCCGAACACCCTCTGTTCAAAGAATGAACAGCTCCCTTGGAATGCTTACCTTTGCTAAATACCGAGTGCTCATCTAGGCATGAAGAGGCTCCTGATAGCAATATCAAAACTGCCTTTGAATCCGGAATAATTTATGGGTATGTTCCTGCCCTTCCCTAAGCTCTAGGTGACAGATGGATATGCAATTAGCAGAGCAAAACAAAATCTGGCCTCTGATCTGTTACAAAGCGTAGCGAACAGGCCTAGCTGGAAAACAGCGACTCTCAGCAGAGTGCAGTGTGGTGGATGCGGTCTGGGCACATCCGAAGGCAGCCGCGACCAGCTGTATTGGCCAAACAAGATTTAAAGCCAGGGCCGGGGTCAGGTCCCAGCCCTCCAACTCCGTGGTGGGACTGGTGCGCACCCCACTCTCTGAAGGCAGTCTCACCAGGCTCCAGGGTGATCGATTCTTTCTGCTGCCACGGCCTCCTTCATGCCCACCAGCTCGCAGTGCCAGCGGCAGAGGCTGCCGGAGTGTGTCCTCACAGCTCAGCTGCGGCCAATAAATAGGGCTAAGCAGAGACCTGTGCTACTGACCCCTGCGCTCGCTGACCACAAAGCTTCCTCGACGGCTTGTTTTAGATCAGCTTCCAGAGCCATGCCAACTGGTGGATTCAAGTTTCCACTCCACCTCTGGGGTCAGAGTTAGTAATAGGTACCATGCTAAGAAATTTTTTTTTTTTGCCACAGGGTGAGTCTTTCTTTTTTTTGAAGAGTTTAAGCTATTTCAAGAAATTATGTTTCAGGATTAAAGTATTAAAATAAATGTTCTATGTAACTTTAATAAAACAGTAAATGTGACTGGTTCATATTTAGTTAAACTTCTACTTCTATAAATTTCTACACATTTTGTTTTTATTTTTCTTTTCTTTTTTGTTTTTAAAGACAGGATCTTGCTATGTAGTTCAGACTAGCTTGGAATTCACTGTGTACCTCAAACTGGCCTTGAACTGGTGGAGATCCTTCTGCCTCAGTCTCTCAAGTTCTGAGATTATGGGTGTGTGCCACCACATTCAGCTTCTATTTTCTTTATTATATTATTATTATTAATGAGTTTCTTTAATTTTGCAGTATTGGGAATTAAACTCAGGACCTTGTGCTTGCCAAATAGGTGCTTATGCTGCAGAGCTATAGCCCTGGCCCCTTACTATATTACTGCTACTTCACTAATTTCCTTAGGACAAGTACTTAACTCCATTGCTTTTTAAGGCTTCTTTGCTGACAGTAAGGGTATCATACCCCGTCAATTTTCTTGGAAGGTCAGCCTTTGCTGGGTTATTCATTTTTAGTGTTGTGTTTCTACTTTTTTATTTTTTTTATTTTTTTATTTTTTATTTATTTGAGAGAGAGAAAGAGAGAGAGTGTGTGGTGTGTGTGTGTGGCCAGCTCAGCCCACCAGGGGGCGGGGCTGGCTGGCATGTGGTGCTGGGGGATTGAACTGCGGTCCCTGATGCTTTGCTAAGCTTGTTCTAAGTAGGTGCTTTAGACCACTGAGCCATCTCTCCAGCCCTCTACTTTTTTAATGTTATGCTATTTAACCTTGATTACCGATTTGTCTGGATGATGAGACTTTCAGAGATGTGGTTGGGTTGTGAGGTCCCTGACCTCCTGAGTGAGTTCATGACTGACAACCCCGATGAGTTCTGTACAGGCAGCCAGGAGGTGGGCTTAGCCAGAGGAAGTGGGTCGTGGAAACGTGGCCTTGGCTGTTGTGTCAGCTCCCTGGTCGCTTCTTAGGCTCTTTTCCAGCTCTCTGCTTCCTGGCTACCATGAAATGAGCATTTTTTCTTTCCAGTCCTTTCTGCATGATGCTTCTGCCTTGAAACCGGTCCACCATGGCCAGAAACATCCGAAACTTTGAGCCAGAATAAACCTTTCATCTTATAAGTTGCAGGTGTGAGCTTGGTGTCCTAGCAAATCCCAGAAAATTAGAAAAATGCTATTGGATTATGATTTTTTTAAAAAAAGTTCACCTGTAAATTTTGCCTTTTTTTAAAAGATCTCTCCTTACTGGCCTGATCACCAACTGCTGTCTGCTTGCTAGATGTAAATATCACCTTTATTTGTTTATTTATTTTTGGTGGAACTGGGGATTAGAACTCAGGCCCTTGCAGTTGCCCAGCAAGTGCTTATTCTACTGAGCCATCTCCCCAGCCCATTAAATATCATCTTTAGTGAGCCAAATGGGAAACAGCCTTGGTGGTTCCCAATCAGGCTTCATTACTAGTAACTGACAAATGCAGGAATCATCTGGGCAAACAAAATGATCACAGCAGGTCTTCCTATTCCAGTGCCGGCACCGTCCATATTTGTTCTCTGCCCGAGAACCTTGGAGTCTCCCTGTCTCCTCTCTGCCATAGTGATCAGTCAACCCTAGGAGTTCCACCTGTAAGGCTTACCCTTGACCCAACCCCGCAGCACCACCTTCAGGCCCTGACCCCGGTCCAAGCCCCGCCCTCTCTGACCTGCACGGTGAAGCCTGCATCAGTCTCCCTGTTGTCATTCGCCCCTACAGTTTGTTTTCATCATAGCGACCATCTACACTGTTGAAAGGCAGCACAGAGCTAGCTGCTGTTCTGGCCAGTATCCTCCAGGTCCCTGGGCATTCAGAGGGAATCCCCCCTTGCTAAGGTCACTGATATTCTCATGGAAGGGAGGAGCAGTGGGGAGGCTGTGGGGTGAGGGGGCAGCCAGCCTGGAGAGGAAGGAGAGGGGTCTGGGTTGGGGTCTACAGGGAGAGCCTGGCTTGGGGCACACTTTGCTAGCTCTTTGCAATTACATCAGACGCTTTGAAGGGAGCTCTTTATTGACAAATTGTGGGAGTTAATGCCAGCATTCCTGAGTTCTAAAAGGAAGTCTGACTTACCCCTGTGCTTACAGGCTTCTGAAGCAGAAATCAGTTCTATTACAATTAAGTTTTGCAAAATTTTCTTGCCCAAATTTGTCTTCAGAAATGAGCGATTTGAGTATATACAAAATAGTTAGGATAGATATACAGCTGCTTTCTCTTAATTCAATGAGAAGAAAGATTTGTACTAATAGTGTTTGGACAGGATATCATGTCTGCATCTTGTACTATGAATAACTACTGCAAAAAGAACAATATGCAATGTATTAATTATTATAACTGTCCTATTAATCTGTTTTGAAACTGTCTCATTACTATTTGTTTTTCAATAAAATTAATAATAAAAAAATGAGCGATTTGCATTCAGGGCATCAAGGTGTGAGATCTTCTTTGTGGCTTATTTCTGTGAGAGAGAAAATAATAAAATGCCCTTTTCCTTCCAGCCAGGAGCATTTCTGACTATCCTGACATAACACTGTTTGATGGATCAGAAAGTACGGGCCTCAGTGAAGCCCTGTGTCAACCACCTAGTGGCAGAGCCTTTGTTCCAGTGGAGCCTGCCAAGCTGGGGGAGGCTTTCTGTCCCTCTGTGCTGTGAGGGAGGGTGGGCCACTCTCTGTCCATCGGAGGAGCAGGTCACCCGATACTGCATCCCCCGAGATGAACACAGGAGTCCTTTATCTGAGTTACCTGATCGCAGGCCTATGCAGTTTTCATTACCCAACTGGCCATAAGAGAAAGGAAGCGTTTCCCAAGGAAGATTCATACAGCATTTCTCCCAGGCATGTCAAAGCCTTGCTAGCTAGTCCTCCCTCTCGTGGGCAGAGGCCAAAGTCACCTTTTACCAGTGGAGCGTCACACTGATATGCATACCTCTGATGTCCCACAATCTATATACTTTGTCCTCCCTTTCTAGGCTTCAAAAATATTTTGGAAAGGAACTTCTTCACAATGTGCCTGGGGACACTTCCCATTCCCATTTCCCTGCACAAACAGAGTTGCTCCCTGTAGCTAGAACAAAATCATCTCAGAAAGCACAGGCTTCCAGGCCCAGGAGCCGGCCAAGGGCCAGGTGCCTGCCTCCTGTTGGGAGGATCGGAAAGCGCATGGATGTTGAGAACCTACCGTGAACCAGGCAATTTGCAGGCATGTCTACCCGAGCCTCATGTCTTGGATCTCCTTTATAGGATTATATTACCGAGACAGGTATCAGAGAGGCCCCACTGCGCCCTCCCTAGTCTGAGTTCTGACACTTGTTCTTGCTTGGGTTCTTGGAATAGTTGTCTAAGTGATCGCTCTACTTGGAACACTAGGCATGCTGCAGTTACAATAAAAATTTCAAAGCAACTGTCTGATCAGGTGACCCCGCCCTGCCCCCACTCCACTGGTGAAACTCCTCCCGTGCTGCCCCACGCCCCTTGAACAGATGCTACCCACCAGCATCACGGTGTGGTCTGGTCCTCCACCCTCTGCAGCCTCGCCTGCACCTGCCTCCCCCCACCTCTCCATCCCCCCACCCCTGCCTCTCTGGCCTCTGAGCCTGCTGTGCTGCACCCGGTCCTCCAGCCCAGACCTTCTCACACACCACAGCGCCTTTCCTGGGCTCACAGCTCCACCTTGCTCGGCCTCTGTCGACCGGGACATCCTGAAGCTCACAATTGCCCTGTCCCCTCCTCGGATGAGCCGGCACTGCTCTGCCGTTTCCTTTCCTTGCTACAGTTCTCAACGAGCCTCTGACAGTTTCAGCTTCCTCGCTGGACTGTCACAGGCTGAGTATTTCCCAACAACTACATTCTGACATTACAATTACCCCAGCTCCTGGTCCACTCCCAACTTGCTGTGTGAGCAGGGCTGAAAGTGGACGGAAAGCGAAAACCCGGATGAGTGACAAGTGGGCTCACGCGCCACGGTGTCCGCTGAGTTCACTGCCCCTGCCCCACTTGGAATCGCAAACTCCTCTTTCTTCGGAGGCTTGGTCCCCACCTTGATCCTGGCTGTCACGCAGAGTTGCTTTTCTCTTTTCCAGGTACCCAAACAATTCCGCTGACATAAAAAGAGTTCCCTTACAAGCTTCCCTTCTCTTTTAGAAACTTCTCACATTGCTTTGGACAACGTGCGCGCCCGTGCGTGCATGTGTGCGTGCCGCTGCTCCTCACCGCTCTTCCCTTTTGAGTACTCCTAGTTTGAAAACATCCTTTCCTGAACACTGAGGCAGACTTGAGGTGCGTGTCACAGTGGCTCTACCCTAGGAAGGGAACCCAAATAGGGAGCCAGTAGATACCAGGGCATTAGTAGGCCCGCGAACAGTGCAGATCAAAAGAGGAACACTTGTAGGGCACCATGTTCACAGCTGGAGCCCAATCACATTACATTCAACTTCTTCAACACTCAGAACCTGCTCTGTCTAGCTCAAACACTATGCGAGGCTCTGGGAACACCGGACTGAACAAGGACCTGGCCCTGGCCCCAGCACAGAGGTGGAGAGGACACCACAAAGAGACATGCTTCACGCTGTGCTGGAGAGAGGCGCCAACTGCCCAGGAGACAGTGGGGTGGGAGACAGCCTAGGAAATATCCATGCTGGTCTTTAGGACAAAGTCAGTGTCGTCTAACAGTGAGGTGGGAGAGGGTAACCAGACTAGGGGAAAAGTGGCAGTGAAGAAACTGGAAAATAGAAAGTGCCAACCGCAGCATTATGTTTATTTCTGAGGCTGTGGTGTACAGTGTGACCATATAACGTGCTGTCTATATTGAAACACATTCAAGGGCAAAGGGGTCCAGGTTAACAAGGAAGGCAGGAGGACAAGTATCAACCAGGACTCCCGGGAAAATCGGACCTTGTGGCTCCCTGCAGAGAAGGTAGAAAGTCCTGGCAGGGACAGAAGGGGGACAAGGAACTGAAGGTTGTAAGTCCTGCCAACAAGCCAGAATTTGATCCACAAGGCACTGAGTTTTCAGGGAAGGCAGGTGACATGGTCACCCTCGTAGTGGAGGAAGAGAACCAGGGTATCCCTATTAAAGAGAGATTCAAAATGTGCTAGCCTGTAGTTTTTCAAGGGAATGAATCACATCTTTTTATTCATAATAAATGCTGTACTCAACACACTTTCTACCCAGTGGGTAGAAAGTTTTCTGCCACCGTAAAGAAATTTAATAAAAATGTTAAGTGCAAGCCTTTCCCTTACTGCTCTTTTTACACCTGCAACCTCTCCTCCATTTATGATCTCCAGTCTTCTCTTTTCCCCCCATAACTAATCCATCTGACTGGCTAGTCATCATCCCTGTGTCCTCACTCAGGGAAAAAGCAGCAGAGGGCAGAGACGCAGGCCTGTTTTGTTCACTGCTGTCGCCATAGTGACTGGGGCAAAGCAGCAGTGCACACGGGCCCTCTGAAACAAAAGCAGGCAGGGACTTCCTTGGAGTTTCTGACAGCTGCTAGCTGTGTGAGGACGAAGACAGAGAGAGTGGCATTGTAGAAACAAAGAGGGAGAAATCCTAAAGCTAAACGAGTTGGAGCACAAACCTTCTGTGAGCTGCGCCCCGGGAGGCTTTCACTTTTGCAGTTCCTTCTGTGGTTCCTGCGACTGCAGGATTCATGTCCAGGGCACCTTTTGCTCAGTGCTGGCCCAGGGCATCATGTCCTGCACAACCTGTGTCCTCCAGTGCCCAGAACTTGGCTTGATGTAAGGATCACATCAGCCACTTCAGCAAGGAGAAGGGAACATAAGTTCATGAAGTTCATTTTCAAGAACTTTTTTCAGTCTGAGGATAGGCAGCTTTCTCCACAGCTGCACAGCCCTTCCCAGGGGCTCACCTCTCTCCTGCTTCCAGTCTGACCTGGAAGGCCTTTTCTCCCCTGGAGAGAATCAATGGGCTTCCTATCAGCAGGAGCTTCTTTCTCTCAAGTTCTTTCATTTCTTTTTTAGACTTATTTCTTCTGTCCCTTTTGCCCACCATGAAATAAATGGACAGGTGGGTCTTAGTGTCCTCCCTTGGAAGTCATTCCACCAGCAGCGACTCCTCCAAGCCCCAGCGACCAGGTCATGAAGTCCCCCAGTGGGCCCCATCTCCATGTGGGCCAAGTGTCAGCTCCAGGTCACCACAGTGACTTCTGGGAAAGCCACAGACTATCCTTCGTGTCAACAGAACCCCCAGTGACCTGCCTAGGCCTGCCTGGACATGCCAGAGACTGTGGCAACAGACTGGTGCCTCAGTCACAACCACATTCCATACTGCACTGGCACTGGGTGGGGTCAGAGGAGTGGGCTGCGAGTGCTGGGGTGAGCCCAACACCCAGGTCCTGGTATCTACACAGGGGAGCTCATAGGCGTGACTTAGAGACTGGAAACATCTTGGTAGATCTGATAGGGGTAGAACTGGGAGGGAGGCAGAATCCAGCAGAATCCAGCAGTGAGTCAGAGGCTCTACGCAATGTAGACCCTGGGTGAGCTGAAAGATGATCAAAGGTAATATGTGCGCATGTGAGTGTGCATAAGGCCACAGAGAAAGGGACTGACAGGAAATTGGCCTTGCCTCTGGCCCTGAGCACCACTCCTGGGAGTTCCTAACCTGATTCCTCCATTTTCTGCAGATGCTGTAGTTCAGTCTTCTACTTAGGACCTGTGCTAGCTAGATATGTGCCTAATATGACCCTGGGTTTCCTAGATTCACTCTTCCACTGCAATGGAGTCTCATAGCTGGGGCTCGCAGCTCATCCATTCATTCACAAGACCCACCAAGTCCACCGGCAGAAGACACAGTAGTGACAAAACAGTCCCGGCCCTCAGAAAGCTCCCAGGTTGCACCCCTCAGGAGTACACACTGTCACAGGGCAGCTCCTTGGAGGAACGTTCACAGGTTCCCGAAGAAGAAGGAAGCCAGAAAGCCTGGGAGAGCTACAGAGAAACAGTAAAGGGGCCCCCAGGATCCAGAAGGAGCACTTACACGCAGTACAGGCACCCAAGGCTAACTTCCGGCTGAAGGCTGACTTCCTGTGGGCTACATCAACACCCTGAGGTCGGGAGAATTCTCATCTGTCTCTGTCACCTCCCTCCTGCCCCCAGGTGAGAGGACTGCAAGGGGTGAGGTGGGAGACAGAGGACGAAGGGCCAGGAGCTGAGGCCTCTGACCCCACTGTTGGTGGCCTCCTCCTCGCCCTCAGGCAGCTACCTTCCCCAGGTAGAAGGCACTGGGAATTAGCAATAGGGCACCTTCAGGGTATCTGACACCTTCTCTTACAAAACAACACAAACATAGGCATGCAATACCACCTATCTTCCCTTGAAATACAACAGCTTGTTGTTGAGAAAACTGCCCCAGACACTGATGGGAAGGGATGGGTAACAGCAACTGCTTCAGAAAAGAGCAGCTCCCTCAGCCCAGGGCCTGGCTTGACACCTGAGCATCTAGTCACAGCAGCACAGAGTGGTTCTGCACCTGGAATATATGCCTAACCTCTCTACCTCTGCTTCAAACAAGGATATTTTATCTTTTAAATCTGTAGGATATTTGATTTTCAGCGAATCTGAGGAGGATGAAACTAGCCTAATGTGCTTTACAGATGGGAATACTGAGGCACAGGGTGATGTGCAGCATGGGGACGGGGCTGCTTGGAGGCCTGGGGCATGCCCTTGACCTTCATGATGACCCGGGTAGGCTCCCCTGCCAGCTCCCTGCTTCCTCCCATGGGTAGATGGGAATGAGAGGTGTAGAAGTAGGCAGAGTCCACACAGCTGTGGCTCGAAGGCACCCAGGAGCAGGACCTGCTCCCCACAGTTCTTCCCCATTCCGCTGGGCCCCGATCCTCGAGGCCACAGGGGCAGGTCTCCCAGCCCGTGGTGTAGAAGGCCAGGGTTGAGGTTCTCTTAAGAAGTGTGGGAATAAGGTAGAGAGATTACTGGAGATAATCACGTGGAGATAAGAGTCAGGAGTCCCATTCCTGGAACTTCTTGTGTGACGTGGAAGCCCCTCACATCCTGGGCTTCAGGCTTGCTGCTTACTTACTAGACTTACTCCTCAGGCCTCCTGAGGCTCTGTGGCACCTGATCTCCACAGCTCCCCCGGACCGTGGCCTCTGCTCTCTCATCTTTGCCTCAGACACCGGGACTTCTTTTGTGGCTTGCTCTCTGCTTGTCCTTCCTACAATGCCATCTTCCCAGCCTTGCTTCCTCCTGAAGCTGACAGGTCTAACTGAGATGAACAAGGGGAAGTTGAAATGAAGACAGACACTGAAGCAGAGTTTTCATCCTGGTCCATGGTGGGCCCCAGTCAGTGCTACCCAAGAGGCAGGAAGACACCCACCTTAGACCAGGTCTGCTTATCTCATTGACTCACAAAACTATGTATCATTTTTGTTGGGAAAGTCACAGACACGTGGGAAGCCATTCTTCATGAGGAATGGGATGAAACCCTTCAAATGCCACTGACATTGAGAAGCCTGGGCCCCACGCTCCTAGCCCACATCCCCAAATGGAAATATTCTCTCTCCCCCACCCAACCATTTGCTAAGTTTCTGCTCAAAAACAGATACATTTTAGGACCAAGTGAAACTTCCTGTTGAGCTAAATTTCTCCTTCACAGGTGTTTTCTCTGCTGCTTTGGGATGGAAATTGACTTTCTTCAACCTCTCCTGCTCGGAAATAGGTGTCAGAGGGATCAGTCATTCACTCTGCAGGTATGTGCAGAAGTTATGCCCTCTGAGACACTTTTCTTTCTTTCTTTCTTTCTTTCTTTCTTTCTTTCTTTCTTTCTTTCTTTCTTTCTTTCTTTCTTTCTTTCTTTCTTCCTCTCTCTTTCTTTCTTTTCTTTTTTCTTTCTTCTCTTTCTTTTCTTTTCTTTCCTTTCTTTCTCTTTCTTCTTTCTCCTTCCTTCCTTCCTTCTATTCTTTCTTCTTTTCTTCTGTATTTATTATGATTTTCCAAAGAAATCTAGTGAATGAAAAAGAGATTTAGGGCAGGGGATATAGCTCAACAGCATAAGCACCTGTCTGGCAAGCACAAGGTCTTCAGTTTGATCCCTGGTACAAAAAGGAAAGAGCGAGCGAGAACGAGAGTGAGTGAGAGAGAGAACAATTTATAGTTGGGTGCAGTGATTTATGCCTGTAATTCTAGCTGCTTGGGAGGCTGAGTCAAGAAGACTGTAAATTTGAGCCCAGCCTGGGCAACTTCATGAGATTTGTCTCAAAATTTAAAAAACTAAATAAAATTTTAAAAAACAGGGCTGAGGGGTGTAGCTCAATAATAGAACACATGCCTAACATGCTTAAGGCCTGGGGTTCAATCCTCAGTGCTACCAAAACAACAACATCAAAAACAAACAGAGGATGGGGAAAAAAAGACAGTTATCTCCACAAATAAAATAGATTTATTATAAGGAATTGGCTCACACTATCATGCAGGCTGAACGATCCCAAGATCTGCAGGGTGAGCTGTCTAACTGGTGACTCTGAAGAGCCAGTGGCACAACCCTAGGCTAAAGGCTGGCGGGCTTCAGACCCGGAAAGAGCAGACATTTCAGTTCAGTGGCAGGGAGAAGTACATGGTCCCGGTTCAAAGACCATCAGACAGGGCTTTCTTTCTCTCTCTGTCTCTCTGCGTGTCTCTATGTCTCTGTCTGTCTGTCTGTCTCTCTCTCTCTCTCTCTCTCTCTCTCTCTGTTCTCTTTGAGCTTTTGACTGATTGTATGAGTTCAGTTCCCATTAGGGAGGGCAACTGGCTTTTCTCACAGGCACCATCACAGCAGCATCTTGCATAATGTTTGTCCAAATATCTAGGACAACCAGCGAAGTTTGCATATAAAATCATCTATCACATTTTCCTAAAGAAATGTGGGTATATGGTAAGCCAGGGGAGTAAAATGCTGTGGGTGTGTGGGACTTTCTAAGTGCTACCAAAATCACACTGCATGGAAATTAGTAAGAAAAGCTCTTATTACTCTCGTGGTTGGACAAACCCATGCCCTGAGACATTTTGCTAATTGAAGCCTAATGACATGATTATCCTCATTTTACTGTCTATGTTTGAACTTTTAAAGAATAGCCTATTGCTTTGTAGGTGAGTTATGGACACAAGTTTTATTTGATATTAATCCAAGGATGAGCCTTCCTTGAGATTTTTAAATAGCCATTTACAATTCCTTTCATCAAGAAAACCACACCAAATGATTACTATTTCTCTATGACTCCAAGTCACCTCTCCCAACAAAGAAAAGAAAAGGTGATCATTTCTAAGAGTACTGAAACAAGCTATGATTATGCTAAAGGAAAGAAAGGACATGTTCTTACATTTAGCTCCCTTATAAAAGAGGGGAAAAAGCCTAATCTACATAAGGCTGATGATTTTCTCATGGTTATAGCTATATTTTGGGTTTTAAGTGGCTTCAAAGGCCCAGATTGACATTTTAGGGGTAGTGGGAGAATCTTTAAGAGGTAGGCGTTAGCGAGCGGTCTCTAGGGCACAGGAGTCCTTCAGAGGAGAGTGTGGGACTCCAATCTTTTTATCTCCCTTTTTCTGTTCCAGGCCATGAACCGAGTCATTTGTTCTATCACACACTCTTACCACAGTGTACAGTGCTGTCACAGGCCTAAAGCAATGTCACAGGCCTCAACTCATCATGAACTGAGCCAAAACAAACATTTTCTCTATAGAAGTTGTTTATCTCAGATATTTGCTATAGTAACAAAAATCTGACTATCACACTTAACATTAACTACCAGTCAGGTTGTGATCATGCTGGTTCTTCCATATGACTCCATCCAGATAGGACTGTATGGTGTTCACCATCTTCCCAGGGAAAGAGCAGTAACACATAACTGAGGATCTAGAAGCCTAGATAAGGGCCCTCAACAGGTGTCTGGGAGTAGGTGGGGTGGGCGGAGAACAGAAGAGGAAAGCTGAGCTGTGACAAGTAGAACAACAAAACTTACAGGCTGAGGCCATTTTTATAACTTTCTTGAACTTTCACTGACCATCTTTTTGGAGCCCCAGAAAGCAAGGCCGTGAGGGAGAATCCTGTTTGATGCCTCATGCTCCATTTTTCCTCTAGATATCTAAAGGAGAGGCCTCTACAAGCTCCCCTTAGCTCTGTTCTTAACCAAAAAGCCCTTGAACATAGCAGAGAAAACACAGCCACCATAACAATGCTGAGTAGATGGAAACAGATGTCTGGGTTGGGGTACAAGGGAAGACTGTGCCAAATGGGTTCCTAGCTAGCTTTCTGTGTCAACTGTTTTGGATTTCACATGTAAGTGAGAGTGTGCAGGTGTAGGGATACAGCTCTGTGACAGAGCACTTGTACAACATGTGCAAGAACTTGTGTTCAATTCCTGACACTGTAAAAATAAAGAATAAGTACACATAGTAAAATATAAATAAATAAATAAGTGCCCTCAGATTCTGTCTCCATTACCAAATGGAAGAAGAGAAGCAAAACACATGCAGTGGCATAAAAATAACCCCCCTTGTTCCCCTGTATCTTAACTATAACACAGAATCTAATAGTCAGTGTTCCCTTGCAGAAAGAGAAGTCCCCTTATACCTACTTGAAAAGGTTTTAAGGGTTTTAGGGCTGCAGCATTGCAGTGTTGAAGGAACGAAGTCCAGGCTGAACTTCCTGGACTTATGGAAAAGCCACATTCCAGATGAAGTTCTCCTGGAGCCCACTGCCCCCCACATTCAGGAAGCCCTTTCTGGTATGCTATGAAAGCACATCTACACCCATTGGGGGGTCCAGAACCCCCATGCTCCTGTCATGACCATGGCCTGTGCTAGGAAAATAGATGTTTTGTGCTCCCTTTGTTCTAGTGGAATTCAATTCCCAAGCAGTATCACAAAAGTATGAAACTGGAAGTACCTATTCCCAGTGTAGGACTCTAGCTGCAAGAGAGTCTGGGAAGTGTTGTGTTCCATGTTTAGCACTTGGGAGAGATAAATTTACAAACTTATAACACTCCACAGAGCTCCATGTTGTAGGGAGTATGTGGTTTGGAGGCTCACCTTTCACTTTTTGAGTGTCAACTCCTTAATTTATTAAAATGAAGATAAAACTTATAGAACTAAATAAAAGTTCATATTCAAAGCTTTTATAATAACAAGTTTTATAAATCTCAGTTTCCCTTAAATGTCAAAGAAGTAGAAATCCAGGTCATGACTAATGTGGATCGATCAAATTTCTTCTTGAAAAGTTTAATAGTCATTTTTTTTTAAATTTTATTTATTGTGTGTGTGTGTGTATGTGTGTCCAGCTCAGCCCACCAGGGGGCGGGGCTGGCTGGCATGTGGTGCTGGGGGATTGAACTGTGGTCCCTGTGCTTTGCGAAGCTTGTTCTAAGTAGGTGCTTTAGACCACTGAGCCACCTCACCAGCCCTTTTTTTTTTTTTTTTTTGCAGAACCGGGGATTGAACTCAGGCCCCTGCGCTTGCCAGGGAAGCGCTTATTCCACTGAGCCATCTCCCCGGCCCTTAATAGTCATTTTGAAGCATAAATATTCAACTCAGTCAACAATAGCTCAACTCTGAGAATGTGCAAGCTGTTGCGTGAAGCTCCACTAGCCTACACAGGTGGGCAAATAGCATCTCAGCTCTGTCTTACAGCAGCTCCCACATTTAGGAGGAGGTTTGGGATCCAAAAGTCTTCAGAAGACACTGGCTGCGATGAACCTTAACTGAGGAACTTTATGATTTATCACCCAAGTCAGACCTGTCTGAGATTGAAAGGGGACACTATTAATCATGACACTGGGGAACAGGTATAAACGAGAAATATCGTGAGCAAACCAAGATACATAATCACTCCCTCTAAAGGATTAAGAGCATCAGATCTGACTTTTTGCAGTAATTCCATTCACCTAACTCCAATTAAAATAGTTCATGTCAGGTTTGCAGCTAAGAAGTCACAGGGAGGAAAAGGAACACATGATATAGGATTGGGTTACAAGTGATGGAGCCATAGCTCACACTAGCTTGGAAAAAAGTCTGCCAAGTTCTACAGGTACTCTCTTAAAGCCTCATGTGAGCATACACAGGGACACTGGAAGGTGGTTGGATTGTAGGACATTATAGTTGGCTTGCTTTGGGGCTGTGAAGCTTGAGCAGGAGAGGTGGGTCCGTGTGGTGTGACCCAAAGGTTATATCACCTTCATAGCTCCTCACTTGGCTCTCTGACTCTTGGCCAGCCAGCAGTGAACAGTTATGGCTCTGCCATTCTCTCTGCCTGCGACTCTGCCTTAGAGCCCCGCACTATGGCCTGACACTTCCACAGAATAAGCTAAAATAAACCTTTCTGCCTTTAAATTGTGGGTGTTGGCTAGTCTCCCCCTGCAATGAGGAAAGTGACTAATACACAAAGGAACTGTTTGGATCATTCACCTATGGGGTGCCAGGGGCTCTGAAATGACAGAGCAAGGAATATGAACTCCACCATTGCTGCATCAGTCAGATACTTTCTCTCTCTTTCTGGTCCCTGCTTCTATCTACAGGTGAACCCCATCTCTCAAGATGATTTTCTTTCCAAGTATGGATCAGTGCTCCTGGAAGTTAAGCCTCATAGCTTACCTGTATCACTATCTGAGGAAATTCATCTTCTCAGCTCCAGTTGCCCAAATCCCAGGGCTCTGCTGTGATTGGCCTGGGTAAGGTCATTCATCACTCTCTCATCAAACTACCTGTGCCCAAGGCTCCAAAACCAAAAGAAATAACTTTTTTCTTTATAAATTAGCCAGTTTCTTATATTTTGTTATGACAACAGAAAATGGACTAAGATACCATCTCTTGAATAAAAAATTAATACCTGCCCCATTGGTACTGAGTGGATTAAATAAGTAACATAAACAAGAGGAATAAAAAGGTGGCTTTCTCCTCCTCTGCCCCAAGCCAGATGGGGAGTTTATGTGAGTAATCAAGGCAAGTTTCTAGAATATACACATTTACAAAAGTGCTTAGAGATAAGTCATGTTCTATTTCCCAAGAAGTTGGCTGCAGGGGGAAACACATGCCGATGATTTATACTTTTTCATTTATTACAAAGCTGGCCTGGCACCTCCGCCTCTTGTGTTTACCCCCCTGTAGCAATTGTGATTCGTATCATTCTCTTGGCACCGACCAGAGATGGCAGTGTTCAACTAGCTATTGTGTGCTGTGTGTGAGTTCTGCCCTAATCAGCGCCCTATGGCACCTCGTTTACCTTCTCTTGAGCCACAATCTTCATATGTGAAAAAAGATGTTAGCATTATCTTCGTAAATCTGTTTCAGAGATGGAAGATAATGTATGAAGAGTGCCTAGTGATGCCGCTGGCACACCATAGCTCTAACTATATTTTTATGTCCCTACATTTAGTAGAAACCAGAGCGCAGCCTGTTAGAAATCTCTGCGCACTAACATGAAAATATTTAAATTTGTGTTTCTAAAAACCCAGCCTGGGTACACTTCTGTCAAGGATTAGGGACCTCTACATCTCTCAAGTCGCAAGATGACCCTACTTCCTACTTTTATATCTATCTAGCATGGAAAGGATTTTCCCTTGAGTTATAGAAACTAGCCAGCAGCTGGGACCCTGATCTAAACCTACTGATTCTTGGTACTTCTTTGTGATTTCTCTTGGAGATAAGTAGAGGAGTTCATTGTTTGTTTAGATTCTGTAATTTGAACATTGTTTTTATCCTCTTGGAGGGCAGTTCCTACGTTGTTGTTTTCTTGGCCCATCTTTTTTTTTTGGTGGAACCGGGGATTGAACTCAGGCCCTTGCACTTGCCAGGCAAGCACTTATTCTACTGAGCCATCTCCTCGGCCCTATTGGCTCATCTTGTGTCAGCGTCTTTTCCTTGTTCATGGACCAATCTATCTCTGCACTCCAGCCTGGTGGAGCTCAGCCACTCCAGGTTGTGACAGTGAAAGCTGGGATTAGAGACAGGATTTTGCATCCGATGAAGGATTTTGAAATGCAGCTACGGTAGATTTGCTAAATCAACCTATACTCTTTGGTCTGAAAGTACCCTCTGACAGTACCAATGAGATTAACTTATTGTCTACCACACATCTTAGGTTGACTTCTTTAGAAACAGCCCCGTAGACGAGGATTTGTGTCCACGCTTTCGCGTCCTACTAGTTCCTCCTGAGAGCGCTTCCTTGATGTGTCCACTGGGAGAGTAAGAGAATCAGGGAAGAGAGGAAGCCAGAGTGGGTGGAGGAACAGCTTCGGCCTGAAGGCACAGGACCCTCTGGAGAGAGAAATTACACCTTCGATTTTACCTGAGTTTAAGAGAGGAGCAGGGAAGCAAAAGCACACAGAAGCTGGGAGTGACACATGGGAAACGGTAAAGGAGACGCAGCCAAAGCTGAGCAGAGCCCCAGTGGCGCCCTCTGCATGAAGATTCTGCACTGGAGCATCAGGTATTCTACTTCCAGGCCTTCAAGAAAAGGAGGGTTACTTCATGATTCTCTCCTTTCCAGTCTGTATCAGGGCTGATATTCACCTTCATCTGGAGCTAAAATATGGCTAACTTCTGCTCACTGGTTCCACTCAATGAGAAAACAATAATCCAAATTTATTGGACGTTTGTTAGGTAGCTTTTACATGCCAGGAATTACTCTAAGTGCTAGTTTATTCTCTCACACCGCGTGGTTTCCATCCCTTATCCCTTGGTAAACCAGCCTTACCTCAGCTCTAAGTTTGATGGGCGCATCATCAACCTTTGACAAAAGCATCAATAAAACTGTTGGACAGGACTGGGTGAAAGATTATGTTACTGGATTAATATTTTCTTGGGTGTAGTATAATATACTTTTTAACCAGCATATCTGTCTATATCCTTTTGTCATCATACGGTTCCAAATATTTTGTGAGAATCAAGATGCTGTTTACAAAGTGATTTATGAACTTTCTCTAATCTGCAAGGCTGATAAACCCGCCCCCCCAACAAATTTGGTTCTCCATTAACCCACGTTGCTTCCTAGTGGCCACCACATTTTTTGCATGCTCTGAAATGTTACAGAATGACTGTCATTGGGAAACTTTGTTCTCACTATTAGCCATAATAAAGGAAAAATTCAGTAACAACTGACACCTTACCAGAAGGTCTTTCTATCACGCTACGCTACGTGCTGAGAAGAGAGGATGTACGCATTTCCTGGCCCTGGTGTTCTCCAAGGATGAGATTCTAAACAGGATCATCCAATCTGGTGGGAGGGTGGGGTCAAGCATCACCAATAAATATATCAGTGCAGTATTTTAAATTTTCCAGTTACTGAATATTTTCTATGACCCAGCCCCTGTGCTCAGTGATTTGAACTACACTGCAGAAGCTTAGAGCCAGCCCCTGGCTCTCCATAGGCCATGACCTTCTGGCTCCTTCTCTCATTTCTACATCTAAACCCATATAGACTTGATTTTAAAAAGTGCAAGAAGGAGTTGGATCAGGGCCCCATACCCTGTATGACTTTGGGTTCTCATAATGTTTCATTTGTATTCTTACCTTGAATTCTTATCCTAGAACTTATTCTACCCAGAGAAATTCTTAATGTATTTTTAAAAATCAGTCATCTCATTAGGTGCCTGAAGAGACTTTTATAGACTTCAATAAAGTTTATGTTTTGTTGTGGGATTTGCCCAGGCCCTTCAGACTTAATGGCATCCCCAGCCATTCTTATTTTTTATTTTAAGACAGGGTCTTTTATGTCACTCAAGTGCTCAGGTTGGACGTGACCTTGCGATCTTCCTACTTCAGTCTCCTCAGAGTGTGGAGTTATAGGCAGGCACTACCACACCCAGCTAGGCCATGCTTTTAAGAATGCAAGAAAGGGCCGGCCAAATAACTCAGCAGATTAAAGCACCTGCAAGCAGAAGCAGGGGCCAGGGGTTCGATCCCCGGGCCTACCATGCCGGCCCCGCCCCCGGGGCATGCTGAGATGGCACTTGAGACTGGGTGAGATGGTGTTCACCTGTAATCCCAGCACTTGGGATGCTGTAAACAGGTGGATCACTGTGAGTCGAATCTAGTAGTGAGACCTTGAGGACCCTGTAGACCCTTCCCTAAAATACAAAAAA
>NW_004524643.1:6080154-6091010 GCF_000260255.1 Octodon degus
ATAAAGAATTGGAGAGAGGAGCTGAGTGTAAATAAGAACTAGATGGAAAGTACAGTGAGAGCAATGTATGTTTTACATGAAAGGCACTTAGCAGTTTGCGAGACTTTGTATTTATTACTTCACTTGATCCTCACAATAAACTTATGAGGTAGCTAAGGAAGCAGTTATTATTCTTCCCATTTTATGAATGGTGAACCAACATTACAGAGCTTTTAGGAGACTTGCCCAAGATTATGGTGGAACCATGACTTCACCATGCAAGTTCAGCACTGGAGCAGGCTGACGTTACAGCCTCCGGGTAACTGGTATAATTGCAAGGCCTCTGGGACTCCCTGCCAGAGCCAGTGTTTTTTAAATACATTCTGTGAGACTTAGAAAGCACCACAAATGTCAAGGTCTGTAAGTCTTCCAGTGAAACGGCAGTTAATTTTTAGCTTATGAGCTCTAGGTTCAAGAGGTACAATCTGTAATGCGATTCCCTAGCACTATGTACCAGGGTCAGAGTAACACAGCTTGTATAATTCTCATCATAATAGGCTAGCATATTAAGGGTTGTCAGATGTATAAAGAGGTGCCTCCATCAATAGCTATAAGGTGAACTTGGATGAGTCACTTTGCCTTTCTTAGTTTTAGTGCTCTCACTCACGAATGAGGAGTAATACGTGGGGTTTGTTGTAATTAACAAGAAACTGAAGGAACAGATTCCTGCCTGGTATCTAACATAACATAATAGATATTCAATAATTAGTTGTTGCTGTATTTCCCAGTTGCCTATTTTTCTCCATCTTTGTGGTCTTTGGCTATAAAATTAGAATTTGGCATAGATCAGAGGTTTTTTAAAATTTTGGTTCTTTGCTGCTGATGTTGTTATTGTTGTTTTTGAGACAGGGTCTTGATATGTAGTTCAGACTGGTTTTGAACACAGCACATAGCCCAGGCTGGCCTCAAATACATGGCAATCCTTCTGCCTAAGCCTCTGGATTGCTGGGATTACAGGTATGCACATCATCCCCTCTTGGATTGGAGGTCTTGAGGTGTACATCCTGGTGTGTAACATCAACATCAACTGGGAATTATTAGAATAGTCTGGACCCCACCACAAACCCACTGAGTCATAAACTCAGGGGATAGACACAGGAATCTGTGATTGATTGGTTGATTGACTGATGATTGATTTTTGCAGTAACAGGAATCAAACTTGGAACCTTGTGCTTGCCAGGCAGGCATTTATGCCACTAGGCTATTTCCCAAGCCCAGAATCTGTGTTTTAAATAGCTGTGACAGCCAACACTAAGATGGTCCCCAATGATTCCCCGCTTCTGGAATTCACAATCAGTGTAGGTCTGTCCCGAAATTGTCTTCAGGATGACTAAAATCCATCAGAAGTTATGCATACCTCTTCCAAGATTAATTACAAAATACACAGTAGTTTCTTCATTCTCTAGGTATCTTTCTCAGATGACCAACTTTAGGAAAGCCATCTTCCAGGTCTCCTGGGCATTCAGGCAGCTTCCCGGAGGGAACAACATAGTAAGGGACAGACTTGACTTCCAGCCATGTGAGTGAGCGCTTCAGTAAGTAATTATCTGGCTGCAATCCGGCTCTCACATGATGGCAAACACCTTGATCACAGGCTGTCCGTGACTGAGCAGAACCACTGGCCACGGCACTCCTAGATCCCTGACCCACAGACACTATGGGACAGAATAACGGTGTGCTATTTTAAGCAGCTGCTTGGGGACAACTTGGTGCACAGCAACAGTCTTCCATGTGATTCTAGTCACATGAAGTTTGAGGACCACTAGTGTAGGTCGTTTGTAAGCTTCTTTACAACTCAAAAGCATTGGAATTTTGTGGTCAGTATTGGGAATTAAAAAAACAAGCAAAAAATGAATCCTTTGTTTGCATGTAGCAAAGAATCACTGGCTCCTGGAGCACCATTTGAAGCCTGGACATCAAAATTCACAGAAAACTCGGTAGAGCAGGAGGCATTCCAGAGCAGGACAACTGCATAAAGTTATAGCTCATTCCTTACCTGCCCATGGGTGCCAAGGCATGCAGCATTTTCTGCTTGTGGAAAACTCAGAGATGATATTGCCAAAGTCTACAAAATCACAACACATGATTGGGACTTCAGACTTGCTACCCAAGCTCAAGGAAGACAGAGATAATAGTTGTAGGTAGTGAAAAGGACCCAGACTCCAGAATCAACCAGAATCCTGCCTCCTAGAAGCCCCTCACTAGCTGAACCTTGGCTTCTTATCTGTCAGAATGAAAATGAAAATAGTCACTTCTCTGGTGCCCCATCAAGGGTCCAACCAAACATGAATTTAAAATATTCAAAAATATTGCATCTGTACTGAACAATACACTTTTTCTGCTTGTCATTCTCCCCTAAGGAACACAGGGTAACAACTACCTCCGTAGAATTCATATTGCATGAGGTACTGTAAGGGGTCTAGAGATGATTTGAGGTGTATGACAGGACTGTGTAAGTTATGTGCAAGTACTATGCTATTTTAAATACTAGGCTCCAGATTCTGCTCGTTTTGGGTATAGGTGGTGGGGGGACCTAGAACCACTCTTCCACAGATAGAAGTTACGGCTGTATGTGCTGGGTAGTCTTCTTCTTTTTTTTGCCATAATTTTATTGATAAACAAATAACAATGAGACAGTTTCAAATCAAATCGGTAGGACAGTTTCAATAATTAACACACTGCATACATTCTTCTTAGTGGTTAATAATTCACTTGGACTTATTTATTTATTTTTTTATTTGTGTGTGTGTGTGTGTGTGTGTGTGGCCAGCTCAGCCCACCAGGGGGCGGG
Source organism: Octodon degus (assembly GCF_000260255.1). Classification (NCBI taxonomy): domain Eukaryota; kingdom Metazoa; phylum Chordata; class Mammalia; order Rodentia; family Octodontidae; genus Octodon; species Octodon degus. The sequence continues at coordinate 6,082,985 of NW_004524643.1, forward strand.
GCTGGCTGGCATGTGGTGCTGGGGGATTGAACCGCGGTCCCTGTGCTTTGCTAAGCTTGTTCTAAGTAGGTGCTTTAGACCACTGAGACATCTCACCAGCCCTGGGTAGTCTTATGATGAGAATTCACACTCATCTTCTTTAGGGACCTGCTTGGTTTTCCAGGAGGGATACCTACCATGGAAAATACATGCACTACAAAGAGGGTCTTTCATACTGCATTGTACACGTTAGCTATGTTTTCATACTGTTAGAGACTACATAAGCCAAACCCACAGCCAGAGCTAATACAGCATGAGTTGATTCGGCTTTTTTTCATAATAGGTGATGAGGTAAATGAGAGAGGTTTGAGCAACGCCCTATATTTTCCAGCGTGATATCACAGAGACTGAACAACCCAACCCCAGGCGCACCGCCCCTAGGACCCTCCCTCCACCTACCTCCCGTACATCCAGGGACCCATCAGGTGGGTGACAGGGAAAGAGCAGTATAAGGTGACGGCACAACAAAAACAAAGGATGAACCAGCTGCTCTCAGCCTGTTTGTGCCCAGACCATGTTCTGTGCGATGTCTTCTCCCTCCCTCCAAAATTAGGTTGGAACTGGGGACGTAGCCCTCTAATAACCTACACCTTCTTAACTGAATACAAACTCCCTTTCGGATATTACAATATACTCAAAGTGGGGGGGGGAAATCTGCCCACACTTGCAACCAACACCCTTCCCTTCAAAAGCTATTAAAGATTTAAATAAGTAATCACTCAAGAAAATAGACAATCCAACCCTCCTGCCATGCATCCCGCCGAGCAGCTGCCCCCCGATATGCCTTAGCTGTTCGCCGCCACACCGCTATTGTTCGGGAAAACAGTCTCATCTGGTTACGCGACTGTTGAAACTTGCCTGTGAAGAGATGAGCCATCCGCCGCAGTGCCACTACCGAGGGAATTAGTTGCTATTAAAATCGTGTTCCAACCAGGGCGTTGCCAAGGTGCCGACATCTGGGGAAGCTGCCTGGAGGGTTTTGGCTGCCTAACAAAGACTCGGGGATGGCAGGAACTCCCGGGGGTTTCTCAGTCAGGGACAGACATAATCTGAAGCCAGAAGTCGCCTGGAGACTCAGGCCAAACCTCTGAGTGAGTGAATATGCTTGGGGTTTAAAAGATTTTAATTCACAAAAACCAGCTGTGGCCCGATGTGGACAGGACAAGTTGAGAACCTTCCAGCCAGACAAGAGGAAGAGACACAGGCAGGAAGAAAGTGAAAAATTAAAATCTCATTGACCTATTTTTTTGTTTTCTCCATTGTGTGCAGTTGTTCGTAAACTCAAGACATTTATCTAAATAGCAATTAATACACAGACCAGCGTGCTCCTGCTTGTAAGCAAAAGCTGTAAATGTTATAAAGTCAGCCTGTATAAGTGGCGGAGTGATGCATGTGCCGCCGTGGCCGCGCAAGACATACCCACACTGTTCATTTTGTGTCAAGTCTGGATTAGCCTTACAGAGGGGACCCAAGGCATAGACACTGCTGTCTGCCAAGGACCTGAAGTCACTCTCTTTCCTCTTTTGCTTTGGGGTGGCATCAGAACCCTGGCCTTCAGCAGTAGGCTGAGTGGCCTCTGAACCCACCCAAAGTGACAGTTCCTTGCCTTCTCTCAACCCTTCTTCTCTCACCAACTCTTCTCTGCAGAAAGGAAGAGGTGCAGCTGGGTGGGAAGGGGAAAGCGAGGGGTTGAGGTGGTCAGTACGCTTCCGGACTTGGGACTTGACTTGTCTGGAGATGTGTGGTCTTCACCTTATCCTTTCACCATCATGCCTTTTAAAATAACACTGAGAAGCTCTGTACCCATTTGTACATTTTCAAAGTTGGTATCTAGAGGCCAGCAAGCTAGCTCAGCGGTCTAAAGCGCCTGCTTAGGCAAGCTTACGCAGGCACAGGGGACTGTGGTTTGATCCAGGCACCACATGCCGGGCTAGCTCTGCCCTCAGGGCAGGCTGAGCCTGCCAGAAAGAAAGAAAGAAGGAAAGAAAGAAAGAAAGAAAGAAAGAAAGAAAGAAAGAAAGTCAGTTGGTACCTAAATATTATATTGTTAAATGGTGGCATGTTATGTAATATTTGATACAGCATTAATTTTTAAAAATTTAACCGTTAAATAATTTAAACTAGATTATAATCTAGTGAAATACAAGTATCATATACCTTAATTCTCAGCATTGCCCACTTAAAGAAATCCACATTACTATCTACTTTAGCTGCCCAATGGGTAACACTGTTTTCTCTTCTTAAAAATTTGTCTTCTATTTCATACACTTCATTTCAACTTCATATAACATTTTAGTTGATAACTTTTTACCCAATGTGTAAGGCATTTTCTGCAACAAAACTAACACAGCAGAAGTTTTCATTTTATTTCAGTAAAATAAGTGTTAAATTTGTAATTCAATGATCTTTGGCAAAAGCAAACAAAACAGAGTCTAAATGAGTGTTCAGAAAAACACGCTTAGGTGTTTTACCAAGAAAAAAGTGACATTGGCCCTTTCGGAGATAAACATGGAAATTATCACCTCTTTTTCCTTGAATCCAAACTATGCAAACAAGACATGGATCAAATCCAAATGAATGAGAGTTCTTGCCAATCTTTTTCCTCTTACATGCAGAGAGGACACCTCCTGGCGGATCGGTTATTTCCCGGCTTGCTCTATATGAACGTTGGGCACTCTGGTTCCATGGCAGGGAAGACAGGGGCCCTCAGAGCCTGCCCTGAGGTTGTTGGACAGAGAGAGATGAGAGCATTTCTTCTCGCCTGCACTCTGCTATACTCCAGTGGGCTTTTCTGTCAGAGGTAAGAGATCCCTGGACAATATGTGGGGGATGCTTGAGAGAGGAGTTTAAATGAAAGTGACCATTCCTGCCTATTGTACATCTGGATTTATAACATTCCCAATGTGAACCAAAACATACCTCTTCTAAAGCTGCACTTTTCTGTCAGTAGAAATACATACAGGCAGGGGAAGATTGAAGACCCAATAGCAAATCAGTGGTACTTTGATTAAAGTAATTTTCATAAATACCAGTTTTATCCAGGAGATTCTACTCTCGGGCAAAGACCTGAAATGAATTTTGGGATGGGATGAGGGTGTTGACAGGTGCCCCTTGCTTTTGTAAAGTCAGAGAAAAGCAGCTGCAGCCTGTTCAAATGCCAAAGCCCTGCATGAGCGCACTTGCCAGCAGGGAAATGAGCAGCAGATACGTGGCTCTCACGTCGCTGCTGCCTCTTGAATCTGGATTGGCCTGGCTGGCAGAACCCAGTTCTCATGCAGAGCATGAGCTGTACTGGGGCCTGACAATTAGAGCTTCTTTTCTTCCTTTCCCAGGCTTTTCTGTTCCAGAGAAGCCATTGGCATTTGCTAAAGACTCCTGTCTTGTTCTTTCTTCCTCTTTTTTTTACTGAACGGGGCTGAGGAGGTTCTCAAAGCTAAGATAAGGAAGCTCAGCCACTGTAAATAGAACAGGTCCAAAGATTTGCTGACTCCTATTGCAGATAAAGGACTTTCAGGACACATCAGTAAGAGGCCTAGGAAGAGTTTATTACACAGAAATTTTAGTACATGTTCAAAGAAATAGAGCATGGGTCCTCAAGAGAAAAAGGCAGTTAATTTTATTTCCTGCAGTGGAGAACATTTATCCTTCCCTTGAGGGGACAGGAAGCTGTGAAAAGTTGGCCCACCTCCCCAAAGGGTCATGGCCCATATTACAGGTATGAGCCAACTTTTGTTTTTCTTTTATGATAGGGAATTTTAATATGTTTTGTATTCTCTTAATCTATTTCTTTATCCTAGCATTGGGTTCCTGCTCTTTAGTTATTCAAATAAACCAATTTATAGGCCCTCAGTATTTTTGAGGAATTTTGGGAGTAGTAAGTCTGGAAGGAAAGGAATCTAAACTTAGACAAGGAAATGCCATTCTGGATCACCTTGCATGACTTCCTCTGAGGCCCAGGATTCACAGTCTTCCTAAATGTACAGTTTTTAAGCTATGATTTTGTTTCTCTTTTCTGCCCACCCTTTACTTTCTCTATACTACCTCATTTTCCCCTGAGACTTCAACCTCTTAATTTGAAGGTCATACAGAAGGGCTGATGGTCTGTCTTCTTGTAACTGCTTCAGGCTGAGGATGGGCATTGATCTTGCCTAGCCAGGGATCAAAGTCCCCCCGATTGGTCTGAAGGAGACAGAGGAAGATGGGTTTTGTTGTTTGATGAGCAACCATCTTTTGATAGTTCAGAAAAGAAGCAAAAGCATGAGCCAGTAAGCTTTACTTTGTCACAAAAGCCAGGGCCAGAAATTAACTGCTGAATATTGATGAATAGGGTCTTTATTTTTTATGAATTGTGTCTTTTTTAAAAAAGTAGTTGTCAGTATCATTTGACATCAGCCTTTTACCTTTAATATTAATTTGTATTTATTTTGAGGAACTTACCCAAATATAACAGAGTTTGAGCATACAGGCTCCTTCCCATTTTGTGAATAAGGAAATTTTTCTTATTTTACTAATGACAAAGGAATATACTAGCTAAAGATATCTATGTTTCTGTGACCATTGGGCCATTAATTTTATCTTTTTTATTGGGCACTATTTTGTAGATGTGAAGACCTTTTGTGATGACTGGATCCAAATAATTTTAGATACTATAAACACTTAGAGCCTGAAGTTGGTAATAAAAAGTTAGTTTATACCACAAACATAACAAAACTTAGTAGCTGGAATTTTTATGCCATTTTTATTTCATACACACACCTAGGTAAGAAGTTAAATCTTTGTGTGGCAGTACTTCAAAGTACATTAAAATAACATAATGGAAGTATAATAAGAGAAGCTGAAGGATGAATTTTTGGAGTAGCTAATAGTGTTGGGAATCAATGTATATAGGTGTAGCTGGAGATGTCCCACAGAGGCTGGAGCTGGTGTAGTATTTGGAGTATTTTTTCACATTTATTCTACCCTTTAATTAACTTCTCTTTCTTAGCTACTTTTCTTCTACCAGTGGTGTCATCTCTCAGGATGAATCATGGTTCCTGCTTGACCACATGGCCTCCCTTGGAAGCATGGGACACTTCCCTTTTCAGTGGCCCTTCTTTTACCACAGTGTGTACTAGTTGACTCTTGTCCTCTAGGATCCAGCAATCTCCTTGCTCAGGCAGTTGGGTGACTCACTGGAGTTGTAGGATCCTTTTAGAGGGGTCCCCTCCTGTCTTGGGTCTTGACTTACTGTGAAAGGCAAGTGCCACGTATGGACTGTCCTCTTAGCCCAGTTACCATTTGTAGCTTTGGTCACTATGTCTCAGTTGTTGAAGGCCCAGCATGTCGGTTTCACCGGTCTTGAAGTGCAAACAATAGGCTGTAATCTTAACTAATATAACTTTTTGAATATTGAATACTCTAAAAAGTATAACTAGAGAACAGCTACCTCTTTTATTAATCATGGTCATCATGAGTATCAGGAGTCTGTGTTATATTCTCTTAGCATTGTAGGTGATGGCTTATAATCTTACCATATCATTTAAATTGTCCTTTAGAAGTCATTTTTTGTAATATATTATCAGATAACAGTTATAAAGTTTTACAAGGAAAATTTAAAGTCAAGAGCAAACATAGCATTTTAGCATAAAGATTATGACATCACTTTACTACAAGCATTAAGGTTTTTTAATCTTTAAAAATATATTTACATTCTCATTTTAGTTTAAAATAGCTTGTCAATAGATTCCTTTTATTCAATTATAAAATAGTATATGGCATAAATTCTCATCTAAATTTGCTACTTTTTCAAAACAAAGTGGCTAAGTAGAATGTATTTATTCACAAATGTACTTTATAGATGACTAAAGCCCAATTTTTAATCTTTAGAGCAATATCTCCAGGACTCTGTATTGGTTAGGCACATCTAACTACCATTCCATAATTATAAAACAGTCAATACATTAAAATAAGCCTTCAAAAGTTCATCATCAAAAATCAACTTTACCTAGAAGTCATCCACATTGAGATTCTTTTTAAGTTTCACACCCTAAAAAGCCTGTACATTTATGAAACACTAATGATGTCAGCACTAATTAGCATTGCAGCTATATATGTGTTTATATATATTTACTTAGTTTTTATTCCTAAAGCAAATTTAGAATCCTTTACATGGCGTAATTGTATTGACAAGACTTAAAGGACATCTTTACTTTTTAGTTTTAGTTTTAGTTTTTTGTATTTTTAGGGAAGGGTCTACAAGGTGTTCAGGGTCTCACTACTAGATTGGACTTGTATCAATCTGCCTGTTTACAGCCTTCCAAGATCTGGGATTGCAGACACACACCACCACACCCAGTCTCAATTGCCCTCCCAGCATGGCCAGCCCAGGGATCAAACCCCGGCCCCTGAGCCTGCTTGCAGGTATTTTAATCCGCTGAGTTATTTAGCCAGCTCTAAAAGACATCTTTAGAGCTCTTATAAGTTTAGGCAGACTTATTAACCAATATATAAGTGCATCTCATTTATACAATACCAAAATGTTTTTTCATTCAAAGTCCATAGATGTAGAGCAAGTTTCAAATGATGGAACTGAAGTTAAAGAGATACCAAAAATTTTGATCATCTTGTATGTCAAAGGTTTAGGTGAGAGGCGCCGTGTGTCAGAGAGCACTGTGTAGGTCATAAACTTAATGTTAAACCTTAGACTCATAGCATGTTTTCAGGTGTATATACATCTTTAGTTCCAGCTATACAGGGTGAGTTATAAAGTAAGATAATACTTGTTACTTTAGCTAATTATAAACTGATTACTGAAAACATTTCATAGTGAGTCAGCATTTAAATAATCTTTAACTCTTAAAACTCGATTTAGGTTTGCAAAAGCCTAACAATGGAAAACAAATATAATAATTTTTTTTTTTTAGTCTATGTCCTTTGAGCTGGCCTTAAACTTACTATGTAGCCCAGACCAGCCTCAAACTTGCAGCCCTCCTCCTGCCTCAGCCTTCTGAGGGCTGGAATTATAGGCATCGGACATCAGGCCTGGCCACAGAAGTAATTATCTTAGTAAAATACAAAACTTTTGGGTTTTTATCAAGTGTTTATAAATTTAGCCACCAGCTAATTTCTTTAGTATCTTAAGAAAAGCTTTCGAATCATCCATCTTAAGTTAGTCCCAACTTCATAAAATATAACCTAAAGGTTGTGTTTTGGGGGCACTGAGTTACCCATGATAAGGTAAGATGTACCTCCTGTCTTTATGATAACCCTTGTCTATTTTTGAAGAAAGGTACAGAGAGAAAGAAAGGGAAAAAGTGGAATCCCATTTAGGTCCCCAAGATCTGGCTGAATGAGCCATACGTCTCATGCCCAGGTCACAGTGGAGCATACCACCCTGCAGTCAAGCCACAGCCCGCCTCTCCTTTTGTCACAACTGGTCTGTAGTCCCTGCCAGTCACAAAGAGATCTTTCCTGAGATCAACCACCATCTGCCAGTTCCATTGCATCAACAGGTAAGAACACCAGGAAAAGGAAGTCGAGTACAACAACTCAAAAATTTATCCCAAAGATCTTCTTACCTAGGGACCTGAGACATATACAAGGAACTCATAGAGGGTTCAAAAAACTCTGGTGATGTCCTTCAGCAACTATGGATCACATGCCATTATAGTTAGGGAGATAAATCAGAGGCTAAAATTATCATAAGAAGAGCAGAAACAAGGTAGAGGGAGGAAACTAGCTAGCATTAGAGATGCAACCCCTGGGGCTCGAGGAAAAAAATATCCATAGGCAGGGAGGGCTGGACAGATGGCACTAAGACCCAGGAAGGTCATGCAGACAGCTGAAAGAGCCAAAATGGATCCCTTCCCATGGGCATGTGGGCCTCTCTTGCCCGCAGAAAAATATAGAGGTCACCCCTCACCACGCAGTAGGACATCATAGAAACAAGGTGAGCAAATTTTAGTTCCATGTGGCCAGGAATGGGCCTGATGAGGCTACTACATCGTCA